>NC_046224.1:991702-1356702 GCF_009819885.2 Catharus ustulatus
GGCTGTGCCCGGTTCGCGGGGAGCGGCGGGGATGGGTTTGGGGTCGGAGGTGGGTGGGGAGCGATGGTGACAGTGGAACTGCCTGAGGGGACACAAATCTTTGGGATCAGGAAGCGGTGGTGACAATGGAGCTGCCTAAGGGACACAAATCTTTGGGGTCAGGGAGAGGCGGTGACAATGGGGCTGCGTAAGGGGACACAAATCTTTGGGATCAGGAAGCGGCGGTGACAATGGAGCTGCTTCAAGGGACACAAATCTTTGGGATCAGGGAGAGGCGGTGACAATGGAGCTGCCCCTGAGAGGACACAAATCTTTGGGATCAGAGCCGGGATCAGAGAGAAGCGGTGACAATGGAGCTGCTTCAAGGGACACAAATCTTTGGGATCACGGAGAGGCGGTGACAATGGAGCTGCCCCTGAGGGGACACCAGGGAGCGGCGGTGACAATGGAGCTGCCTAAGGGGACACAAATCTTTGGGATCAGAGCCGGGATCATAGAGAAGCGGTGACAATGGAGCTGCCCCTGAGGGGACACAAATCTTTGGGATCAGAGCTGGGATCAGGGAGAAGCGGTGACAATGGAGCTGCCCCTGAGGAGACACCGATTTTGGGATCAGGGAGAGGCGGTGACAATGGAGTTACCCCTGAAGGGACACAAATCTTTGGGATCAGGGAGAGGTGGTGACAATGGGGCTGCCCCAAGGAGACAGAAATCTTTGGGATCAGAGCCGGGATCAGAGAGAAGCAGTGACACCGGAGCTGCCTAAGGGGACACAAATCTTTGGGATCAGAGCTGGGATCAGGGAGAGGCGGTGACAATGGAGCTGCCCCTGAGAGGACACAAATCTTTGGGATCAGGGAGAGGCGGTGACAATGGAGCTGCCCCTGAGGGGACACAAATCTTTGGGATCAGAGCTGGGATCAGGGAGAGGCGGTGACACCGGAGGCGCCCCAAGGAGACAGGAATCCCCCGTGCCCCAGCTCCTCCCCCCTGAGGCTGCTCGTCCCCGATCAGTCCCGTCCCTGCCGCTGGAAACGCCCCAATTCCAGGGAGCTGCGGCTGCCCCGTCCCGGGGAGTGCCCGGGGCCAGCGGGAGGTGGCCGTGCCCATGGCCCAGGTGCCACCACGCTGTCGTTAAGGTCCCCTGCCAGCCCCAACCATTCCAAGGTTCCAGCACTCTGTGCCACCCCTCTGTGACATCAGCCCGGCCTGGTGGTCAGGTGCCATGGGCACCAGAGGTGACAGCTCGGCTCTGCCTCTGCCACCTGCGCTGGCACCGATGGCTCTGCTGGGGCTGCTCGTGCTGCTGGCCCTGGCCTGGCCCGTGGGGGCCACCTGGGACACCTGCAGGTCAGTGGGCACGGGGGGCTTGGGGACACTCGGGGGTCCCTGTCCCTGCTGTCCCCGAGCAGGGCAGTGATGGCTTTGTGCTTCCAGAGGCACCTGCGGGCTCCGGCCCATGGCCTTCGACCACAGCTCGCTGGTTGACGAAGATTCCCAGGACTCCGATTTTGCATCCTGGGATTCTTCCGATGACAGCTCGCAGGACACGGGGGACGATGGGGTGCACCTGGGGGCCTGGCCCGGGGTCATCAGCATCCAGGCCACGCTGGAGAACGGCACGTGGCACATGTGCTCGGGGGCACTCATCCACAACCAGTGGGTGGTCACGGTCGCCAGCTGCTTCACTAGGGCTGGGTAAGGAGGGGAGGGACAGGGGAGGGACCACAAAGGGACAGGGGTGGGATCCCAACAGGGGCAGGGGAGGGACCTCAAAGGGACTGGGGTGGGACCTCAAAGGGACAGGGATGGGACCCCAAAGGGACAGGGGTGGGATCCAGCAGGGACAGGGGTGGGACCCCAAAGGGGCAGGGATGGGATCCAGCAGGGACAGGGGTGGGACCCCAACAGGGAAAGAGATGGGACCCCAAAGGGACAGGGGTGGGACCCCAAAGGGACAGGGATGGGGCCCCAACAGGGACAGGTGTGTCCCCACAGCACTGGGATGTCCCCACAGCAGGGACAGAGATGGAAACCCAAAGGGACAGGGCTGGGACCCCAGCAAGGACAGGGATGTGCCCACAGCAGGGTCGGGAGTGTCCCCACAACAGTGACAGGGATGTCCCCCCAGCAGGGACAAGGATGGGCCCACAGCAGTGTCAGGGACGTCCCCATGGTAGGGACAGAGATGTCCCCACAGCAGGGTCAGGGATGTGCCCACGACATGGTCAGGGATGTTCCCACAGGAGGGTGAGGAATGGGCCCACAGTGGGAACAGGGATGTCCTGACAGCAGGGATGTCCCCACAGCACAGGGGTGTCCCCACAGCAGGGTCAGGGATGTCCCCACAGATGTCCCCCACAGCACAGAGGTGTCCCCAGCACAGGGAGGGAATGGTGCTGCTGCACTCCCCAGCCAGGCCCCATCAATCCTTTCTCCCTCTCCTGCTCCCCAGGGACATCTCCAGGTGGGAAGTGGTGATCGGGGCCTCAGACCTGAGCCAGCCGGGCCCCGAGGCCGAGGTCAGACACATCCAGACCCTCGTGGTGCATGAACAATTCGACCCTGCCACGACCACGAACAACATCGCCCTGGTGGAGCTGGACCAGCCCGTGGAGTGCAGTGACTACATCCAGCTGGGCTGTGTGCCCGACAGCGCCGTGCCAGTGGGCGAGATGAAAACCTGCTACATGGCGGGCTGGAGAGTGGCCCCACACAGCGGTCAGTGCCCAGGGGCTGAGCCGAGCTCTGGGCCCGCGGCCGGGCTGGCCCCGAGCAGAGCCGGGCCTGGGCCGTGCCCCGGAGCCCCGGGCAGGGACACGGCTGGGCCAGGGGCTCTGGGGGGCACGGCCCGGCCCCGGGCCAGGGGCTCGGCCCCACAGGGCCCCCGGGGGCTGCCGGGTGCTCAGAGCCCTCTGTGCCCTCTGTGCCCGCAGCCCCCGGCCCACGCCTGGTGCTGCAGGAGGCCAAGGTGCGGCTCATGGACGTCCAGCTGTGCAACAGCAGCCGCTGGTACCGGGGGGCCGTGCACCCCCAGGACCTGTGCGCGGGGTACCCGCGGGGCGGCATCGACACCTGCCAGGTGTGGGCACAGGGCCTGGGGCACAGGGACCCCAAACACGGCCCCACTGAGCCCTGAGAGCAGCACAGGGACCCCAAACACGGCCCCACTGAACCCCTCACACTCAGCACAGGGACCCCAAACACGGCCCCACTGAACCCCTGAGAGCAGCACAGGGACCCCAAACACGGCCCCACTGAACCCTGAGAGCAGCACAGGGACCCCAAACACGGCCCCACGGAACCCTGAGAGCAGCACAGGGACCCCAAACACGGCCCCACTGAACCCCTCACACCCAGCACAGGGACCCCAAACACGGCCTGTTTCTTTTCAGGCCTGGCCCGGTGTTCTCCCACCCCCAGGGTTCCACAACTGACAGGTGTCCCTTTCCCATCCCTGTGTCCCTGCCCCATCCCTGTGTCCCTTCCCCACCCCTCTGTCCCTTCCCCACCCCTTCGTCCCTTTCCCATCCCTCTGTCCCTTTCCCATCCCTGTGTCCCTCTCCCATCCCTCTGTCCCTGTCCCATCCCTGTGTCCCTTTCCCACCCCTGTGCCCCTTCCCTGTGTCCCTTCCCCATCTCTGTGTCCCTTTCCCATCCCTGTGTCCCTGCCCCATCCCTGTGTCCCTGCCCCATCCCTGTGTCCCTGCCCGCTGTCCCCTTGTCCCCAAGGCCTGGCACTGCCCACAGACCCTCCCCGTGCTCCCGGCAGCCCCAGGTTTGGATTCCCTGGAATTTGCATTCCCTGCCCACCCTGCCCACAGTGCAGAGATGAGACAGAGCCCACCCTGACCCAGCCCCACCCTGCTGCCCCTTTGGTCCCCCCAGCCCCCGAGCGGAGCCTTCCCATGGGAATCCAGCCCGGAGCGCGGCTCTGGAGGGGGTGGCATGGGAAGAGCAGTGGCAGCAGCCCCTGTCCCCTCTCTCCTGGCACAGGGGGACATCGGGGGACCCCTGGTGTGCAAGGACAACGATGGTGACTACTTCTGGCTGGTGGGACTGACCAGCTGGGGCCGAGGCTGCTCCGGGAACAAGCGGCCCGGGGTGTTCACGTCCGCCCAGTTCTTCCACAACTGGATGCAGGTGCACATGGGACTGGTCCCACCAGATGCTGATGTTCCTCTAGAGCCCGTCTCAATGCCAGACATGGAGACAGAGGAAGAATCCGAGGAGGAGTCGGACTTGAGCGCGTCATCCGAACCCAGATTGGGGGACATTTCCGACCAAGAGGACATGGAGGATTATTCGAACGTTTCCTTCCAACAAGTGATGCTGGGGAAATTCCTGGACCTGCTGTTGGACTTGTTGGATTTCCTGAAGGGGAAGAACACCTGAGCAGTGGGATGAGCTGATGCAGTTCTGGCAGCCATTCCCAGCTGGGGCCATGACTGTGGTGCCAAAGGTGGCCCCGGTGCCCAGGGCTGCTGTGCCCTGCCCACGCTGACCCCTGCGCCCACCCCGGCGGTGAATCCACTTTGTCCTTGAAATAGAGTTATCCCAGTTATCCTCCTTGTCCAGCTCAGTCTCCTGGGAAAAACAAGGATGGGCAGTCTGGGAAAAATGAGTGGAGTTGGGGCTGGTTGTTAACAAGACAAAGCAGAGATTCACATGGAGAACCCGTGACAACACCCACTGGAAAAAATGCTCTTGTCCGTGGAAGTGACAGTCCCTTGCCCCTGGCAATGTTTGGGGTCCTGGACATGCCCCACTCCCAGCTACTGGGAAAAAATTATTCCTGTGGCCAAAATCAGGACATCCATTATCCACATTTTCAGCCCAATTCAGGGAAAAACAAGGATGGGACAATTTGGGAAGAATGAGCAGGGTTGGGCCTGGTTTGGGGGGAGATGAGGAGGGGATGGCAGATGGAGAGAGGGACAAACTTCTCCAGCCCAGCCTCAGGGATCCCAGTCCCAGGAAAAGTCACTGAGAGGGGCAGGAATGGGAAGAGCTGGAGCTGCGAGTCCTGGAGCCCTGTGGAGCTGCTGGAGGTGCCACCCTGAGCTGCTGCTGCCACCCAGGGCTGTCCCCTCTGTCACCAGCTGCTGCCTCTGAGCTGCCAGGACCCCCCATCCCACTCCTGCTGGGTCCAAGCTCTGCTCTGGGTGTCCAGAAGTGGCACCAGAGGAACGAGCAGGAGCTGATCCCAGGGATCAGGACATCCCAGAAATCTCAGAATTCTGCCCCTGGGCAGTGCCCAGCCCTGAGCAGGGTGGAGTCTCCTCCCTGGGGATATTCCTGAGCTGCCCAGAGGCAATGCTGTGCTCTGGGATGCTGTTATAAACACACATTGTGGTATTGGATTGTCACAAATATTATGGTGTGGTGTTGAAACGGTTTTTAAGATACAGTTTTCTTTAGGAATAACATAAGTGATAAAGTGTGTTTGTAATAAGTGAACTGCCTGGTTGTTTGGACAACACCCAGTGAAGACATCTGCTGCTCCTACACCAGCTACCAGCACTGAAATTGTAGAAATTGAGGACCATAGCATGAATTAAGACCGAAAAGAAAAATAAATTAAAACCACAGCCATGAATAAATAAAATAAATTAAAACCACACGCTCTGAAAAGGCAGACTCAGGGAGTGGCTATGCAAAATATTCCTGGAATACGGAAAATAGTTTATAGAAAGTTTGAATAAGCATGGTAGGTCTATGAATATGCAATGGGCTGATGAATTGAAGGAATATCTCCAAAGCAAGAGGAGTGCTGAATGCCAAGCACCTGGCCATTTTAACCTTTTGCTTCATTGTTTGTCTCTCATCGCCTTTTATTAAACTTTTTTTAATTTGACCAGGAGAGTGCAGCTCGTTTTTCAGAGATGCCATTCCCAGCGGCGCCATCTTGGCACGGCCCTGCGGGACTACAACTCCCAGCATGCCTCGCGGCCACGTGGCCGCCATTTGCAACCACGTGATCGGCTCGGCTACTGCCGGCACCGCCCCGGGGACACCGGGGACAGCACCGGGACAAACCGGGACAGCACCGGGACAGCACCGGGACAGCGCCATGGAACCGCAGGGCCGGCACCACCCCTGGGTGCTGCTGCTGCTGCTGCTGCCGCCCGTGCGAGCCGCGGCCGCCGCTCGCCCCAACTTCGTGGTGGTGCTGGCGGACGATTTGGGGTACGGGGACCTGGGCAGCTACGGGCACCCCTCGTCCGCCACCCCGCACCTGGACCGGCTGGCGGCCCGCGGGCTGCGCTTCACCGACTTCTACAGCAGCGCCGCCGTCTGCAGCCCCTCCCGGTACGGCCCGGCCGCGATACACGGGATGGAGCGGCGGGACACGGGATAAACGGGGATGGATGGAGCGGTGGGATACGGGATAAACGGGGATAGAGCGGTGGGATACGGGATAAACGGGGATGGAGCGGCGGGACACGGGATAAACGGGGATGGAGCGGAGTGACACGGGATAAATGGGGATGGAGCGGTGGGATCCGGGATAAACGGGGATGGAGCGGTGGGATACGGGATAAATGGGGATGGAGCGGTGGGATACGGGATAAACGGGGGGGATGGAGCTGGGGTGTCCCGGGATAAACGGGCGGGGATGGAGTTGGGGTGTCCCGGGATAAATGGGGGGGATGGAGCTGCAGGACCCGGGATAAACGGGCGGGGACAAACCCGCCGTGTCCCAGGAAAGACGGAGGGACAAACTCGTGGTGTTCCGGGATAGACAGGTGGTGACAAACCTGCTGTGTCCCGGGATAAACGGGCAGGGACAAACCCACCGTGTCCCGGCAAGGACAGAGGGACAAACCTGGCGTGACGCGGGATACACGGGGGGATAAACCCGCCGTGTCCCGGGATAAACGGGCAGGGACGAACCCGCGGTGTCCCGGGATAAACGGGCAGGGACGAACCCGCGGTGTCCCGGGATGGACGGGCGGTGACAAACCCCGCGTGTCCCGGGATGTGCCGCTGACCCCGTGTCCCGGGATGTCCCGGGATGTCCTGCTGACCCCGTGTCCCGGGATGCCCCGGGATATCCCCGGCTGTCCCGCTGACCCCCTGTCCCAGGATATCCCGGGGTGTCCCGGGCTGTCCCGGGCTATCCCGGGCTGTCCCGGGCCTTCCCGTGACCCCATGCCGTGTCCCCAGCGCTGCCCTGCTGACCCTGTGTCCCAGGATATCCCGGGATATCCCAGGCTGTCCCGGGCTCTCCCGCTGATCCCGTGTCCCGGGCTGTCCCAGGATATCCCGGGCTGTCCCGGGCCATCCCGCTGACCCCGTGCCGTGTCCCGGGCTGTCCCGGGCTGTCCCGGGCCGTCCCGCTGACCCCGTGCCGTGTCCCCAGCGCTGCCCTGCTGACCGGCCGGCTCCAGGTGCGCTCCGGGATCTATCCCGGTGTGTTCGACCCGGGCTCCCGGGGGGGGCTCCCGCTCTCCGAGGTCACCGTGGCCGAGGTGCTGAAGGCTCGGGGCTACGCCACGGCCATGGTTGGCAAGTGGCACCTGGGCTTTGGCCAGAACGGCTCCTTCCTGCCCGTGCACCAGGGCTTCGATCACTTCCTGGGCGTGCCCTACTCCCACGACCAGGTGAGAGCGCCCAGGTGTGCGGGATTTTGGGTGGGATCTCCCTGTCCTGCAGCGCTGGCTGTGCCTTCTGTTTGGGCCACTGGGACGCTTCACCTCCCATCCTTTCATTCCCTGCCCTGCAGCAGAGCTGGGATCCCCAAAATTTGTTGTTTTTTTTTTTTTTTCAGGGTCCCTGCCAGAATCTGACGTGTTTCCCACCCGACACCAAATGTTTCGGGACGTGTGACCAGGGCGTGGTGCCGCTGCCGCTGCTCTGGAACCAGAGCATCATCCAGCAGCCCGTGTCCTTCCCCGACCTCGTGCCCCTCTACAACAAATTCTCCCGGGATTTCATCGCCGACTGCGCCCGCAGGGGCCTCCCCTTCCTGCTCTACTACGCTTCCCATGTGGGAATGGGGGGATTGTCCGGGCTCTGGGGTGGGAGTGGGGTGGGAGAGGGGAGAAGGGAAAAGGGAAAAGGGAGAAGGGAAGGGAAAAGGGGAAAGGGATGGGAGAAGGGATGGGAGAAGGGAAAAGGGAGAAGGGAAGGGAAAAGGGGAAAGGGATGGGAGAAGGGAAAAGGGATGGGAGAAGAGGAAAGGGAAGGGAAAAGGGATGGGAGAGGGGAAAAGGGAAGGGGAAAGGGAAGAGAGAAGGGAAAAGGGGGAAGGGAAAATGGAAGGGAAAGGGATGGGAGAAAAGGGAAAGGGAAGAGAAAAGGGAGAAAGGAAGGGAAAAAGGAAGGGAAAAGGGAAAAGAAAGGAATGGGGAAGGGAAAAGGGAAGGGGAAAGGGAGGAGAAAAGGGAAGGGAAAGGAAGGGGGAAAAGGGAAGGGAAGAGAAAAGAGGGAAAGGGAAGGGAAAAGGGAAGAGATGGGAGAAGGGAGGAGAAAAGGGAAGGGAAAAGGGAATGGAAAAAGGAGGGAAGGGGAAAGGGAGGAGAAAAGGGAAGGGAAGAGAAAAGGGAGAAAGGAAGGGAAGGGAAAAGGGAAAAGAAAGGAATGGGAAAGGGGAAGGGAAAAGGGAAGGGATGGGAGAAGGGAGGGGAAAAGGAAAGGGAATGAGGAATGGAAAAAGGAGGGAAGGGGAAAGGAAGGGGGAAAAGGGAAGGGAAGAGAAAAGGAAGAAGGGAAGGGAAAAGGGAAAAGAAAGGAATGGGAAAAGGGAAGGGATGGGAGAAGGGAGGAGAAAAGGGAAGGGAATGGGGAATGGAAAAAGGAGGGAAGGGAAAAGGCAGAAGAAGGAAAAGAAAAGGGAGAGGGGAAAAGGGAAGAGAGAAAGGTGAAAGGAAGGGTAAAAGAAAAAGGGAAAAGGGAAAAGAAAGGAATGGGGAAGGGAAAGGGAAGGGAATGGGGAATGGAAAAAGGAGGGAAGGGGAAAGGGAAGGGAATGGGGAAGGGGAAAGGAAGGGAAAGGGAGAAGAAGGAAAAAAGAAGGGAGAGGGGAAAAGGGAGGAGAAAAGGGAGAAAGGAAGGGAAAAGGGAAAAGAAAGGAATGGGGAAGGGGAAGGGAAAGGGGAAGGGATGGGAGAAGGGAGGAGAAAAGGGAAGGGAATGGGGAATGGAAAAAGGAGAGAAGGGGAAAGGGAAGGGAATGGGGAAGGGAATGGGGAAGAGGAAAGGAAGGGGGAAAAGGGAGAAGAAGGAAAGGAAAAGGGAGAATGGAAAAGGGAAGAGAAAAGGGAGAAGGGAAGGGTAAGAGGAAAAGAGAAAGGGAAGGGAAAAGAAAGGAATGGGGAAGGCAAAAGGGAAGAAAGGGAAAAGTGAAAAGAAGGGAAAAGGGCCCGAGTCCCATGGGGAGAACCCCTGTTCTCAGGGAACCTGTGCAGGGAATCTTCTGCCACCCCAAAATTTGCACTAAGAAATGCAAAAATCCTCTAAAAAGGACATGAAAAACGGCCCAAAAAATCATCCTAAAATCTGCACTAAAAAAATCCTAAAATGGCCCCAAAATCCAGCGAGATTCAGGGGATTTCTGAGAAAAAAACCAGGAAAACAGATGGGCAAAAATCTGTGAAAAATCAGATTTTAAATGGCCCAAAACCCCCAAAAATTGCACTAAAAATGGGCCATAAAGTCCTAAAATCTTCACTAAAACACCCAAAATCTGTCAAAATTCCAAGGATTTATGGGAACAACATCAGGAAAAATCCAGCCTACAAAACCCAGAAAAATCCCTAAATATTTGCATTAAGAAACGCAAAAATCCCCTAAAAATCAGATGAGAAATGGCTGAAAAAAGTCCTAAAATCTGCACTAAAAAACCCCAAAATCCAGCGAGATTCCAGGGATTTCTGAGGAAAAAACCAGGAAAACAGATGGGCAAAAATCCACGAAAAATCAGATTTTAAATGGCCCAAAAAACCCAAAAATTGCACCAAAAATGGACCATAAAGTCCTAAAATCTTCACTAAAAACACCCAAAATCTGTCAAAATTCCAAGGATTTATGAGAAAAACATCAGGAAAAATCTCTAAAAATTCACACTAAGAAACGCAAAAACCCGCTAAAAATCAGATGAGAAATGGCTGAAAAAAGTCCTAAAATCTGCACTAAAAAACCCCAAAATGGACCCAAAATCCAGCGAGATTCCAGGGATTTCTAAGGAAAAAAAAACAGAAAAAAGACTGGGAAAATATCTGGGGGAAATAGGATTTTCAATTGCCCCAGAACCCCAAAAATTGCACTAAAAATGGACCATAAAATCCTAAAATCTTCACTAAAACGCCCAAAATCCGTCAAAATTCCAAGGATTTCTGAGAAAAACATCAGGAAAAATCTCTAAAAATTCGCACTAAGAAACGCAAAAACCCCCTAAAAATCAGATGAGAAACGGCTGAAAAAAGTCCTAAAATCTGCACTAAAAAACCCCAAAATCCAGCGAGATTCCAGGGATTTTTGAGGAAAAAACCGTGAAAATAGATGGGCAAAAATCCGCGAAAAATCAGATTTTGAACGCCCAAAACCCCAAAAATGCCCCAAAACTCGCAGTGAGGCTGCTGTGAGCTGCCAGGACCTGGCAGGTGCTGGCAGGGGGTGACAGCAGCTGTGTCCCCTCCCCAGCACACGCACTACCCGCAGTTTGCCAGCCGGGAATTCGCGGGGCGCACGCGCCGGGGACCCTTCGGGGACGCGCTGGCCGAGTTCGATGGCTCCGTGGGACACATCCTGCAGGCGCTGCAGGACAGCGGGCAGGACAACGCCACCATGGTGTTTGTCACCTCTGACAACGGGTGAGGGGACAGGGACAGGTGTCACCGTGGTGTTTGTCACCTCTGACAACGGGTGAGAGGCTGGGGACAGGGACTGGGACAGGTGTCACCATGGGGCAGTGACAGGTGTCACCTTGAGGCAGGGACAAGTGTCACTATGGGGCAGTGACAAGTGTCACCCCCTGGGACAGTGACAGGTGTCACTGTAGTGTTTGTCACCTCCGACAACGGGTGAGGGGCTGGGGACAGGGACAGTGACAAGTGTCACCATGGGACAGGGACAGGAGTCACCTTAGAGGCAGGGACAGGTGTCACCATGGGACAGTGACAAGTGTCACTGTAGTGTTTGTCACCTCTGACAACGGGTGAGGGGCTGGGGGACAGGGACAAGTGTCACCATGGGGGCAGTGACAGGTGTCACCATGGTGTTTGTCACCTCCAACAACGGGTGAGGGGCTGGGGGACTGGGGACAGGGACAGGTGTCACCTGGACAGTGACAAGTGTCACCATGGGACAGTGACAGGTGTCACCATGGTGTTTGTCACCTCCAACAATGGGTGAGGGGCTGGGGACAGGGACAGGGACAGGGACAAGTGTCACCCCAAGGGCAGTGACAGGTGTCACTATGGGACAGGGACAGGTGTCACCATGGTGTTTGTCACCTCCAACAATGGGTGAGTGGCTGGGGGACAGGGACAGGGACAGGTGTCACCTGGACAGTGACAGGTGTCACTGTAGTGTTTGTCACCTCTGACAACGGGTGAGGGGCTGGGGGACAGGGACAGGTGTCACCTGGGCAGTGACAAGTGTCACCCTGGGACAGTGACAGGTGTCACCCTGGTGTTTGTCATCTCTGACAATGGGTGAGGGTTTGGGGACAGGGACAGGTGTCACAGGGACACTGACAGGTGTCACCATAGTGTTTGTCACCTCTGACAATGGGTGAGGGTCTGGGGACAGGGACAGGTGTCACCGTGGGACAGTGACAGGTGTCACCCCAGGGGCAGTGACAAGTGTCACCCTGGTGTTTGTCACCTCTGACAGTGGGTGAGGGACTGGGGGACAGGGACAAGTGTCACCTGGACAGTGACAAGTGTCACCATGGGGACAATGACAAGTGTCACCCCAAATGCCCCCAGGGTTGAGGCAGGAGTGTGACACCCCCAGATGTCCCTAGTCCCCTCTGTGTGGGTGACACCCCCAAGTGTCCCCAGTCCCCTCTGTGTGGGTGACACCGGTGTCACCCTGCCCTGCTCGGGGTGTCACACCGTCCCCTCTACCCTACCCCTGAGGGTGGC
The DNA here is from genome assembly GCF_009819885.2 of Catharus ustulatus. Lineage (NCBI taxonomy): Eukaryota > Metazoa > Chordata > Aves > Passeriformes > Turdidae > Catharus > Catharus ustulatus. The sequence continues at coordinate 1,003,798 of NC_046224.1, forward strand.
ACAGTCACACTGGCCCCGGGCCACCCCTGTCCCTGCCCCCTCAGCCAGCGCGTCCCTGGCTCTGTGTGGCAGCTGCTCCTTGTCCCCGCTGTCCCCAGCCCCTCCACTCTGCGCATGGCACGCGGTGGCAGCGCCGGCCACCTCAAGTGTGGCAAGGGCACGACCTACGAGGGCGGCATGCGGGAGCCCGCCGTGGCGTATTGGCCGGGCAGGATCGCTCCAGGTGAGCCAGGGGAGACATCCCGGGATAAACCCGGGTCAGGGGGGCCAGCAGGGTCAGCCCTGGGCTGTGTCCCCGTGCCAGGAGTGACCCATGAGCTGGCCAGCACCCTGGACCTGCTGCCCACGCTGAGCGCCCTGGCTGGAGCAGCCCTGCCCAAGGTGGCCCTGGATGGGTTCGACCTGAGCCCGCTGCTCTTTGGCTCGGGGAAGGTGAGTCCTGCTGGCCCTGCAGCAGCCAGGCCGTGGCTACCTGGCTCGTTCCCAGGTTGCCCAGGTGGGCTGAGCTGTGTTGTCCCCCCAGAGCCCTCGCCAGGCCGTGTTCTTCTACCCCCCGAACCCCGACCCGCTGCACGGCCCCTTCGCCGTCCGCCTGGGCAAGTACAAGGCTCATTTCTTCACCCAAGGTCAGTGCTGCCTCCTCCTTTGGGGGGAATTTTGGGAGTTTCTGCTGCTCTGAGCTCAGGGTTTGTGTCTCAGGTTCCTTCCACAGCAGCACCACCCCGGACCCGGCGTGCCAGGGGCTAACTCCGCTCACCCCACACTTGCCCCCGCTGCTCTACGACCTGGAGTCGGACCCCGCGGAGAACTACGACCTGCTGGCGGGGCAGGCCAGCCCCGAGCTGCTGCAGGTGCTCAGGGACATCACCCTGCAGAAGGTGCTGCTGGAGCAGCGCCTGCAATTCGGGGAGAGCCAGATCAGGAAGGGCCGGGACCCGGCGCTGCAGCCCTGCTGCGCCCCCAACTGCAGCCCCAAACCTTCCTGCTGCCGCTGCTCCCCGCACTGAGCCCGCAAAACTTCCTGGCCCCCATCCCAAATCACCTGGATCAGCCTTGGAGGTCGGAGGGACCCCTTGGAGTGATGGGGAGCTGGAGTGAAATGGGGTCAGGGAGATCCCAAATGCGTCAGGAGTGTGAGCAGGGCCCTGTGCTCCGTGTGGGACGTTCCAGGTGAGGCTTTGGGCAGGATCCTGACCCATTCCAGGTGGGATCAAACTCCAGAACCTTCTCCAGAGCCAGGACAGCTCCTGGGAGCTGCGATCCCGCTGGAGCAGAGGGAATGTCCCGGATCCAGGGATCCCAATCCTTTGGGATCTGGGGCAGAGCAGGGACAGTGGGATGGGGCAGCAGCTGGTGACAGAGGGGACAGCCCTGGGTGGCAGCAGCAGCTCAGGGTGGCACCTCCAGCAGCTCCACAGGGCTTCAGGACTCGCAGCTCCAGCTGTTCCCATTCCCGTCCCTCAGTGACTTTTCCTGGGACTGGGACCCCTGAGGCTGGGCTGGAGAAGTTTGTCCCTCTCTCCATCTGCCATCCCCTCCTCATCTCCCCCTAAACCAGGCCCAACCCTGCTCATTCTTCCCAAATTGTCCCATCCTTGTTTTTCCCTGAACTGGGCTGAAAATGTGGATAATGGATGTCCTGATTTTGGCCACAGGAATAATTTTTTCCCAGTAGCTGGGAGTGGGGCATGTCCAGGACCCCAAACATTGCCAGGGGCACGGGACTGTCACTTCCATGGACAAGGACATTATTTCCAGTGGGGATAGAAGTGGGTGTTGTCAGGGGTTCTCTATGTGAATCACTGCTTATTAATAATGTCTCATTAATTTTTTATTAATATTGATGCAAAGAATGGTTTGATTCCTTATCTCATGGCTGTTTCCAGTAAATTGTTTTTAACCCCAGTAAATTATTTTTAACCTTTTGTGTTTTCAAAGCGGGAAGGGGAAGGAGCACAGTTCTGCTTTTAGGATCACAAAACTGGAGAATTCCACCCCTAAACTCCCAGCACGGATGGAACACAACTTTATTGCCAGGATTAAATGAACCTGAGCACCCGTGAGGCCTCGGGGCAGGAGCGTGGGCAGGGCACAGCAGCCCAGGGCAGCGGGGCCGCCTTCGGCCCCACAGCCACAGCCCCAGCTGGGGGATGCTCTGCAGCCACAACAGGATCTGCTCTCCTTCCTGTCACCCCAACTTGTTCTTGAGCACCTCCACCAACTCCTGCAGCCTCTCAAAAAGATGCCTCAGGCTGATTTTTGGCCAGAAAATGCTTCCTGGCTCCGGTGCTGGCGTGTTCAGGGTGGGCAGCGGTGCCACGGTCGGTGCTGCCGGGCTGGGGCCGGTGTGGTCACGGATCCAGGTGTGGAAGTGCTGGGTGGACGTGAACACCCCCGGCCTGCTGGCCCTGGCACAGCCCTCACCCCAGCTGACCAGTCCCACCAGCCAGAAGTAGTCCTTATTCTTGTCCTTGCACACCAGGGGTCCCCCGATGTCCCCCTGTGCCAGGAGAGAGGGGACAGGGGCTGCTGCCACTGCTCTTCCCGTGCCACCCCCTCCAGAGCCGCGCTCCGGGCTGGATTCCCGTGGGAAGGCTCCGCTCGGGGGCTGGGGGGACCAAAGGGGCAGCAGGGTGGGGCTGGGTCAGGGTGGGCTCTGTCTCATCTCTGCACTGTGGGCAGGGTGGGCAGGGAATGCAAATTGCAGGGAATCCAAACCTGGGGCTGCTGGGAGCACGGGGAGGGGGCTGGGGGCAGTGCCAGGCCTTGGGGACAAGGGGACAGTGGGCAGGGACACAGGGATGGGGAAGGGACACGGGGTTGGGGAAGGGACACAGGGATGGGAAAGGGACACAGGGATGGGAAAGGGACACAGAGATGGGACACAGGGATGGGAAATGGACAGAGGGATGGGGAAGGGACACAGGGATGGGACACAGGGATGGGGCAGGGACACAGGGATGGGAAAGGGACACAGGGATGGGAAAGGGACACAGGGATGGGGAATGGACACAGGGATGGGACACAGGGATGGGGAAGGGACACAGGGATGGGAAAGGGACACAGGGATGGGAAAGGGACACCCGTCAGTGGTGGAGCCCTGGGGTTCGGAGGGCACCGGGCCAGGCCCGAACTGAGCCAGGCTGGGTTTGGGGTCCCTGTGCTGCTCTCAGGGGTTCAGTGGGGCCGTGTTTGGGGTCCCTGTGCTGCTCTCAGGGTTCAGTGGGGCCGTGTTTGGGGTCCCTGTGCTGCTCTCAGGGTTCAGTGGGGCCGTGTTTGGGGTCCCTGTGCTGCTCTCAGGGTTCCATGGGGCCGTGTTTGGGGTCCCTGTGCCCCAGGCCCTGTGCCCACACCTGGCAGGTGTCGATGCCGCCCCGCGGGTACCCCGCGCACAGGTCCTGGGGGTGCACGGCCCCCCGGTACCAGCGGCTGCTGTTGCACAGCTGGACGTCCATGAGCCGCACCTTGGCCTCCTGCAGCACCAGGCGTGGGCCGGGGGCTGCGGGCACAGAGGGCACAGAGGGCTCTGAGCACCCGGCAGCCCCCGGGGGCCCTGTGGGGCCGAGCCCCTGGCCCGGGGCCGGGCCGTGCCCCTCAGAGCCCCTGGCCCAGCCGTGTCCCTGCCCGGGGCTCCGGGGCACGGCCCAGGCCCGGCTCTGCTCGGGGCCAGCGCGGCCGCGGGCCCAGAGCTCGGCTCAGCCCCTGGGCACTGACCGCTGTGTGGGGCTCGTTTCCAGCCCGCCATGTAGCAGGTTTTCATCTTGGCCACTGTCACAGAGTTGTCAGGCACACAGGCCAGCTGGATGTAGTCGCTGCACTCCGCGGGCCGGTCCAGCTCCACCAGGGCGATGTTGTTGCTGACCGTGGCCTCCACGTAGCCCTGGTGCATCAGGATCTGCTTGATGTGGAGCACCTCGGCCTTGGGGCCTGGCTGAGCAAGATCCGTGGCCCCAATCACCACCTTCCACTCGAGGACAGCCCTGGGAGGGCCATGGAGAGTGACAGGGAGCAGAGCCTGGGGCTGGGACAGCCCGGCCATTGCCAGGCCTCTGCTTCCCACAGCAGGGAGGGGAGGCAGCCATGGAGCAGCATGTCCTGGCTGTGGGGACATCCTTGTCCCTGCTGTGGGAACATCCCTGACACTACCATAGGGACATCCCTGCCTCTCCTGTGGGGAAATCCCTGACACTGCTGGGGGGACATCCCTGTCCCTCCTGTGGGGACATCCCTGACACTGCTGTGGGGACACCCCTGTCCCTGCTGGGGACACATCCCTGACCCTTCTGAGGGCACATCCCTATCCCTCCTTTGGGGACATCCCTGTCCCTGCCATAGGGACATCTCTGTCCCTCCTGTGGGGACATCCCTGACACTGCTGTGGGGACATCCTCATCCCTGCTGGGTCCCATCCCTGTCCTTGCTTTGGGGACACAATTGACCCTGCGGAGGGCACATCCCCATTTTTGCCATGAGGATATCCCTGTCCCTGTTAGGGTCCCATCCCCGTCTCTGCTTGCTCCCATCCCTGTCCCTGTTAGGGTCCCATCCCCATCCCTGTTGGCTCCCATCCCTGTCCCTGTTAATGTCCCATCCCTATTCCTGCTGTGGGAACACCCCTGTCCCTGTTTTGGGGACACCCCCATCCCTGCTCCTCCTTACCCGGCCCCGATGAAGCAGCTGGCCACTGTGAGGACCCAGCGACGGCTGATGAGTGCCCCCGAGCACACGTGCCAGGTGCCATTCTGCATGGTGACCTGGATGCTGGCGATGCCAGACCAGGCCCCTGGGGGGACATTGAGGGTTGTTGTGGCCTTGGCAGAATCCGAGGATACGTACTCGGGGATGGCGGAGCTGTCGTTCAGCTCCATGGGCCGGAGCCCGCAGGTGCCTCTGGAAGCACAAAGCCATCACTGCCCTGCTCGGGGACAGCAGGGACAGGGACCCCCAGGGGCTCCTCTGTGCCCCCGAGTGTCCCCGAGCCCCCCGTGCCCACCGACCTGCAGGTGTCCCAGGTGGCCCCCACGGGCCAGGCCAGGGCCAGCAGCACGAGCAGCCCCAGCAGAGCCATCGGTGCCAGCGCAGGTGGCAGAGGCAGAGCCGAGCTGTCACCTCTGCTGCCCACGGCCCTGGTGGTGCCACCAGGCCGGGCTGATGTCACAGAGGGGCTGGTTCCATGTGGGGGCATGGTGGCCTCGGTTCCCTCTGTGGAACCCCAGAATGGTTTGGGTGGGAGGGAAGGACCTGAAGGATCCCTCTGGAGCAGAGGGAATGTCCCAGATCCAGGGATCCCAATCCTTTGGGATGGAGGGCAGAGCAGGGACAGTGGGATGGGGCAGCTCAGGGTGACAGAGCGGACAGCCCTGGGTGGCAGCAGCAGCTCAGGGTGGCACCTCCAGCAGCTCCACAGGGCTCCAGGACTCGCAGCTCCAGCTGTTCCCATTCCTGCCCCTCAGTGACTTTTCCTAGGATTGGGACCCCTGAGGTTTGGTCTGTGCTGGTTTGGAGCCACACCAGCCACAGGAATTCACCCCACACAAACACCATGAGGAAAGTTTGGAAGTCAGAGTCACACTTTGAAGGAAACAATCCAATAAATGCAAGGAATTCAGAGAAATCACCTTAAAACCACCGAGTCAGAGCACATCCTGTGGGGTCGCAGTGCAGGCCAGCAGTGCTGGTTGAAGTGGTCCTGCTGGTCTGGTCCTTCTCCAGCAGTGGTGGTTGTGTCCCAAATCCCCAAAGTTGAGATTCCATCCTCTGAAGTCCAGGCAGGAATGTCCAGAACCTCCCCCAGCGTGAGGAGTTTCGCCATGGGGTGATGGAATCCCCTGAGGTATTCCTGGAGCCCATGAAGGTTTTTCTGCTGCACCACTGAGTTCCTGGTGGCCCAGGATGACCCCTCAGGGTGGGTGGTCCTGCTGCTGTCCCAGAGGGAGTTCTGACCCTGTCCCACCCTTCCTAAGAGCTCACCAGAAGATGCTGGAGATCCATCAGTTACACCCAGGGGCATTCCCATCCTTCCCTCATCCCCCCAAACCAGGACCCAACCCCAGATTTTTTTCCCTAAATTGTCCCATCCTCGTGCACAGGAGACTGAACTGGGCTGAAGACGAGGATAATTAGGAACAACTCTATTTCAAGAACAAACACAAGGGTGTGTGGAGGGGAGGATAACGAGCAGGACAGAGCAGCCCTGGCAAGGGGGTGGCTTTGGCACAGCCGTGGTTCCCCCAGGGAATGGCTGGGATCTCCAGAATCCAGAACAGGATCTGCTCCCCCATCCTGCTCAATCCATTTTGTCCTGCAGGAACACCAGGAACTCCTGCAGAGCCCCAAAAAACTTTGTCAGAATGCTCCTGGGGAATGAAATTGTTATCAAGGGTTCTGCTTCCTCTTCTACTTCCTCTTCTGCTTCCTCTTCTGCTTCCTCTTCTGCTTCCTCTTCTGCTTCCACTTCTGCTTCCTCTTCTGCTTCTTCTGCTTCCACTTCTGCTTTTTCTGCTTCTTCTTCTGCTTCTTCTGCTTCCACTTCTGCTTCTTCTGCTTCTCCTTCTGCTTCTTCTGCTTCTGCTTCTTCTGCTTCTCCTTCTGCTTCTTCTGCTTCTGCTTCTGCTTCCTCTGCTTCTGCTTCTGCTTCTTCTGCTTCTGCTTCTGCTTCTTCTACTTTTTCTTCTTCCTCCTCTACTTCTTCCTTTACTTCTTCTTCCTCCTCTTCTTCCTCCTCCTCCTCCTCCTCCTCCTCTTCTTCTTCTTCTGGTATGGGTTCTGGTTCAGGGATTGGTATTGGTTCTGGTTCTGGTATTTCTGCTGGCTCTTCCTCAACGGTGTGGGGTGGGGCTGGTTGTAGAACGTCCGTGTGGGGTGGGACCAATCCCATCTGCACCTGGATCCAGTTGTGGAAGTGCTGGGTGGACGTGAACACCCCGGGCCGCTTGTCACCTGCGCAGCCCTGGCCCCAGCTGGCCAGTCCCACCAGCCAGAAGTAGTCACCAATGTTGTCCTTGCACACCAGGGGTCCCCCGATGTCACCCTGTGCCAGGAGAGAGGGGACAGGGGTGCTCCAGGGTCACAGCCACGCCTTGGAGGGACAGGGGACACTTGATGGGATTTGGGGACAGGGGGATGCTTGGACAGGGATCCATGGGTGGGGAGTGGCAGCCCTGGGACAGGGATCCATGGAGGGTAAAGGGAAGGGCCACAAGGGATAAAGGACAGGGTGGGACATGGTGGGGGCAATGGGGACCCTGTGCTGGGTGTGAGGGGTTTGGTGGGGCCGCGTTTGGGGTCCCTGTGCTGCTCTCAGGGTTCAGTGGGGCCGTGTTTGGGGTCCCTGTGCTGCTCTCAGGGTTCCGTGGGGCCGTGTTTGGGATCCCTGTGCTGCTCTCAGGGTTCCGTGGGGCCGTGTTTGGGGTCCCTGTGCTGCTCTCAGGGTTCAGTGGGGCCGTGTTTGGGGTCCCTGTGCTGCTCTCAGGGGTCAGTGGGGCCGTGTTTGGGGTCCCTGTGCCCCAGGCCCTGTGCCCACACCTGGCAGGTGTCGATGCCGCCCCGCGGGTACCCCGCGCACAGGTCCTGGGGGTGCACGGCCCCCCCGTACCAGCGGCTGCTGTTGCACAGCTGGACGTCCATGAGCCGCACCTTGGCCTCCTGCAGCATCGTGCCCGTGCTCGGGTCTGGGGGCACAGAGGGCACAGAGGGCTCTGAGCACCCAGCACACCCTGAGCCAAACCCCTTTCCCAGTGCCATGCCGTGCCCCTGTCCCGCTCTGTCCCTGCCCAGGGCTCCAGGGCACAGCCCAGATGTGCTCAGGGCAGCTTTGTCCTCTACCCCAGGCCAGCCCAGCCGTGTCCCCGTGGTGCCCAACCCCTGCTCATCCCCTGGGGCACTGACCACTGTGTGGGGCTGCTCTCCAGCCCGCAATGTAGCAGGTTTTCAGCTCGGCCACAGGCAGGGAGCTGTCGGGCACGCAGGCCAGCTGGATGTAGTCGCTGCACTCCACGGCATGGTCCAGCTCCAGCAGGGCGATGTTGTTCCACTCCGACTGAGGATCGTATTTCTCGTGCACCTGGATGCTCTTGACTCGGTGCTGCTTGGACTCGGGGCCTGGCTGGGCCAGGTCTGTGGCTCCAACCAGCACCGTCCACGGGGAGACGTCCCTGGAGGGCAGGAGATGGAGAAAGGATTGAGGGAGCAGGGACAGGGAGTGCAGCAGCAGCATTCCCTTCCTGTGCTGGGGACATCTCTGTGCTGTGGGGACACCTCTGTGATGTGGGGACATCCCTGACCCTGCTGTGGGGACACCCCTGTCCCTGTTTTGGGGACACCCCCATCCCTGCTCCTCCTTACCTAACTTTGATGAAGCAATGTGCGACTGTGAGCACCCACTGGGGGTGGATGAGTGCCCCCGAGCACATGTGCCACGTGCCATTCTCCATGGTGGCCCTGACGCTGACGATGCCAGGCCAGGTGCCTGGGGGGACACCGGGGCCGTCCTTGACGAGGGAAGCGCCCTCAGAAGGGCCCCAGGTTCCGTAGTCACCCTCCGAGGGGTCGTAGTCCACAACCAGCGAGCTGTGGTCGAAAGCCAAGGGCCGGAGCCCGCAGGTGCCTCTGGAAGCACAAAGCCATCACTGCCCTGCTCGGGGACAGCAGGGACAGGAACCCCCGAGTGTCCCCGAGCCCCCCACGGTGCCCACTGACCTGCAGGTGTCCCAGGTGGCCCCCACGGGCCAGGCCAGGGCCAGCAGCACGAGCAGCCCCAGCAGAGCCATCGGTGCCAGCGCAGGTGGCAGAGGCAGAGCCGAGCTGTCACCTCTGGTGCCCATGGCACCTGACCACCAGGCCGGGCTGATGTCACAGAGGGGCCGGTTCCATGTGGGGACACGGTGGCCTCGGGTGGGGCACAGAGCTGTGGAACCCTGGAATGGTTTGGGTGGGTGGGAGGGAGCTGATGGATCCCTCTGGAGCAGAGGGAATGTTCTGGATGCAGGGATCCCAATCCTTTGGGATGGAGGGCAGAGCAGGGACAGCGGGATGAGGCAGCAGCTGGTGACAGAGGGGACAGCCCTGGGTGGCAGCAGCAGCTCAGGGTGGCACCTCCAGCAGCTCCACAGGGCTCCAGGACTCGCAGCTCCAGCTCTTCCCAGTCCTGCCCCTCTCAGTGACTTTTCCTGGGACTGGGACCCCTGAGGCTGTGCTGGGGTACCCGGGCTGGAGAAGTTTGTCCCACTCTCCATCTGCCAGGCCCATCCTCCCCTCTCCAGCCCTCCCTGGGTCCCTTTTGCCTGTCCCCAAACCAGACCCAGCCTTGCTCATTTGTCCCACACCTCCCAGATTGTCCCATCCTTGTTTTTCCCAGGACACTGAACTGGACAACGCGGATAACTGGGAACAGGAACAGCTCTATTTCAAGGATTAGCCATCGGGGCGGGCTCAGGGCAAAAGTGTAGGCAGGGCACAGCTGGCCTGGGCACCGGGGCTGCCTTTGGCTCCACAGCCTCGGCCCCAGCTCGGACTGCTGGAGATCCTCTGCAGCCAGAATGGGATCCGTTCTCCTTCCTCATCAACTCATTTTCACCTTTAGGAAGTCCAGGAACTCCTGCACAGTCTTGAGGAACCTCAGCAGAGTGTCTGTGGGGAATGAAATTGTGAAGTGGTCTGATTGCGGGTTTGGTGACTGCTCAATCACAGTCAGGACCAGGGTTGGGCTCGGGATGAGGGCTGGCTTTGCTGACACCAATCCCAACTGGGCGTGGATCCATGCACGGAAGCGCTGGGTGGACGTGAACACTCCGGGTCGTTTATCTCCAGAGCAGCTCCTGCACCAGCTGGCCAGTCCCACCAGCCAGAAGTAGTCATCACGCTGGTCCTTGCACACCAGGGGAGCCCCGATGTCACCCTGTGCCAGGAGAGAGAGGACAGGGCTGCTCCAGGGTCACTGCCACACCTCGGGGCACAGGGGACACTGGATGGGATTTGGGGATGGGGGGACACCGGGGTATGGGTTGGGAGTGGCAGCCCTGGGACAGGGGACAGGGATGGGAAAGGGAACAGACAGAGAGAGGGACGCAGGGACAGGGAAGGGCAGGGAACAACAGCAGAGATAGGACAGGGGCTGGGAGGGAACTGGGCCTGGCAGGGTTTGGGGTCCTTGTGCTGGGTGTGAGGGGTTCAGTGGGGCCGTGTTTGGGGTCCCTGTGCTGCTCTCAGGGTTCAGTGGGGCCGTGTTTGGGGTCCCTGTGCTGCTCTCAGGGTTCAGTGGGGCCGTGTTTGGGGTCCCTGTGCCCCAGGCCCTGTGCCCACACCTGGCAGGTGTCGATGCCGCCCCGCGGGTACCCCGCGCACAGGTCCTGGGGGTGCACGGCCCCCCGGTACCAGCGGCTGCTGTTGCACAGCTGGACGTCCATGAGCCGCACCTTGGCCTCCTGCAGCACCAGGCGTGGGCCGGGGGCTGCGGGCACAGAGGGCACAGAGGGCTCTGAGCACCCGGCAGCCCCCGGGGGCCCTGTGGGGCCGAGCCCCTGGCCCGGGGCCGGGCCGTGCCCCCCAGAGCCCCTGGCCCAGCCGTGTCCCTGCCCGGGGCTCCGGGGCACGGCCCAGGCCCGGCTCTGCTCGGGGCCAGCGCGGCCGCGGGCCCAGAGCTCGGCTCAGCCCCTGGGCACTGACCGCTGTGTGGGGCCACTCTCCAGCCCGCCATGTAGCAGGTTTTCAGCTCGGCCACAGGCAGGGAGGTGTGGGGCAGGCAGGCCAGCTGGATGTAGTCGCTGCACTCCACGGGCCGGTCCAGCTCCACCAGGGCGATGTTGTTCTTGGCCGTGGCGGCCTCGTAGTCCTGGTGCATCAGGATCTTCTGGATGTGTCTGACCTCGGCCTTGGGGCCCGGATCACCCAGGTCTGTGGCCCCAATCACCACCTCGTAAATGGAGACGTTCCTGAGGGGCAGAGGGGTCACAGGGAGCAGAGCCAGGGGGTGTGACAGCCCTGCAGCTGCAGGGATATCCCTGTGCTCTGGGGACATCCCGGTCCCTGCTGTTGACACGTCTCTGACCCTCCTCTGGTGACATCTCTTACCCTGCTCTGTCAGGACATCCCTTTGCTGTGCAGACATCCCTGTCCCTCTTGTGGGTACATGTGTAGGACACCCCTGACCGTGCTGAGGGGACATCTCTCTCCCTGCTGTGTGGACATCCTTGTCCCAGCCTTGGGGACAACCCCGTGCTGTAGGGAAATCCCTTTCCCTGCTGTAGGGACACCCCTGACTGTGCTGGGGCGACATCCTCGACCCTCCTGTAGGGACATCCCTGACACTGCTGTGGGGACATCCCTGTGAGGACATCTCTGTCACTGTTGTGGGGACATCACTGACCATGGTGCAGGGACATTCCTGACGCTGCTGTGGGGACACCCCTGTCCTTGATGTGGGGACACCCCTGTCCCTTCGCGCTCCCATCCCTGTCCCTGTTGGTGTCCCATCCCTGTCCCTTTGGGGTGCCACCCCTGTCCCTGTTGGTGTCTGATCCCTCTCCCTTTGGGGATGCCCCTGTCCCTGTTGGGGTCCCACCCCTGTCCCTGTTGGTCCCATCCCTGTCCCTTTGGGGTGCCAGCCCTGTCCCTTTGGGGATGCCCCTGTCCCTGATGTGGGGACACCCCTGTCCCTGATGTGGGGACACCTCTGTCCCTTTGGGGACACCCCTGTCCCTGCCCTCCTTACCCAGACCTGAAGAAGCACCGTGCCACCGTGAGCACCCACTGGGCATGGATGAGTGCCCCCGCACACACGTGCCACGTGCCATTGGCCAGGATGGCCTGGACACCAACGATGCCAGGCCAGGTCCCTGGGGGGACACCAGGGCTGTCCTTGATGAGGGAGGCGACATCAGAAGAATCCGAATTTTCGTAGTCGTCAACCAGCGAGCTGTGGTCGGAAGCCAAAGGCCGGAGCCCGCAGGTGCCTCTGGAAGCACAAAGCCATCACTGCCCTGCTCGGGGACAGCAGGGACAGGGACCCCCGAGTGTCACTGAGCCCCCCACGGTCACTGACTTGCAGCTGTCCCAGGTGGCCCCCACGGGCCAGGCCAGGGCCAGCAGCACGAGCAGCCCCAGCAGAGCCATCGGTGCCAGCGCAGGTGGCAGAGGCAGAGCCGAGCTGTCACCTCTGGTGCCCATGGCACCAGGCCACCAGGCCATGCTGATGTCACAGAGGGGTGGCACAGAGTGCTGGAACCTTGGAATGGTTGGGGCTGGCAGGGACCTTAACGACAGCGTGGTGGCACCTGGGCCATGGGCACGGCCACCTCCCGCTGGCCCCGGGCCGGTGGCACCCCCAGATTAAATTCAAATTAAACATACAGACAGCTGCATCCATAAATAATTAATCGTTACTGATTAATCATACTACCTTGTTGCTTCATTGGATGCAATTTGTAATGTCTAAATATTTATTTTATAAATAAATAACAATATGTAAATAACAATAAATACCTATTAATGTGTATTAATATATTAATATGCTTATATATAAATATATAAAAATAATGATATAATATATAAATATATTAAAAATAATATAATATATAAAAATAAATATGGGATAACTGTATTGGTTCTAACCTCACTGTAGCATTATCGTCTTAATTACCACTGTTATGACTACACAACTTTATTAATTTTTTGTATCGTTTCTACAACACGAATTTATGTGCATAAATTATCCTACACACACTTGTAATGCAGTAAAACAGAAACTTGTAATACATTGTATGGACAACTCGTACGGAATGCATCAACAAAAACCGGGATGGGACTTTTCCCTGTATTTCCTGTGCTGGGCGGGGACGGGCACAGCTGGACGGGGAACATCTGAGTCACAGCTGGCAGGGGCACAGCTGGCAGGGCACAGCTGGCAGGGGCACAGCTGGCAGGGCACAGCCAGGTGAGTCACAGCTGGACGAGGAACAACTGAGTCACGGCTGGCAGGGGCACAGCTGGCAGGGGCACAGCTGGACGCGGCCCAGCCGGGCAGGGGCACATCTGGATGAGCGCAGCACATCTGGCGGGGCCGGGGCGGGGCCGGGGCTGAGCGCGGCGCGGGCGGGCGGCGGCGGAGCCACGGTGAGGGACCGGCACCGGCACCGGGCAGGGGCGGGGGCTGCCGGGGCTCCCAACATCCCCGGGGGGTGCTGCCCTACACCCACCCCCGCCCCCAGCCCCATAACTGCCCAGCCCCCGGCCCCTCAATCCCCCCGCCCACTGCTCCATGACTGTCCAGCCCCCACCCCCAGAATCCCCCAGCCCCGAATCCCCCAGCCCCAGAATCCCCCAGCCCCAAAATCCCCCCGCCCACCGCTCCATGAGTGCCCAGCCCCCAGCCCCAGAATCCCCCAGCCCCAGAATCTCCCAGCCCCGAATCCCCCCGCCCACTGCCCCATGACTGCCCAGCCCCGAGCCCCTCAATCCCCCCGCCCACCGCTCCATGACTGCCCAGCCCCAGAATCCCCCTGCCCCGAATCCCCCGCCCACCGCTCCATGAGTGCCCAGCCCCCGGCCCCTCAATCCCCCCGCCCACTGCTCCATGACTGTCCAGCCCCCAGCCCCAGAATCCCCCAGCCCCAGAATCCCCCCGCCCCCTGCCCCATAATCCCCCTGCCCTATTATTTCCCAGCCCCCCGCCCCAAGACCCCACCGTCCATTGCTCCGTAAGTGCTGAGCCCCCAGCCCCACAATCCCCTCACCCTATAACTGCACAGCCCCATAACCCCAGAATCCCCCCGCCCCATAACCCCATAATATCCTTGCCCCATAGCCCCCCTGCCCAGCCCCAAACCCCCCCGCTCACCCCGGCTGTGGGGCTCCGTCCCTCCCTGGCCATGCCGGGGCTGTGTTTGGGGTCCCCCCAGGGTTTTGGGGTGCCCCTCTGCTGACGGTGCCCGCGTCCCCCAGGAGCTGCCGGGCTCCGGATGCCGCCAGGATGGCGCTGGTCCCCGTCGTGGCTCTCTGGGCTCTGTGCCCCCTCCTCGCCCGGGCAGGTACCCACGGGCAGCGGGGTGGGGGGTCCCGGCAGAGCCCCCCCTTTCTGGGGACCCCCTTCCCAGCCCCCCTTTCCTCCCCTGCGCCGTGCGGACCCCGAGGGCGGGGGCGGGGGAGCCGTTCCGGGCAGGGCGGTGACTCACGGGGCGGCTGCTGGCACCGGCGAGCCCGGCGCTGGCACCGGGCTGTGCTGCCACCGCCGTGTCCCTACAATGTCCCCAACCGCGAGCCAGCAGAACCGGCTTGTCCCGGGGTTACCCCGCTGTACCCCATCCTTGTGTCCCCACAGATGTCCTTTGTCCCCAACCGCCAGCCAGCAGAGCCCGCTTGCCACGGGGTTACCCCGCTGTACCCCATCCCTGTGTCCCCACATGTCCCCTGTCCCCAGCAGAGCCCCCTTGTCCCGCTGTACCCCATCCCTGTGTCCCCACATGTCCCCTGTCCTGCTGTCCCCCATCCCTGTGTCCCCAGAGATGTCCCCTGTCCCCAACCGTGACCCAGCAGAGCCCCCTTGTCTTGGGGTTACCCCGCTGTACCCCATCCCTGTGTCCCCACATGTCCCTTGTCCCCAGCAGAGCCCCCTCGTCCCGCTGTCCTCCATCCGTGTCCCCACATGTCCCCTGTCCCCAACCGTGACCCAGCAGAGCCCCCTTGTCCCGCTGTTCCCCATCCCTATGTCCCCTGTCTCCAGCCGTGACCCAGCAGAGCTCGCTTGTCCCGGGATTACCCCACTGTGCCCCATCCCTGTGTCCCCACACATCCCCTGTCACGGTGTGCCCCATCCCTGTGTCCCCACGTGTCCCCTGTCCCCAGCCGTGACCCCGCAGAGCCCCCTTGTCCCACTGTACCCCATCCCTGTGTCCCCACATGTCCCCTGTCCCGCTGTACCCCATCCCTGTGTCCCCACACGTCCCCTGTCCCCAGCAGAGCCCCCTTGTCCCCCTGTCCCCCATCCCCGGGCTGACCCCGCCGTGTCCCCTACCAGACCAGCCTCCTGTCACTGTCACCGTCACCGCGGCCATCGGCGAGGACGCCTGCCTGCCCTGTGGCACCCAGCCCTGGGGTGACCTGCGCGGGGTCACCCTCAGCTGCACCCACCAGGCTGGCGGCCACCACGCTGTCCCCGTCCTCAGCCACCGCCTGGGGCTGCAGCCGCCGCCCCCCGAGCCGGGCTGGCAGCCCCCCGTGCAGCCCGACAGCCGCTTTAGGGGCAGGGTCGCCTTCTGCGCCGCGGGGACAGGCGACACCGGCGTGTCGCTGCTGCTGAGGAACCTCAGCTATGCCGATTTCGGGAATTATTCCTGCTACGCCTCCCGAGCCGCGGCCCCGCAGCTGCTCTGCTCGCTGGTGCTGCAGCCCGCAGGGGCAGGTGAGAGGGGCGGGGGTGGCACTGTCCCCTTTGGGGTAGAGGGGCGGGGGTGGCACTGTCCCCTTTGGGGTCCCTCTCATTCCAGAGGGTGTCTGGTCCTGTCCCCATATTGGTGGTGCCAGAATTTGGGAGTGTCTCCAATTCTTTGCTGTTGCTGTCACCTACTCTGTCCCCTGACCCAGCTCTGTCCCCTTGTGGGTGGTGCCAGAATTTGGGGATGTCCCCATTCCCTGCTGTGTCCAGCCCTGTCCCCATCTCGGTGATTCCAGAATTAGAGGATGTCCCCAGTCCCCTGCTGTGTCCACTCCTGTCCCCTTCTGGGTGGCTCCAGAATTTGGGGATGTCCCCAATTTCTTGCTGTGTCCAGCCCTGTCCCCTGCTGGGTGATTCCAGAATTTGGGGATGTCCCCAATTCCCTGATGCATCTGTCACCTCCTCCAGCCCTGTCCCCATCTCAGTGATTCCAGAATTTGGGGGTATCCCCAATCCCCTGCTGTGTCCAGCCCTGTCCCCATCTGGGTGATTCCAGAATTTGAGGATGTCCCCAATCCCTGCTGTGTCCAGCCCTGTCCCCATCTGGGTGACTCCAGGTGTCCCTGCTCTGTCCCCTGCCCAGTTTGGGGTCCCCAGCTCCCTGCTGTGTCTGTCTGGGGGTCCCCTGGTGTGGCAGGGGACAGGGCAGTCCCGGCCGTGTCCCCAAGTGCCACTGTGACCCCGCAGATGTCCCCGAGGCCGCCGAGCCGGACATGCTGATGGTCATTTGTGTCCTCACGGCCGCCTTCACCGCGGTGGCCATCGGGGTCATGGTGTGTGCCCGCTGCCAGGGGCACTGCTGGGGGCGCGCAGGTGGGACAGGGGACACGGGGGGGGACAAATGGGGGTGATGAGGGGACAAAGGGGGGTCCTGGGTGGGGACAGGGGGTGTTGTAGGATGGAGGCAGTTGGAGACCCCCTGGTGCACTAGGGATGGGATTTTGTGTGGGGAGAGGTTTTCAGGATGGGACCCATGGGGTGGGATCCATGGGATTTGGGATGGGATTTATGATGGAGTGGAATGGGGTTTGGGATGGGATGAGATTTGGGATGGGGTTTGGGGTGAGATTTGGGATGGGGTTTGGGATGGAGTTTGGGATGGAGTTTGGGATGGGATGAGATTTGGGATGGGATTTGGGATGAGATTTATGATGGAATGGGATGGGATGGGATATGGGATAGGATGGGATGGGATTTGGGATGGGATTTGGGAAGGGATGAGATTTGGGATGGGATTTGGGGTGGGATGGGATTTGGGATGGAATATGGAATGGGATGGGATTTGGGATGAGATTTAGGGTGGGGTCCATGGGATGGGATTTGGGATGGGATCCATGGGATGGTATTTGGGATGGGATGGGATAGGATAGGATGGGATGGGATTTGGGATGAGATTTATGATGGAATGGGATGGGATTTCAGATGGAATTTGGGATGGGATGGGATTTGGGATATGGGATGAGATTTGGGATGGGATGGGATTTGGGATATGGGATGAGATTTGGGATGGGATGGGATTTGGGATTTGGGATGGGATATGTGATGGGATTTGGGATGGGATGAGATTTATGATGGAATGGGATTTGGGATGGGATTTGGGATGAGATTTGGGATGGGATTTATGATGGAATGGGATGGATTTGGGATGGGATGAGATCCATGGGATAGAATGAGATCCATGGGATCCATGGGATGAGATCCATGGGAGGGGACATGGGATGGGATTTGGGATGAGATTTATGATGGAATGGGATTTGGGATGGGATTTGGGATGGGATGGAATATGGGATTTGGGATGGGATGGGATGGAATTTGGGATGGGATTTGGGACAGGATTTGGGATGGGATTTGGGATTTGGGATGGAATGGGATTTGGGATGAGATTTGGGATGGGATTTGGGATGGGATGGGATATGGGATGGGATATGGGATGGGATGGTATTTGGGATGGGATTTGGGATGGGATATGGGATGGGATGGGATATGGGATGGGATATGGGATGGGATGGGATTTGGGATGGGATTTGGGATGGGATATGGGATTTGGGGTGGGATTTGGGATAGGATGGGATGGGGATGGGATGGGATTTGGGATGGGATTTGGGATGGGATTTGGGATGTGATGGGATTTGGGATGGGATTTGGGATGGGATTTAGGATGGGATGGGATGGGAGCAGCTCTGTGCGGGGTCAGGGCTGTGCCATGCCCTCCCTCACTGTCCCCCTCAGCGCGGGGCCCAGCCCAGGAGCCCGGAGCCGTGGCTGGAGGGGACGAAGGACAGGTGGCCTTGGGTGACCTGAAGAGTCTCAACACCTGAGGCCACCCCAGCTGGACAGGTCCAGGGGTGACACCGGAGCAGGACACGTCCCAAAGCAGTGGGGACAGGGCTGGGGCGATGCTCTGGGGCAGGGCTGCAGGCATGGGGGGCAGGATGAGTTTTGGGGGGTGCAGGATGGGTTTTGGGGGGTGCACGATGGTTTGGGGTGGGGGGCTCTGCTCAGGGATGGGCAGGGGACAGCTCAGGGTCCCCTCACCCCACAGGGGACACCCAAACCCCGGGGTGCCATGGCTGGGGGGGACAAATGCTGAGACCCCAAATAAAGAGCGTTGCTCCAGAGAAGGGGTGACCCCTCCTTCCAACTGTGAGGGTCGGGGGGCTTGAGGGGTGGGATGTGGGGTACGAGGAGGGGAGTTTAGGGGTGGGCTGTGGGGCACAGGGGTGTCCCCGTTTAGGGGGGGCTGTGTGGTGGTCCTGGGGGTGTCCCCATTTCAGGGTGAGTGTTGGGGGGTCCCGGGGGTGTCTCTGTTTAGGGACATTCTGTGGGGGTCCTGGGGGTGTCCCCATTTCGGAGAGGCCGTGCGGGGTCCTGGGGGTGTTCCCGTTTCAGGTTGGGCTGTGGAGGGTCCTGGGGGTGTCCCCATTTTGGGAGGGCTGTGAGGATCATGGGGGTGTCCCCGTTTCAGGGTGAGTGTTGGGGGGTCCCAGGGGTGTCCCTGTTTAGGGACATTCTGGGGGGGTCCTGGGGGTGTCCCCATTTCGGGGGGGCTGTGAGGATCATGGGGGTGTCCCCATTTCAGGGTGAGTGTTGGGGGGTCCCAGGGGTGTCCCTGTTTAGGAACACACTGTGGGGGTCCTGGGGGTGTCCCCGTTTCAGGGTGGATGTTGGGGGATCCCGGGGGTGTCCCTATTTCGGGGTGGGTGTGGAGGATCATGGGGCTGTCCCCATTTCGGGGGAGCTTTGGAGGACCCCGGGGGTGTCCCCATTTCAGGATGGGTGTGGGGATCTCGGGGGTGTCCCCGTTTAGGGACGGGCTGTGGGGATCCCGGGGGTGTCCCCATTTCGGGGGGGTTGTGGGGATCCCGGGGGTCCCCAAGTGCGCTCGTTCCCTCCCGGCCGCTAGGCGGCGCTGTGGGCGAGGGGGCTCGTGTTGACCCCGCCCATGGCCCCGCCCATCGCACCATATATGGTCATGTGACAGCTTGGGGTCACTCGATGGCCACGCCCCCTCGCCCGTGGCCACGCCCCTTATCCTGCCCTTTTCCCAAAGGCGCCGAGGGGAAAATTTGGGATATTTGGAAAATTTGGGATCCTGCAGCATCCCGGGGGCTCCGCGGGGCTTCTCAACCTGCTGCTCCCCCTCCTCTCCTCCTCCTGCTCCCGTGGTGACCACTGAGGGGACAACAGAGCCACCTTCCCCTTCCTCCTCTTCATCCCAAATCCCAAATCCCATCCCATGGATCCCAAATCCCTTTATCCCATCCCAAATCCCATCCCATGGATCCCCAGGAGGATGGATCTGCTGGGTGGGCACACAAAGCTCATGGATGGACATGTGGAATTTTCAGGACTTCTTTCCCAATATATTTCCCACAAATCGTTGGGATTTTGGCAGATTTGGGGTGTTTTAGTGCAGATTTTAGGACAATTAGGGGGGTTTTTGGGCCGTTTAAAATCCAATTGTCCCTGGATTTTTTTCTTGTTTTTTTCCTTAGAAATCCCTGGAATCTCACTGGATTTTGGGGCCATTTTTGGGTGTTTTAGTGCAGATTTTAGGACTCCTAAGACCATTTTTATTGTGATTTTTGGGTTTTTTTCGACCTTTTAGAGTCGGATTTCCCCCGGATTTCTTCCCAGTGTTTCCCAACTTTTTCCAAGTTTTTTTGACTTCAGGAATCGCTGGAATCTCACTGGTTTTTGGGACCATTTTGGGTTTTTTTAGTGCAGATTTTAGGACTTTTTTGGCCATTTTTAGTGTGATTTTTAGGGACTTTTTGTGTTTCTTGGTGCAAATTCTGGGGGAATTTTTTTGGTTTTTTTAAGCTGAATTTTTTCCGGATTTTTCCCGATGTTTTTCGATTTTTGGGGGGGGTCACGGGGGCTCCTCCCAGCAGCATCCCAAGGAAATTACTGTTCTGGTGGTGGGACTATGACCCTAAAAGCACAAAGGGGATTTTTGGGTTTGGTTCCTCTCTCTGAAGTTCTCGTTTTCCTCCGGAAAGGGCCGTGTCAGCATCTTCTCCCAGGGAATTTCCAGCCCAGAAAGAAGAGAAATAATTGAAATTTTAATAATAATAATAATAATCATTTAAATTTTAATAGTGAATCGGTGCTCCCTCCAAGCAAAGGGTGATGGCACAAGGTGACAGCTCTCATCTCTGCCCGCACCAGCCAATGTGAGGCATAAAAACAGGGCAAAATTCATCCCAAAAATGGGATTTTAGGGTTGGATCCTATTGGGGAAGGGTCTTGTTGGGACCCTGTGTCCCAGGATTTACCAGAGTGTCCCAATTTTGGCAGCAGAGGGGGTTGGGTGCGGTTTGGGCTCCCACCGAGGAGCAGCACGGAGGGTTTTGGGGCTGATTTCAGCAAATTTGGGTCACGTCCTTCCAGGAGAACCCCGAATCACCAACGTGTCAGGGATGCCTGTGCCCCTGCTGTCCCTCGTGTCCCTTCAGGACTTTCAGCCGGGGCAGAAACCACTCACGAATAATTCATCCCCATAATTATCAAGCTCCACAGTCCCTCCGTGCGGGGTTCGGCGGGTTCGGGAAGGGATTTGGACTCCGCGCGGGATGGGGATGGGGTGCGCTGGCCCTTTAAGGCACGGACAGGTGCGGCAACGCAGGGGCGGGACCTACGGGCTTGAGTGACGGGGAGATTGACCAATGGGAAGGCGGAGTGTGGAGGGTTCAGCCAATGAGAGGGCGGGACGGGCAGGGGGCGGGGCTGAGCTCGGCGGTGCTCGCTGCGGGGCGAAGCGAGGACCGATCCCGTTCGGTCCCGTTCGGCTCCGTTCGGTCCCGCTCGGCTCCGTTCGGTCCCGCTCGGCCATGGCGAGGCGGGTGGCGGCCCCCGCCGGGCCCCTCGGGGATGATTTCTCCTTCGTGAGCCCGGTGGCCAAGTACGTGCTCTTCTTCTTCAACCTGCTCTTCTGGGTGAGTGCGGGGGCACCGCGACACCCCATTCCCGAAGGACACCCGGACCCTGCGGCTGTCCCCAGCCCTGCGCTCCGCTGGGACACCCCGGGACCCCCATCCCTGAGATCCCACCGGGACCCTCCAGCGCTTGGGACTCTTCTCTATCCCTGAACCCTGCTCGGATCCCCCATCCCCAGGGAACCCTTAGCCCTTGGGATTTTCTCTATCCCTGAACCCTGTTGAAATTCCCTCCATCTCCAAGGACCCCCCCCAGTCCTTGGGACTCTCTCCATCCCTGAATCCTATTGGGACACCCCATCCCCAGGGACCCCCCATCTCTGTGACCCTTCAGCCCTTGGGATTGTCTCCATCCCTGAACCGTTTTGGGAACCCCCCAGTCCTTAAGACTCCATCCCTGAACCCTTTTGGGATCCCCCATCTCTGTGACCCTCCACCCCTTGGGACTCTTCTCCATCCCTGAACCCTGTTGGAATTCCCTCCATCCCCAAGGATCCCCCAGCCCTTGGGATTGTCTCCATCCCTGAACCCTTTTGGGATCCCACATCCCCAGGGATCCCCCATCTCCAGAACCCCCCATCCTTGGGATTGTCTCCATCCCTGAACCCTTTTGGGAACCCTCCAGTCCTTGGAACTCCATCCCTGAACCCTTTTGGGATCCCCCATAACCAGGGACCCCCCATCTCTGCGACCCCCAGTCCTTGGGACTCTTCTCCATCCCTGAACCCTGTTGGGATCCCCCATCCCCTGGGATCCCCCATCTCTGTGACCCTCAGTCCTTGGGACTCTCTCCATCCCTGAACCCTTTTGGGATCCCCCATCTCCAGAACCCCCCAGCCCTTGGGATTTTCTCCATCCCTGAACTCTTTTGGGACTCCACATCTCCAGAACCCCCCATCCCTCTCTCCATCCCTGCACTTATTTGAGACCCCACATTCCCGGGATCCCCCAAATCACCTCGACCCTCAGGACCCCACCGGGAGCCCCCTGGAGTTTGGAGTGTCCCCTCTTCTGGTCCCCACTGATCCACTCCCCTCGGGACCCCTGGAGCCCCCCACCGTGACCCCTCATTCCTCAGTGTCCTGGGAGTGTCCCCATCCACTGGGATCCTCATTCCAAAACCTACAGTGGAGGTTTCCCCATTCCCCGAGGGGTTTTGGGGTCCTTTAGATCCCCCCCACTTCACACAGGTGACAAATCCCCAGAGCCACTCTTGTCCCCAGCCCACTCCTGATATCTCCTGCAGTGAACCCAGATTGAATTTTTTTTTAACGTTTTGAGAGATTTTTATGTTTTTGAGAAGTTTTACGTTTTGAATATTTTTTTTTATGTTTCAAGGACTTTTAAAAAATATTTCAGAAACTTTTGTACTGCTTGGGAGTTTGGGATTTTTTTATATTTTGACGGTTTTTTAAATGCTTTTGTGGGGATTTCTGCCGGGTTTTTTTTTTTTTGCGGGTTATTTCCGTGTTTGCCACCCTATTTTTGAGGAAGTTTTTCGCTTCCGATTAAACCACATCCCTGTGTCCAACCGCCCGTAGAGGAACAGCGCTGGCTGGTGGGTGGGGACAAAGGTGACCTCCGGGGAGGTGGGGACAGAGGTGACCTCCGGGGAGGTGGGGACAAAGGTGACCTCCGGGGAGGTGGGGACAGAGGTGACCTCCGGGGAGGTGGGGACAGAGGTGGACAATGTGTGACAGTGGGAAACTGAGGCAGCGGCTGCAGCTCCGTTTGCATTCCTGGCTCTGGAGGGGGTGGCACGGGGGTGGTGACACCGCGAGGTGACACCTGTGTCCCTCTGCAGGTGATCTCCATGGTGATGGTGGCCGTGGGGGTCTATGCCCGGCTGCTGAAGCACGCAGGTGAGCTCGGGGGGCTGCCCGGCCCTGCTGGCTCCGAGCCACGCTGGGGCTGGGCTCTGGGGACCCGGGGGTGCTGGCAGTGCTGGTGACAGCTGGCCGTGACAGAGGCGGCCATGGCGTGCCTGGCAGTGGACCCTGCCATCCTCCTCATCATGGTGGGCGTCCTCACCTTCCTCATCACCTTCTGTGGCTGCGTGGGTTCCCTGCGGGAGAACATCTGCCTGCTGCAGCTGGTGAGTGCTGCCAGTCCCTGCTGGGGACCTTGGTGGCATCTCGGTGTCCCTGCCATGGTCACCTCACTGTCACATCCCTTGTCCTGCAGTTCTCTGTCTGCCTGACCATCATCTTCCTCCTGCAGCTGGCGGCCGGCGTGCTGGGCTTTGTTTTCTCTGATGAGGTACTGGGGGGAGCAGTGGGGGTGCTGGGTGACCCAATCGTGTCCTGCTGGGTGACAGCCACGCTGGTGTCCCCCGTTTGTCCCCCAGGCACGCGGGAAGGTCAGCGAGATCATCAACGGGGCCATCGTGCATTACCGGGATGACCTGGACCTGCAGAACCTCATCGATTTTGGGCAGAAGGAGGTGACAGGGGGGTCTGCAGGGTTGGGACATGTCCCCACTTGTGTGCCAGGCTTTAATCTGTGGGGTGGCACAGCTTGGGGACATTGGATGGCTCTGCCAGGAGGATTTGATGTTCATGGCGGGGCAGGGGGAGGTTGGGGACACAAAGAGTGACGTGTCCCCAGGCTGGGCTGGGGTCCCCTCCCCGCTGAGCCCCGTGCCCTGCCCACAGTTCAGCTGCTGTGGGGGTGTCTCCTACAAGGACTGGTCCCAGAACATGTACTTCAACTGCACGGCCACCAACCCCAGCCGGGAGCGCTGCTCCGTGCCCTTCTCCTGCTGCCTGCACGACCCTGAGCAGGTCAGTCCTGGGGGGACACCCTGCCCTGGGCCTGTCCCCACATCCCCTGGGGCTGTCCCCACATCCCCTGGGCCTGTCCCCACATCCCCTGGGGCTGTCCCCACATCCCCTGGGGCTGTCTGAGCTGGAGCCTTGCCCCAGGGCAGGGAACACGCTGGGGGCAATGTGTGGACTCCAATCCACACCCTGGGTTTGGGTTCCCCATCCCACACCCTGGGTTTGGGTTCCCCATCCCACACTCGTTTCCCCATCCCGCCCTCTGGGTTTGTGTCCCTAAATCCATCTTCTGTGTTTTTGGTTCCCTGTTCCACACTCTGGGTGTCAGTTCCTCATCTCAACCCCTGGGTTTGGGTTTTCCTGTCCCACCCTCTGGGTTTGTGTCCCTAAATCCACCCTCTGGGTTTGGGTTTTCCCTATCCCACCCTCTGGGTTTGGGTTCTTCTGTCCCACCCTCTGGTTTTGTGTCCCTAAATCCATCTTCTGTGTTTGGGTTCCCTGTTCCACACTCTGGGTGTCAGTTCCTCATCCCAACTCCTGGGTTTGGGTTCCCCATCCCACACTCTGGGTGTCAGTTCCTCATCCCACCCTTTGGCTTTGTGTCCCTAAATCCATCTTCTGTGTTTGGGCTCCCTGTCCCACCCTCTGGGTTTGGATTCCCCATCCCACACTTTGGTTTTGGGGACTCCTGGGTGGAAATGCTGTGGTGAGATGCAGAATTCTCCCTCTCCAGAGCTGGAATTGGCTCTTTGGGGGCAGGTGGCTCTGGAGGGCTGGCATGGGGACACCGAGGTAGGGGACACCCCACCAAGGCTCCTGGTCACCCCACACTGCCCCCAAGAGCAGGGACCCCAGCGTGCTCTGTCCCCTCTCCCAGGCTGTCATCAACACCATGTGTGGCTACGGGATGCAGGCCAGGGGCTACCTGGAGGCCAGTGCCTTCATCCACACCAACGGCTGCATCGACAAGCTGGTGAACTGGACCCACAGCAACCTGTTCCTGCTGGGGGGCATCACCCTGGGGCTGGCCCTGCCCCAGGTACGGGGAGAAGCTGTCCCAAGGCTCTGATTTCTGGGGTTTGTTTGGGAGCTGCCTTAACAGGGGGTCACTGCAAGCTGGATGGGATTTGGGATGGGATTTAGGGTGGGAGTGATGCAAATGGCAGGCAGTGACACTGCCTGGTGTCACTCAGTACCTTCCTCTTCCTCCCTCCCTCTTGGTCTTTCTCTCCCCCCTTCCTTTTCCCTTTTCCCCTTCCTCTCTCATTTCCATCCCTGTTTCTCTTCCATTCTCCTCCCTCTTCCTCCCCCTTCTCCTTCCCTTCTCTTCCATCTCTCCATTCCTCTCCCTCTCCTTATCTATCCCTCCTTCCTATCCCCCCTCCTTCCCTCTCTTCTTCCCCTTCCCTCCCTCTCTCCAGCTGGTGGGCATCGTCCTGGCTCAGCTCCTCATCAACCAAATCCGCGACCAGATCAAGCTGCAGCTCTACAACCAGCAGCACCGGGCAGACCCCTGGTACTGAGCCGGGGTGTCCGGGCCATTCCCAAATCCCGGATCCGCGGGGAGAGCCCGAGGGGCTCCGCTGGGGAAGAAGAGGGAATGTGGAAGCTCCGTGCCTTTGGCTGGAGCAGCGCCGGGGAATCGCTGTCTGTCCGTCTGTGCACGGGGATGTGCCTCCCCTCTCCGCTGGAGAAGGATTTTTGTCTGTCTGTGTGTCCGTCTGTCTGCACCGAGCTGCCTTTGCCCAGGCCGCGCCGCGGGACTGCCGACATTCCCCTCACGGCCGGGTGTCCGACATTCCCCTCACGGCCGAGTGTCCGACATTCCCCGGGTGTCCGACATTCCCCTCACGGCCGGGTGTCCGACGTTCCCCTCACGGCCGGGTGTCCGACATTCCCCTCACGGCCGGGTGTCCGACGTTCCCCTCACGGCCGGGTGTCCGACATTCCCCTCACGGCCGGGTGTCCGACATTCCCCTCACGGCCGGGTGTCCGTGTCGCTGTCTCGGGGTGCGGGCACAGCCGGGGGAGCAGAGTCGGTGCCGGGCTGTGCCGCTTTCGGGGACAATAAAAACACGAGCCGGAGCTGCCGGGCTGTGCCGGGGACACCGCGCTGGCTCTGGGGACAGCACAGCCCGCCCTGCTCACAGATTCCAAACCGAGCGGGGAAAAACGACTGAGGGGGCTCGGCCAAGCCCGGCCTCTCGGAGCTGTCGCAAAACCGTGGGTGGAGTTTGTTTGGGGTTGGATTTTTTTTTTTTAATTTTTTTTTTTTTTTCACCCCGTCTCCTCAGGCTGGGTGGTCCCTCCCGCGGAGGGAGCTGGGATGCGGCCCAGCGCCCGCCTCTTTGTGAGGGCCGGGACGCTTCTCCCATTAAAAAAAGGATTTTTTTCCCCTTTTTTCCTCTCAAAATCCACCTCATCTCCCGCCGAAATGTGATTTCTTCCCCCGAAAGCGATTAACTCTCCGAGGAATGAAAAAAAAAGTGATTTTTTCCCTCAGAAATTCACTTTTCTTCCCAAAACTTCCCCTCCGAAGAGCTGCTTCTCCCCACAAAATGTTTACTCTGAGAAGTAGCTGCCCTCCAAAAAAGTGGATTTTCTCCTCAAAAAACACTCTTTTCTCCCAAAAAAGCAACTTTTCTTCCCGTAAAAATTTTTTCCCCCCCCCAAACTGGTCTTTCCCTCCCAAGAAAGTAACTTACCCCTAAAAAAATGAACTTTATTGCACAGAAATCAAGATCTCTCCTTCCAAAATTGTCTTTTCTCTCCTAAAATTGATTTTTTTTCTGCAAAAAGAGTACTCGCCCCCTCAAAAAAGTACCTTTTTTTCCCCAGAAAAAGTGTCTTTTCTCCCTGAAAAGTGACTTTTTGGCCCAAAAAAAGTACCTTCCCCCAAAATTAGTTTTGTCCACAAATGGAAACTTTTCTCTCTCAATAAATTGCTTTTCATCCCCCAAAAATGACTTTTTGTCACCCAAAAGTGACTTTTTATCCCCCAAAAGTTGCTTCTTTCCCCCAAAAACAACTTCTCACCTCCAAAAAGTAACTTTTTACTCACAAAGGCCTTTTTTATCACAAAGATATTTTATTTCACAGGAAAAAAAAGGACCTTTTCCTCACAAGAAGGGACTTTTCCCTCACAAAATCGATATTTTCTTCATATTAAGTGATGTATTTGTCACAAAAGTGACTTTTTTTCTTCCAAAATTGGACCTTTTCTTCATAAGATTGAACTTTTCCCTCACAAAAACAGACTTTTACTTCAAAAACATTAACTTTTCCCTCACAAAAAGTGACTTTTTTCCTCGTGAGTGAGTTTTTCTGCACAAAAAGAAACTTTTCCTTCAGAAAAAGGAATCTTTTCCCCACAAAAAGTGACTTTTTCCCACAAAAAAGCCACTTTTTCCTCACGAAAAGAACTTTTCCCTCACAAAGGCCTTTTGTGAGGGGGACTTTTTCCTCCCAAAAAAAGTATTTTCTCTCACTTTTTAGCTACTTTTTCCCTCACAAAAAGCGATTTTTCCTCAGAAAAAGTGACTTTTTCTCACAAAAAAGAAACTTTTGCTGACCAAAAGCAACTTTTACTTCAGAGAGAAATTCTTCCCTCACGAAAGAGGATGCGTTACTCCCAAAAAAAAACATTTTCTCTCACTTTTTAGTAACTTTTTCCCTCACAAAAAGCGACTTCTCCTCATAAAAAGTGACTTTTCCTCACAAAAAGGAAACTTTTGCTGACGGAAAGCGGCTTTTTCCTCACAAAAAGGAACTTTTTCCTCACGAGAGGAACTTTTCCCTCACAAACGGGGGACTCCTTCCTCCCCTCCAAAAAGCACTTTCCCTCACTTTTTAGCTACTTTTTCCCTCACAAAAATGAACTTTTCCTCACAAAAAGGAAACTTTTGGTGAAGGAAAGCGGCTTTTCCCTCACAAAAAGGAACTTTTCCCTCACAAAAAGGAACTTTTTCCTCACGAGAGGAACTTTTCCCTCACAAAAAGGGATTCCTTTCTCCCCTAAGAAAAGCACTTTCCCTCACTTTTTAGCTACTTTTTCCCTCACAAAAAGCGACTTCTCCTCATAAAAAGTGACTTCTCCTCATAAAAAGTGACTTTTCCTCACAAAAAGGAAACTTTTGCTGACGGAAAGTGGCTTTTTCCTCAGAAAAAGGAACTTTTCCCTCACAAAAAGGAACTTTTTCCTCACGAGAGGAACTTTTCCCTCACAAAGGGGGACTCCTTCCTCCCCTCCAAAAAGCACTTTCCCTCACTTTTTAGCTACTTTTTCCCTCACAAAAATGAACTTTTCCTCACAAAAAGGAAACTTTTGATGAAGTAAAGTGGCTTTTCCCTCACGAGAGGAACTTTTTCCTCACAAAAAGGGACTCCTTCCTCCCCTAAAAAAAGCACTTTCCCTCACTTTTTAGCAACCTTTTCCCTCACAAAAAGCAACTTCTCCTCATAAAAAGTAACTTTTCCTCACAAAAAGAAACTTTTCCTCACAAAAAGGAAACTTTTGCTGACGGAAAGCGGCTTTTCCCTCACGAGAGGAACTTTTCCCTCACAAAAAGGGACTCCTTCCTCCCCTAAAAAAAGCACTTTCCCTCACTTTTTAGCTACTTTTTCCCTCACAAAAAGCGACTTCTCCTCACAAAAATGAACTTTTCCTCACAAAAAGAAAACTTTTCGTGAAGGAAAGCGGCTTTTCCCTCACGAGAGGAACTTTTCCCTCACAAAAGGGGGACTCCTTCCTCCCCTCCAAAAAGCACTTTCCTTCACTTTTTAGCTACTTTTTGCCTCACAAAAAGCGACTTCTCTTCATAAAAAGCGACTTCTCCTCATAAAAAGTGACTTTTCCTCACAAAAGGGAAACGTTTGCTGACGGAAAGCGGCTTTTCCCTTACAAACAGGAACTTTTCCCTCACAAAAAGGAACTTTTTCCTCACGAGAGGAACTTTTCCCTCACAAAGGGGGACTCCTTCCTCCCCTCCAAAAAGCACTTTCCCTCACTTTTTAGCGACTTTTCCCCCTCACAAACATCGCCTTTCCCCTCACAGATCGCGCCTCTTACCCTCCGCAGCGCTTCCCCCGCGGTCCCTCCCTCAGCCCGCCCCGGCGGGGGGCGCGGGCCGGGCCGGGCCGCGGGCGGCGGCGGCGGAGGAGAAGGAGGAGGAGCAGCGGGGCCGCTCCGCTCGCTCCCGGCGAGCCCAACAAAGGCGGCGGGGCCATGGCGGGCCCCTCGCCCCGCTGCGAGCCGCCCTAAGCCCGCCGAGCACCGCCGCGATGTGGCCGGGCCGCGGCGGGCGGCGCTGGGCGCTGGCGCTGGCTCTGGCGCTGGCTCTGGGCGGCCGCTGCCCCGCCGCCCCCAACGCCTCGGCCGGGCCCCCGCGCTGCCGCCGCCCCGCGCCCTGCGAGCGGCTCCGCTTCGGAGCCTGCCTGGGCTCGGCGCTGCCCTACACCGCCACCTCCACGCTGCTGGCCACCGACTCCGCCTCGCAGGAGGAGGCGCACGGGAAGCTGCTGCTCTGGTCCGGTACGGACGGGACGGTACCGGGAGCGGGGAGAGTGAGGGAGAGGCCCGGGATGGGGCTGGAGGGGGATGGGGAGCGGGGAAGGGAGGGGGGGACGGGGGGGTGGGGGAGGTTGGAGGGGGGGTTTGGGTGTAGTGTTGGGGAATTGGGGATGGCTAAAGTATGGAAAACTTTATAGAGGGGGGCTGGAGATGGGTAAAGTATAGAAAAGTTTATAGCGGGGAGTTGGGGATGGGTACAGTATATAGATGGGGCCTGGGGATGGGTAAAGTATAGAAAACTTTATAGCGGGGAGCTGGGGATGGGTAAAGTATAGAAAACTTTATAGCGGGGAGCTGGGGATGGGTAAAGTATAGAAAACTGTATAGAGGGGGGCTGGGGCTGGGGACAATATAGAAAAGTGCCTAGCAGGGGGCAGGAGAAGGATAAAGTATGGAAAACTGTATATGGGGAGGAGTAAAGTATAGAAAAGTGCCTAGCAGGGGGCTGGAAATGGGTAAAGTATGGAAAAGTGTATAGAGGGGGGCTGGGGATGGGTAAAGTATAGAAAAGTGTATACAGGGCAGCTGGGGATGGGTAGAGTATAGAAAAGTGTATAGAGGGGGGCTGGAGATGGGGACAGTATAGAAAACTGTATAGAGGGGGGCTGGGGATGGGTAAAGTATAGAAAACGATGGTAAAGTATAGAAGACTGTATAGAAAGGGGCTGGGGATAGGGACAATGTAGAAAAGTGCCTAGCAGGGGACTGGAGATTGGGACAGTATACAAAACTTTATAGAGGATGACTGGGGATGGGTACAATATGGAAAGCTGTATAGAAAAGGGCTGGGGATGGGAACAGTGTAGGAAACTGTATAGAGGGGGTTTGGGGGTGTGCACAGTATAGAAAACTGTACAGAGAGGGAGTGGGGCTGGGGACAGTATAGAAAACTGTGTGACAAAACATTGTAGAGGGGTACAGTACAGAGGGCAGCAGCAGAATTGGGATACAGAGGGTGGATGTGGCACAGCACAGGCCCAGGGGTGGGTGCACTATAGAAAACTGTAATGGGGTACAGGGGATGGGTAGAGAACAGAAAACTGATAAAAAAGGGACTGGAGATGGGTAGAGTATAGAAAACTGATTTAAAAGGGACTGGAGACGGGTACAGTATAAAAAATGGATTAAAAAGGAACTGGGGAAAGCCCCACAGAGGGGTCCTAGTGCTGTGGGGACAGCAGGGGAGCCCCACAGAGGGGTCCCAGAGCCGTGTGGGTGCCATGGGGACACCAGAAGAGCCCCACAGAGGGGTCCCAGTGCTGTGGGGACACCAAGAGAGCCCCACAGAGGGGTCCCAGTGCTATGGGGACACCAAGAGAGCCCCACAGAGGGGTCCCAGTGCCGTGGGGACAGCAGGAGAGCCCCACAGAGGGGTCCCAGTGCTGTGTGGGTGCCATGGGGACAGCAGGAGAGCCCCACAGAGGGGTCCCAGTGCCATGTGGGTGCCATGAGGACAGCAGGGGAGCCCCACAGAGGGGTCCCAGTGCCATGGGCACAGCAGGGGAGCCCCACAGAGGGATCCCAGAGCCATGTGGGTGCTGTGGGCACAGCAGGAGGTGGCCCTGGCAGGGCTGGTGACACTGCTGTCCCCTCCCCGCAGGCCTGCGCAATGCCCCGCGCTGCTGGGACGTCATCCAGCCCCTGCTGTGCGCCGTCTACATGCCCAAGTGTGAGGATGGGCAGGTGGAGCTGCCCAGCCAGACCCTGTGCCAGGCCACACGGGCACCCTGCACCATCGTGGAGCGCGAGCGAGGCTGGCCCGACTTCCTCAAGTGCACCACGGATCGCTTCCCTGAGGGGTGCCCGGTACGGCCGGGGATGGGGAGGGAAAGGCTGGGAGTGGGGAGGGAAAGGGCTTGTGTCTTGTGTGGGTCAGCCTGGAGAAGGGAAGGATCCAGGGAGAGCTTCCAGCACATTCCAGTGCCTAAAGGGGCTCCAGGAGAACTGGAGAGGGACTGGGGACAAGGCCTGGAGGGACAGGACACAGGGAATGGCTCCCAGTGCCAGAGGGATGTTGGGAAGGAATTCCTGGCTGGGATGGAATTGCCAGAGAATCCCTGGATCCCAAGGAAGGATTGGAGCAGCCTGGGATGCTGGGAGGTGTCCCTGCCACGAGCTTGGAGCTCCCTGCCCAGGCAAGGCAGGCCAGGATTGTGGGATTCAGGACACTCAGAATCCATGCAGAGGGATTGGGATGGAAAGTGGGGATAGAAAAGAGAGGCCCAGGGAAGGGAGAGCCTTGATGGTTTGCTGAGATTGCAAGGGAAGGCCCTGGATGCATCAATTCCTTGGAGAGGAGATGGATCCAATGTCAGGCTCTGGAGAGCTGGGAATTGCCAGGCTGGAGAAGGGAAGGATGCAGGGAGAGCTTCCAGAACATTCCAGGGCCTGGAGGAGCTCCAGGAGAGCTGGAGAGGGACTGGGGACAAGGGACAGGACCCAGGGAATGGGGAAAGGGGAGATTGGGGAAGGAATTCCTGGCTGGGATGGAATTCCCAGAGGAGCTGTGGCTGCTCCTGGATCCCTGGCAGTGCCCAAGGCCAGGCTGGACTTTGGGGATTGGAGCACCTGGCACAGTGGGAGGTGAGGAGTGAGATCCCTTCCAACCCAAACCATTCCGTGGTGATTCCACAAAACCCAGCTGTCCCCTGCCCTGATGTCCATCTTGGCCATGGGGTTGTCTCCTCCTCCTCCTCCTCACAGCCTTGTCTCCCCTCTGGCAGAACGAGGTGCAGAACATCAAGTTCAACAGCTCGGGGCAGTGCGAGGCGCCGCTGGTGAGGACGGACAACCCCAAGAGCTGGTACGAGGACGTGGAGGGCTGCGGCATCCAGTGCCAGAACCCGCTGTTCACCGAGAAGGAGCACCGCGAGATGCACGTCTACATCGCCGCCTTCAGCTCCGTCACCATCTTCTGCACCTTCTTCACCCTGGTGAGGCACAGGAGGGCGGGGACACGTCCCCAAAAAGGGGACAGGCACTGAGCTGTGACATTCTCCACCCTTTTCAGGCCACGTTTGTCGCCGACTGGAGGAACTCCAACCGCTACCCCGCCGTCATCCTGTTCTACGTCAACGCCTGTTTCTTCGTGGGCAGCATCGGGTGGCTGGCGCAGTTCATGGACGGCGCCCGCGACGAGATCGTGTGCCGGGCCGATGGCACCATGCGGCTGGGCGAGCCCACGTAGGTGTCACCTGTGTGCCCACAGCACCTCCCTGTCCCCCTGTGTGTCCCCTCCTGGGGGTGGGTGACGCTGTGGCCTCGCCTCTCCGCAGCTCCAACGAGACGCTGTCCTGCGTCATCATCTTTGTCATCGTGTACTACTCGCTGATGTCGGGCGTCATCTGGTTTGTCATGCTCACCTACGCCTGGCACACGTCCTTCAAGGCCCTGGGCACCACCTACCAGCCTCTGCTGGGCAAGACCTCCTACTTCCACCTCATCACCTGGTCCATCCCCTTCGTGCTCACCGTGGCCATCCTGGCCGTGGCGCAGGTAGCGGGGTCACCGTCACGGGGTGGTGTCTCGGGGTGGCACTCACAGCCAGCTGAGCCTGCTGTCCCTGTCACTGTCCCTGCCAGGTGGATGGTGACTCTGTCAGTGGCATCTGCTTCGTGGGCTACAAGAATTATCGCTACCGAGCCGGCTTCGTGCTGGCGCCCATCGGGCTCGTGCTGATCGTGGGGGGCTATTTCCTCATCAGGGGTAGGTGTGGCGCAGCTCTGGGAAGGGACAGGGCCACCGTGGGTGTCCCCACAGCCTGACCCCCTCATCCTCCCCCACAGGGGTCATGACACTCTTCTCCATCAAGAGCAACCACCCCGGGCTGCTGAGCGAGAAGGCGGCCAGCAAGATCAACGAGACCATGCTGCGCCTGGGTGAGGGCTCCAGCCAGACTGGGAACGGGGACAGTTTGTCCCCTGAGGTCACACAGGAGGCTGTGGTGGTGGTGGTGGCACAACCGTGGTGTCACCAGGGTTTGGCTGAGCAGGGGATGTCCCTGTTCTCTTCCAGGCATCTTCGGCTTCTTGGCCTTCGGTTTTGTCTTCATCACCTTTGGCTGCCACTTCTACGATTTCTTCAACCAGGCCGAGTGGGAGCGCAGCTTCCGGGAATACGTGCTGTGAGTGGCACGGGGACAGGTGGGGACAGAGGGGGACAGGGACACGGTGGCACTGCAGCAGGGACAGCCCCACGTCCCTCACCAGCAGCGCCACCACCCCACAGAGCTGTGGGGGCCATGGGGAGGGTGTGCCCCCTCCTTAGAGCCACTGTCCCCTGTGTGTCCTCTCTCCTTAGAGCAATGTCCCCCATCCTTAGAGCCACTGTCTCCCGTGTGTCCCCCCTCCTTACAGCAATGTCCCCTGTGTGTCCCCCCTCCTTAGAGCCACTGTCCCTTGTGTATCCTCTCTCCGTACAGCCACTGGCCCCTCTCCTCACAGCCACTGTCCCTGTGTGTCCCCTGTCCTCACAGCCACTGTCCCCTGTGTGTCCCTTCTCCTTAGAGCCACTGTCCCTTGTGTGTCCTCTCTCCTCACAGCCACTGTCCCCTGTGTGTCCCCCCTCCTTACAGCCACTGTCTTCCTCCTTAGAGCCACTGTCCCTTGTGTGTCCCCTCTCCTTAGAGCCACTGTCCCTTGTGTGTCCCCCCTCCTTAGAGTCACTGTCCCCTGTGTGTCCCCCCTCCTTAGAGCCACTGTCCCCTGTGTGTCCCCCCTCCTTAGAACCACTGTCCCCATTTCTCACAGCCACTGTCCCTTTTGTGTCCTCCTCCTTAGAGCAATGTCCCTTGTGTGTCCCCTCTCCCTAGAGCCACTGTCCCCTGCGTGTCCCTTCTCCTTAGAGCCACTGTCCCCTGTGTGTCCTCCTCCTTAGAGCAATGTCCTTGTGTTTACCCTCTCCTTAGAGCCACTGTCCCCTGTGTGTCACCTCTCCTCACAGCCACTGTCCCTTGTGTATCCTCCTCCTTAGAGCAATGTCCCTTGTGTGTCCCCTCTCCTTAGAGCCACTGTCCCCTTCTCACAACCGCTGTCTCTTGTGTGTCCCCCTTCCTTAGAGCCACTGTCCCCATTCCTCACAGCCACTGTCCCTTGTGTGTCCTCCTCCTTAGAGCAATGTCCCTTGTGTGTCCCCTCTCCCTAGAGCCACTGTCCCCTGCGTGTCCCTTCTCCTTAGAGCCACTGTCCCCTGTGTGTCCCCCTCCTTAGAGCAATGTCCCTGTGTGTCCCCCCTCCTTATAGCCACTGTCCCCTGTGTGTCCCCGCTCCTGACAGCCACTGTCCCCTGTGTGTCCCCCCTCCTTAGAGCCACTGTCCCCTGTGTCCCCTCTCCGTACAGCCACTGTCCCCTCTCCTCACAGCCACTGTCCCCTGTGTGTCCTCTCTCCTTAGAGCCACTGTCCCCTGTGTGTCACCTCTCCTCACAGCCACTGTCCCCTGTGTGTCCCCTCTCCTCACAGCCACTGTCCCCTGTGTCACCTCTCCTCACAGCTACTGTCCCTTGTGTATCCTCCTCCTTAGAGCCATGTCCCTGTGTCCCTTCTCCTCACAGCCACTGTCCCCTCTCCTTAGAGCCACTGTCCCTGTGTCCCCGCAGGTGTGAGGCCAACGTGACCATCGCCACGCAGACCAACAAGCCCATCCCGGAGTGCGAGATCAAGAACCGGCCCAGCCTGCTGGTGGAGAAGATCAACCTGTTCGCCATGTTCGGCACCGGCGTCTCCATGAGCACCTGGGTCTGGACCAAGGCCACCCTGCTCATCTGGAAACGCACCTGGTGCAGGTGGGACCCCAGGGTGTCACCCCAGCTCCCTGGGATGTTGGACATTCCCCAGTGTTTGTCCCTCAGCTGTGGAACGCTCTGGAATGTTGTGGTGGTGTGTGGGATGTCTCCATCCCCAAGGGAGCCAGCTGTGACAGCTGTGTCCCCCTGTCCCCTCTGTGCCCTCCAGGCTGACGGGGCAGAGCGATGACCAACCCAAGAGGATCAAGAAGAGCAAGATGATCGCCAAGGCCTTCTCCAAGCGCAAGGAGCTGCTGCGGGACCCGGGCCAGGAGCTGTCCTTCAGCATGCACACCGTGTCCCACGATGGCCCTGTGGGTACGTGCCCGGGGCAGGGGACATCCCCAAGGTCCCCAAAATCCCCCCTGACCCCATCCCCCTGTCCCTACAGCCGGGCTGGCGTTCAACATCAACGAGCCGTCGGCCGACGTGTCCTCGGCGTGGGCGCAGCACGTCACCAAGATGGTGGCCAGGAGAGGAGCCATCCTGCCCCAGGACATCTCCGTGACGCCCGTGGCCACACCTGGCAAGTGCTTGGGGGATGAAACATCCTGGGGGGGCTGGGGGTGTGCAGGGAGGCAGAAATGGGGGACTCACAGCCACCTGTCCCCCAGTGCCACCAGAGGAGAGGGCCAACCTGTGGGTGGTGGAGGCCGACGTGTCCCCGGAGCTGCAGCAGCGCGGCGGCCGCAGGAAGAAGAGGAGGAAGAAGAAGAAGAAGAAGGAGGTGACCCCAGACCCCGAGCGCTGCCTGGGCGGCTCCTCCGTCCCTCACCTGCCCCGCCTGCCCCCCCAGCCCTGCCTGGTGGCCTTTGCCCCCGATGTCCTGCCCGATGTCACCTTCCCCGGGGGGCAGGGCCGCAGGGCCAACGTGCTGCACGTGATCAGCAACCCCTTCTGCCCCGAGGGCACAAGCAGCGAGCACCAGGGCTGGCAGCACGGTGGGGGCTCCCTGTGGCCCCCCAGGACTCAGGGGGGCTGGCCAGGCCTGGCCCCCATCCACTCTCGGACCAACCTGGTGGATGCAGAGCTGCTGGAGCCCGACTCGGATTTCTGACACCAACGGGATGGGGGGTGACACCCCGAGGTGAGGGGGACACCAGAAAGTGCCTCACCCCATGGGATCCATCCCAAACATTCCACCATCCTTGGAGGAGTCGTGTCCCAGCCTGGAATCCCTCCAGCGTCACTGGGAGAGAGGAGCTGGCAGTGGAACAACCCCCAGAGGGATTTGAGGGTGACATTTGGGGACAGCTTAGAGCAGGGAGGGTTTGGGCAGCTTTGGGGTGCCCCACCCACAGCTAGAGGTACGTAGAGCTCACCCCCCCACTTCCATTTTTTAAAATTCCTGATTTTTTAAAAGTTTATATTGAGATGGGGAGGTGAATCCTCTGTTTATTTTGGGTTCACCTCACTCCCTTCCAGCTCCCCAGACCCAAATCAGGATCAGTGGGGTGGCAGCAGCAGGGAGATGGGATGGGAAACACAAAAAACCCAAAAACCTCGGGGTGCTCGAGGTGAATCAGGGTCAGCAACCCCCAGAGCAAAAAGCTTTTTATTATTTTTTTAGGAAAAAAAAAGAAAAATAAAAATCAAGTCAGAGCAACCCTGTGGCCAGAGGGTTCCAGTCCCTGCTGGTGTTTGGATTTTCCCTGGTTTTATTTTTATTTTTATTTTTGTTAAGTCCTGGTAGGCTCCTGGCTTTTTTTTTTTTTTTAATTTTTTTTTTTTTTTTTGCTATCCCAGTGACTTCCACGGGTTCATTTTTGCTGTGTAAAGAAAAAAAAACCTTCCTGTATCAGTATTAAATTTACAGATTTTCAATCCCAGTGGCTGCTCTGGGCTCTTTTGGGGAGGGATCCATGTGGGAAAACATTTTTTTGGGGGGTGGGGGATTTAAAAACTGCTTTAAAAACTGCTTGAAAATGTTTCAAAATGTTTTAAAACACCTTAAAAACTGCTTGAAAATCTTTCAAACCACTTTAAAACACCTTAAAAATCGGTTTAAAATGCTCTGAACCCCCTGGTCCTGCTGCAGGAGGGAGCTGGAAATGCCCTGGGGTGCTGTGGGGACACTTTTGGGGACACTTTTGGGGACAGCTGTGGCCTTTGCCAGCAGGTGGCACCACGGGCTAAAATATTCCCCCAATCCCCCAAATTTTTGGGGGCTGCTGGGTGGGGTCTCACTGATCCATCACAGTGCTGGTGCTTTTTTTTTGAGTAAAGTAAATCAAAAATCACCAAAAAAATCGCCCCAAAATAATCCAAAAATCGCTCCAAAATAATCCAAAAGTCACCCAAAAATCAATCAAAAAACACCCAGAAATCACCCAAAAATAGTTTAAAAATCACCCAAAAAAGCACCCCAAAATAATAAAAAAAAATTCAAAAATCACCCAAAAACACCCCAAAATAATAAAAAATCACCCAGAAATCACCAAAAAAAATCACTCAAAAATCACCCCCAAATAATCCAAAAATCGCTCCAAAATAATCCAAAAGTCACCCAAAAATCAATCAAAAAACACCCAGAAATCACCCAAAAATAGTTTAAAAATCACCCAAAAAAGCACCCCAAAATAATAAAAAAAAATTCAAAAATCACCCAAAAACACCCCAAAATAATAAAAAATCACCCAGAAATCACCAAAAAAAATCACTCAAAGATCACTTAAAATAATCCAAAAATCACCCAAAAATAATAAAAAAAATTCAAAATTCACCCTAAAATAATAAAAAAATCACCCAGAAATCATCCAAAAAATCACCCAAAAATCAAATAAAACCCACCCAGAAATCACCCAAAAATCATCAAAAAATCACTGCAAAATCACCTAAAAATCACTCAATAATTACTCAATAATCACTAAAAAAAATCCAAAAATAATGCAAAAATCACTCAAAACCCACTCAAAAAATCACCTTAAAATCGTCCAAAAATCACCAAAAACTCACAGAAAAATCACTGCAAAAATCTCTCAAAAATCACTCAAAAATCACTCAAAAATCAACCAGAAATCACTCAAAAATTCCCCAAAAATCTCTCAAAAATAATTGAAAAATCACCCAAAAATCACTCAAAAATCACTGAAAACCCACCCCAAAATCACTCAAATTTTCTCCAAAATTATCCAAAAGTCACCCAAAAAATCACCCAGAAATCATCCCAAAAAAGTCACCCTAAAATCAATCAAATCCCACCCACAAATCAACCCAAAAATCACTCAAAAATCGCCCCAAAATCACCCAAAATAATCCAAAAAATCACCTCAAAAAATAAAAAAATAATTAAAAAATCACCCCAAAAATCCCCCCCAAATTATAAAAAATCACCCATAAATCAATCAAAAACCACCCCGAAATCACTCAAAAATAATTTAAAAATCACTCAAAAATCACCCAAAAATCATCCCAAAAGAATTTTAAAAATCACCTAGAAATCATAAAAAATCACCCAAAAATCACTCAATTATTACTAAAAGAAAATCAAAAAATAATGCAAAAATTACTCAAAACCCACTCAAAAATCACCTTAAAATCACCTCAAAAATCACTCAAAAATCACCCCAAAATCGCCCAAAATAATCCAAAAAATCACCCCATAAAATAAAAAAATAATTCAAAAATCACCCCAAAAATCCCCCCCAAAATAATTAAAAAATCACCCAAAAATCAATCAAAAACTACCCCGAAATCACTCAAAAATAATTTAAAAATCACTCAAAAATCACTCAAAAATCACCCAAAAATCATCCCAAAATAATAAACAAATCACCCAGAAATCATAAAAAATCACCCAAAAATCACTCAATTATCACTAAAAAAAATCCAAAAATAATGCAAAAATCACTCAAAACCCACTCAAAAATCACCTTAAAATCACCCCAAAAATCACTCAAAAATCACCCCAAAATAATAAAAAAAACCCCAGAAATCACTCAAAAATCACTGAAAAATCACTCAAAATCACTCAAAAATCCCCAAAAATCACTCAATAATCACTAAAAAAAATCCAAAAATAATGCAAAAATTACTCAAAACCCACTCAAAAATCACCTTAAAATCACCCCAAGAATCACTCAAAAGTCACCCCAAAATAATCAAAAAATCATCCAAAAATCACTCAAAAATCAGCCAGAAATCTCTCAAAAATCACTGAAAAACCATCCAAAATCACTCAAAAATCACTGAAAAACCACCCAAAAATCACCCCAAAATCACTCAAAAATCCCCCCAAATTATCCAAAATTCACCCAGAAATCACCCTCAGTGCTTCTGCGATTCTGTGCCCAGTGACCGAAACACCAAAAATTCATCAAAACCCAAAAGAAAAATGAAAAATCCCAAAGGCCCTCCCTGAGCAGGAGGCCCCGCCCGGAACTACAACTCCCACCAACCCCCGCGCGTACTACAACTCCCACCAACCTCCGCGCGGCCCAGCGAGGAGGCGGGGCGCGGCGTGGCGCCGCAGGGAATGCCGGGAGCTGTAGTCGGCACGGGGCGGAGCGGGGGGGCAGGAAAACTACATGTCCCAGCATGCATTGCGGCAGCGAGGGCGGAGGGGCGGAGCGGGGCGGGGCCGGCGGCCCAGGGAGAGCCGGAGCCGGAGCCGGAGCATTCGGAGACGATGTCGGTGCAGGTGGCGGTGGCCGCGCCCGCTGTGGAGCTGAAGGAGCTCGGCGGCCCCATGGACAAGGCGGCGGGGCCGCCGTGCGAGCCTGTGGGCGCTCACGCAGCGGCGCACGGCGTGGCGGCCGCCGCCTGCCCCGTGCCGGGCGCCGAGCGTGAGGCGGCCCCGGCCCCCTCCGCCGAGCGGCCTCCGGGCAGCGGCTGCCCCGGGCTGTCCTCGGCCGCGGGGCTCTCCTCGGCCGCCGGGCTGTCCTCAGCCGCCGCCAAGGTGCCGCAGGCTTCGGCCATGAAGAGGAGCGACCCGCACCACCCTCAGCACCGGCACCGCGACGGCAGCGACAGCAGCGGCAGCGCGGCCGAGGCGCTCGTGAGCCCCGACGGCTCCGTCACGGAGGCGCCGCGCACCGTCAAGAAGGTAACGGGGGATGGGGGGGGGGACCGGGACATCCCCGCGGGACCGGATCGGGGCTCGGGGTGGGGGCCGGGACATCCCCGCGGGACCGGATCGGGGCTCGGGGTGGGGGTGCGGGGGGTGCCGGTGAGCCCGAGGTGCGTTTTGGGGAGGTTCTGCCGTGTTTGGGGTCGGTGTGCGCCTTCACAGCCCGTGTGTGACGTGTGGGGTGGCACTGGGGGCCTTTATACACCGTTCCTGTACCCCCCAGGTGTCCCTGTGTCCCTTTACACCCCGTTCCTGCACTCCAAGGTCTCACTACGTGCTTTACACCCCGGCTTTGTCCCCCCCCAGGTGTCCCTGTGTCCCTTTTACCCCATTCCTGTCCCCCAGGTGCGTCCCTGGGTGTATTTACACCCCATTCCTGTCCCCCCAGTGTCCCTTTTACCCCATTCCTCTCCCCCATAGGTGTCTCTCTGTCCCTTTTCACCCCATTCCTGTCCCCCCAGGTGTCTCAGTGTCCCTTTTGACCCCATTTCTGTCCCCTCAGATGTCCCTGTGTCCCTTTACACCCCGTTCCTGTATCCCCCAGGTGTCCCTGTGTCCCTTTATTCCCCATTCCTGTCCCCCAGGTGTGTCCCTGGGTGTATTTACACCCCGTTCCTGTCACTCCAGGTAACATTGGGTGCCTTTACACTCCGGTTTTGGCCCCACCAGGTGTCCCTGGGTGCGTTTATTCCCCGTTCCTGTCCCCCCAGATGTCCCTATGTCCCTTTACTTCCCATTCCTGTCCCTCCAGGTGTCCCTGTGTCCCTTTAGTCTCCGTTCCTGCCCCCCCAGGTGTGTTCCTGGATGTGTATTCACCCCGTTCCTGTCACTCCAGGTGACACTGGGTGTCTTTACACCCCATTCCTATTCCCCCCAGGTGTCCCTGTGTTCCTTTTGACCCCGTTCCTGTCCTCCCAGGTGACACTGGCTGTGTTTTCACCCCATTCCTGTCCCTCCCAGGTGTCCCTCTGTCCCTTTTCACCCCATTCCTGTCCCCCCAGGTGTCTCGGTGTCCCTTTTGACCCCATTCCTGTCCCCTCAGATGTCCCTGTGTCCCTTTTGACCCCGTTCCTGTACCCCCAGGTGTCCCTGTGTCCCTTTAGTCTCCGTTCCTGCCCCCCAGGTGTGTCTCTGGGTGTATTTTCACCCTGTTCCTGTCACTCCAGGTGACACTGGGTGTCTTTACACCCCATTCCTATTCCCCTCAGGTGTCCCTGTGTCCTTTCATACCTCGTTCCTGTCCCCCCAGGTGACACTGGGTGCGTTTACTTCCCATTCCTGTCCCCTCCATGTATCCCTCTGTTCCTTTTCACCCCATTCCTGTATCCCAGGTGTGTCCCTGGGTGTATTTACACCCCATTCCTGTCCCGTCCAAGTGTCCCTGTGTCCCTTTTCACCCCATTCCTGTCCCCTCAGGTGTCCCTGTGTCCCTTTACACCCCATTCCTGTCCCCCCCGTGTCCCTTTTCACCCCATTCCTGTCCTCCCAGATGTCCATGTGTCCTTTTCCACCCCATTCCTGTCCCCAGATGTCTCAGTGTCCCTTTTCACCCCATTCCTGTCCCCCCCAGATGTCCCCGTGTCCCTTTTCACCTCACTCCTGTCCCCCCCAGTGTCCCTTTTCACCCCATTCCTGTCTCCTCCAGGTGACACTGGCTGTGTTTTCACCCCATTCCTGTCCCCCCCTGTATCCCTGTGTCCCTTTTCACCCCACTCCTGTCCCCCCCCGTGTCCCTTTTACCCCATTCCTGTCCCCCCCGTGTCCCTGTGTCCCTTCATACCTCATTCCTGTCCCTCCAGGTGTCCCTCTGTCCCTTTCACCCCATTCCTGTCCCCCCCCAAGTGTCCCTGTGTCCCTTTTCACCCCACTCCTGTCCCCTGCTGTGTCCCTTTTACCCCATTCCTGTCCCCCCCAGGTGTCCCTGTGTCCCTTTTCACCCCATTCCTGTCCCCCCCTGTATCCCTGTGTCCCTTTTACCCCATTCCTGTCCCCCCCAGTGTCCCTTTTCACCCCATTCCTGTCCCCCCTGTGTCCCTTTTACCCCATTCCTGTCCCCCCCCCAGGTGTCCCTCTGTCCCTTTTCACCCCATTCCTGTCCCCCCCTGTGTCCCTTTTACCCCATTCCTGTGCCCCCAGGTGTCCCTGTGTCCCTTTTACCTCATTCCTGTCACCCCTCTGTCCCTTTTACCCCGTTCTGTCCCCCCCAGGTGTCCCTGTGTCCCTTTTCACCCCATTCTTGTCCCCTCAGGTGTCCCTGTGTCCCTTTTCACCCTGTTCCTGTCCCCCCCAGTGTCCCTTTTCACCCCATTCCTGTCCCCCCCTGTGTCCCTCTGTCCCTTTTCACCCCATTCCTGTCCCCCCCGTGTCCCTTTTCACCTCACTCCTGTCCCCCCCGTGTCCCTTTTCACCCCATTCCTGTCCCCTCCAGGTGACACTGGGTGTGTTTTCACCCCATTCCTGTCCCCCCCTGTGTCCCTTTTTACCCCATTCCTGTCCCCCCCTGTATCCCTCTGTCCCTCTCACCCCATTCCTGTCCCCAGGTGTGGCCCTCCATGACCTCCAGGGTGTGTGTGAGTTCACACCAGGTTCACACTCCCAGAGTTATCTCAGAAATTTGGATAAGATAAAAACGTGCCAGGAGCTGCTGGGCAGGGCTGGGTGTGCCCATCCCTGCGGGTTTGGGGTGCCAGGGGGGATTTTGGGGTGCCAGGGGGGTTTTGGGGTGCCAGGGGGGTGTTTGGGGTCACATCCTGGCTGTGACTTTGCAGCTGGATCCATCCTCAGGTGAGGAGCAGGGAGCTGTGCATGGAGGGAAATGCAAAATTTCCCCAATTTTTTTTAGTGCCTGGCATCCTTCCCTTTGGAAATGTCAGGAGGGGGAAGTGAAACTTTTCCCCTGTAAAACTTTTGGGGTGAGCACCTCACACCCCACTGATGGAATTCCACCTTTTTTTGGGGGTTGCTGTAGGATTTCCTCTCCCTTTGGATAGTCCAGGATGAGTGGGCACTGATGGAATTCCACCTTCTTTTGGGAATTTCCTTTTTTTTTGGGAATTTGCTCTTTTAGAACATTTTTTGGGGTTGCTGTAGGATTTCCTCTCCACTTGGAAGGCCCAGGATGAGTGGGCACTGATGGATTTCCACCTTCTTTTGGGAATTTGCTTTTTTAGAACATTTTTTGGGATTGCTGTAAAATTTTCTCTCCCTTTGGATAGTCCAGGATGAGTGGACACTGATGGAATTCCACTTTCTTTTGGGAATTTCCTTCTTTTTTTTGGGAATTTGCTCTTTTAGAACATTTTTTTGGGGTTGCTGTACGATTTCCTCTCCCTTTGGATAGTCCAGGATGAGGGGACACTGATGGAATTTCACCTTCTTTTGGGAATTTTCCTCTTTTGGGGGTTGCTGTAAAATTTCCTGAAATTTGGGGTGAGCACCTCAGCTCCCCCACTGATGGACTTCCACCTTTTTTTGGGAATTTTCTCTTTATTTTGAGGTTGCTGTAAAATTTCCTCTCCCTCTGGACAGCCCAGGGTGAGGGATTTGTCTCCATGACCCTGAAAATTCCAATTTTTCCTTGGAAGGAGCAAACCCTGAGGATGGATCAAGGTTCCTTCACCCCCCTAAAATCCCTTTTTGGGTTTTGGACCTTTCTGGGGGGTTCAGCTCCAAAAAATCCAAAAAAATTTGGATTTTTCCCTGTGCACTCCCCTCTAATTCCTTTCTAAGCACTCAGCTGCTCTATTTAATTACTGACTTGCTTTTATTTTTATTTTTTTGCCTTTACTTAGGATTGAAATTTCTAATTTGAACTTGGTTGTTTATTAAATTTTATTTAAAATACAGAGAGTTCTACCAGCTAAAAGTAGAGCTGAATTTAGCTAGTGACAAGTTAAATAGTTTAATAGAGAATTAACATTTATATTATTTATATGTATTATATATATATTTGTATTATTTGTATTATTTGTATTATTTGTATTATTTGTATTATTTGTATTATTTGTATTATTTGTATTATTTATATTAATATTTTTGACCTAGTGCAGAACTAAAAATCACTGCCTGAAAATTATGAGGAAAGAACAAGAAATGGAAAATGGAACTTCCATCCTGTCCCATATTTTTTATTCTAAAAACCCCAAATTCCAAACTCTTTTATTTGAGCTACACACTCTTGTTTTTAATTCCAGCACTAAAATTTGGAATATTTTTCCAAAAGTCACTCAGAGATCACCCAAAAATCCAATCAGTGCCCAGAGGAGCAGTTAGAATTAGAGTGTGTATCAATTTCTAATTTTTAATTCTATTTAATTTAATTATATTTTATATAAATCCTGACAAATGGAACTCCACCATTCCCATGGAAGGAGAAAATCTGGAAAATTCAATTTTTTCCTCCTTTTCTACTCAGTTTTATTTGTGTTGGGATTTTACCTTGGTAAAACAACCTGGGAATTTTTTTTTGGGATCTGTGGCACCAGGAAATGATAAATTTAATTTATTTTTAATTTATTTATAGATGATAAACCCCATGTGACACTTTTATTTGAGCTGCACACCCTTGGTTTTAATTCCAGCACTCAAATTTGGAATATTTTTTCTGCTGGGGGTCAGAAAATACAGAAAATTCCAAATTCAACCAGATAAATAAAAAATAAAACTGAAATAAAACCAAAATTTTGAGCCATCCAATTGTTCTCAGCCCTGTGCTTGGAAAATTGGAGTTGGTGAAAAGAACAAAAATAAGATTTTTTTTTTTTTAAACTCAGATCCAACAGAACTTTACTGAAATAGAGGGAAAAGTTGAATTAAAATAAATGAAATTTATAGTGGAACTGTGATGCTTGAGAGTTTGGTAGCAAGAAAATCTCAATATTTATTCTGGTTTATATAAATATATTTTTATTTTT
The DNA here is from genome assembly GCF_009819885.2 of Catharus ustulatus. Lineage (NCBI taxonomy): Eukaryota > Metazoa > Chordata > Aves > Passeriformes > Turdidae > Catharus > Catharus ustulatus. The sequence goes on from NC_046224.1 coordinate 1,048,771, forward strand.
TTTAATTTTTCCTTTCCTTTGAATCCTAACACCCATCCTTGAGATCTGGTGCCACCAAATTGTGATTCTGAGGCAAAAAAAGAGAATTTTCCCAGAAAATTGCAACCACTCTTTTCTTCTAGCTCTCATTTAAATTTTTTTTCCTATTTTATTTATCTTCCTTTAAAAGTTCTGATTTATATTTTACCTTGGCAGGCTGTAAATCAGGCAGTGATAGATGGAGCAGGTGATATTTTTGTATATTTTAATGTAATTTAATCTATGTAAATATATATTTTAATATATATTTTTTATTTATATATATAAATATATATACTTTATTTATATATATAAATATATATATTTAATTTATATATATAAATATATATTTATATATATATTTTATTTTTATATATAAAAATATATATTTATATATATATATTATTTATATATATGTTTTTTATTTATATATATATATTTTGTGCACATGTTAGAGATGGTGCTGGGTTTTTCTCTGTGATCCAGGCCCTGAATCAGCTGGGGTGGTTCAGTTTTGGGGTTTTAGTGGGGTTTGGGGTGAGCACTCAGCAATTTATGGGGTGGTGAATGTTATTTTTGGGGTTTTAGTGGATTTTTAGTCATGGGGTGAGCACTCAGTTTTGGGGTGGTGGGTGCAGTTTTGGGGTTTTTGTGGATTTTTGGTGGTGAGGTGATGGCCCATGAGCTCTGAGAGGTGGTGAATGTTGGTTTTGGGGTTTTAGTCGATTTTTTGGTCATGGGATGGTCACTCATCAGTTCTGAGGGGTGGTGAATGTTGATTTTGGGGTTTTGGTGATGGGATGATCACTCAGTTTAGGGGTGGTGGATGCAGTTTTGGGGTTTTGGTCATGGGGTGGTCACTCATCAGCTCTTGGGGTGTTGTTTTTGGGGTTGAAATGTTGTTTTGGTCATGGGATGATCACTCATCAGCTTTGGGGGGGTGGCTGCTGGTTTGGGGTTTTGGTCATGGGTTGATCACTCAGTTTAGGGGGTGGTGGATGTTGGTTTTGGGGTTTCAGTGGATTTTTGGTGATGGGGTGATCACTCATCTGGTTTGGGGTGGTGGATGCTGGTTTTGGGGTTTTGGTGATGGGATGGTCACTCATTTTAGGGAGTGGTGGCTGCTGGTTTTAGGGTTTAAATGGATTTTTGGTGATGGGGTGATGGCCCATGAGCTCTGAGGGGTGGTGAATGTTGATTTTGGGATTTTGGTCATGGGGTGAGCACTCAGCAGCTCTGAGGGGTGATGGATGTTGATGATCACTCAGTTTGGGATGGTCACTCAGTTTAAGGGGTGATGAATGTTGGTTTTGGGGTTTCAGTGGATTTTTGGTGATGGGATAATCACTCATCAGCTCTGGGGGTGGTGAATGTTGGTTTTGGGTTTAAATGTTTTGTTCATGGGATGATCACTCAGTTTTGGGGTGGTGAATGTTGGTTTTGGGGTTTAAATGGCGTTCTAGTCATGGGGTGATCACTCATCAGCTTTGGGGTGGTGGGTGCTGGTTTGGGGTTTTGGTCATGGGATGATCACTCAGTTTAGGGAGTGGTAGATGTTGGTTTTGGGGTTGAAATGGATTTTTGGTCATGGGGTGATCATTCATCAGTTCTGAGGGGTGGTTTTGGGGTTGAAATGTTGTTTTGGTCATGGGATGATCACTCATTGGCTTTGGGGTGGTTGTTGCTGGTTTGGGTTTTGGTCATGGGATGGTCACTCAGTTTAGGGGTGGTGGATGCAGTTTTGGGGTTTTTGTGGATTTTTGGTGATGGGGTGGTCGCTCATCAGCTCTGGGAGTGGTGAATGCTGGTTTGGGGTTGAAATGGGGCTTTGGTCATGGGGTGATCACTCAGTTTAGGGGGCGGTGGATGTTGGTTTTGGGGTTTTAGTGGATTTTTGGTCATGGGGTGAGCACTCATCAGCTCTGAGCGGTGTTGAATGTTGGATTTGGGGTTGAAATGCTGTTCTGGTCATGGGGTGATCACTCATTTTAGGGGTGGTGGCTGCTGGTTTTAGGGTTTAAATGGATTTTTGGTCATGGGATGATCACTCACTGGCTTTGGGGTGGTGGGTGCTGGTTTTGGGGTTTTGGTCATGGGATGATCACTCATCAGTTCTGAGGGGTGATGGACGCAGTTTTGGGGTTGAAATGGATTTTTGATGATGGGGTGATGACTCATGAGCTCTGAGGGGTGCTGAATGTTGGTTTGGGGGTTTTGGTCATGGGGTGAGCACTCATCATTTCTGGGGGTGGTGAATGTTGGTTTTGGGGTTGAAATGGTGTTTTGGTCATGGGGTGATCACTCAGTTTAAGGAGTGGTGAGTGCTGGTTTTGGGGTTTTTGTGGATTTTTGGTGATGAGGTGATGACCCATGAGCTCTGAGGGGTGGTGGATGGTGTTTTGGGGTTGAAATGATATTTTGTTCATGGGATGTTCACTCATCAGCTCTGGGGGTGGTTGATGCTGGTTTTGGGGTTTTAGTGGGGTTTGGGGTGAGCACTCAACAGTTCTGGGAGTGGTGGCTGCTGGTTTTGGGGTTTTGATGGTCACTCATCAGTTTAGGAGGTGGTGGCTGCTGGTTTAGGGTTTAAATGGATTTTTGGTGATGGGATGGGGTTTTTTAGGGGGTGGTGGCTACTGATTTGGGATTTTGTTCATGGGATGATCACTCATCAGCTTTAGGGAGTGGTTGATGCTGGTTTTGAGGTTTTGGTCATGGGATGATCACTCAGTTTAGGGGGTGGTGGGTGCAGTTTTGGGATTTTGTTCATGAGATGATCACTCATCAGTTCTGAGGGGTGGTGGATGCAGTTTTGGGGTTGAAATGGATTTTTGGTCATGGGATGATCACTCAATTTAGGGGTGGTGGATGCAGTTTTGGGGTTTAAATGGGGTTTTGTTCATGGAATGATCACTCATTGGCTTTGGGGTGGTGGATGCTGGTTTTGGGGTTTTGTTCATGGGATGGTCTTTCACTTTAGGGGTGATGAATGCAGTTTTGGGGTTGAAATGGATTTTTGGTGATGGGATGGTCACTCATCAGCTTTAGGGAGTGTTTGATGCTGGTTTTGGGGTTTTGGTGATGGGATGGTTACTCAGTTTAAGGGATGAATGTTGTTTTTGGGGTTTCAGTGGATTTTTGGTGATGGGATGATCACACATCAGCTCTGAGGGGTGATGAATGTTGGTTTTGGGGTTGAAATGTTGTTTTGTTCATGGGTTGATCACTCAGTTTAGGGGTGGCAGATGTTGGTTTTGGGGTTTTAGTGGAATTTTGGTGATGGGGTGATGGCCCATGAGCTCTGAGGGGTGGTGGATGCAGTTTTGGGATTTTAGTGGGTTTTTGGTCATGGGATGATCGCTCATCGGCTTTGGGGTGGTGGGTGCTGGTTTTGCGGTTGAAATGGATTTTTGGTGATGGCGTGATCACTCGAGCTCTGAGGGTGGTGAATGTTGGTTTTGGGGTTTCAGTGGATTTTTGGCCATGGGTTGATCACTCAGTTTTGGGGTGGTGGCTGCTGGTTTGGGATTGAAATGGATTTTTGTTCATGGGATGATCACTCAGTTTAAGGGATGGTGAATGCCGGTTTTGGGGTCGAAATGGTGATTTGGTCATGAGGTTATCACTCATCAGCTTTAGGGAGTGGTTGATGTTGGTTTTGAGTTTTGTTCATGGGATGGTCACTCAGTTTAGGGGGTGGTGGATGCAGTTTTGGGGTTTAAATGGAATTTGGGTGATGGCCCATGAGCTCTGAGGGGTGGTGAATGTTGTTTTGGGGTTTCAGTGGAGTTTTGGTGATGAGTTGAGAAGAATCACAGGATTGGGTTCAAAGGGACCTTAAATCCCATCCAGTTCTGACCTTTCAACCACAAGAAAAACTCAAATTTATTCACATTTAATTTTTGATTTAATGCTTGTGGAGTGACAACTTCTGCTCTTCCTTCAGCTGAGAGCAGAATTGTGGATTGGGCTGGAAGGGACCTTAAATTCCATCCAGTCCTGACCTTCAACCACAAAAAAAAAATTAAATTTAATGAGATTCATGTCTGGATTTAATGGTTGAGAAACGCTGGGGGCTCTGGCAGTTCTGGCATTTCACACTGGGCAGGTTTGAGTTTTCCATTAACCCAACCCCAAACAAAATAAATGGCATTTATTTATTTTTATTCCACATCCCTGCAGCCTACTGCTGTTCCCAGCTGTGGGTTTTTTGCTTTTTTTTTGCTTTTTTTTTCGCTTTTTTTTGCTTTTTTTTTTGCTTTTTTTTGCTTTTTTTTTTTTGCTTTTTTTTTGCTTTTTTTTGCTTTTTTTTTGCTTTTTTGTAGCTTTTTTTGTAGCTTTTTTTGTAGCTTTTTTGTAGCTTTTTTGTAGCTTTTTTTTGTAGCTTTTTTTTGTGCTTTTTTTTTGTGCCTTTTTTTTTTGTGCCTTTCTTTTTTTGTGCCTTTTTTTTTTTGTGCCTTTTTTTTTTGTGCCTTTTTTTTTTGTGCTTTTCTGCTCGGCCCTGAGCCCCTTGTGCCACAAATTCCAGGGAATTCCGTGCCCAGAAATGCAGAAATTCCTGCTGCTGACTGAACTCCTGTTTTTTCACACCACAAATGGCTCTGACCTTCATCCCCAGCCAAGAAATCTGATTTTCCCTGGAAATTCCCACTTCTCTGGAGGTACAGAGATTTTTATTTTTAATTTTATTTTTAATTTTATTTTTAATTTTATTTTTAATTTTATTTTTAATTTTATTTTTAATTTTATTTTTAATTTTATTTTTAATTTTATTTTTAATTTTATTTTTAATTTTATTTTTAATTTTATTTTTAATTTTATTTTTAATTTTATTTTTAATTTTATTTTTAATTTTATTTTTAATTTTATTTTTAATTTTATTTTTATTTGTTATTTTTATTTTTTTAGCTGCTTTAAGGATTCTTTTTTCTTCAGTTTTTCCCAACCATCATTTTTGCCAGGTGATAAATTCTGCTTTAAAGATTTTTTTTTTCCCCTCGGTTTTTCCCCAACCATCATTTGTGCCGGGTGATTTAGCATAAACAAGTGTTTATAAGAATAAATTTCAGAATTAGTAAATATTTATTAGAATAAATTTTAGAATTTACAGGTGTTTATTAGAATAAATTTCAGAATAAACAGGTGTTTATTAGAATAAATTTTAGAATAAATGGATATTTACTAGAATAAATTTCAGGATAAATAGATATTTATTAGAATAAATGGATATTTATTAGAATAAATTTTAGAGTTAATAGATATTTACTAGAATAAATTTCAGAATAAATATTTACTAGAATAAATTTCAGAATGAATAGATATTTACTAGAATAAATTTCAGGATAAATAGATATTTACTAGAATAAATTACAGAATTAATAGATATTTACTAGAATAAATTTCAGAATAAATAGATATTTACTAGAATAAATTTCAGAATAAATAGATATTTACTAGAATAAATTTCAGAATGAATAGATATTTACTAGAATAAATTTCAGGATAAATAGATATTTACTAGAATAAATTACAGAATTAATAGATATTTACTAGAATAAATTTTAGAATAAATAGATATTTATTAGAATAAATTTTAGAATAAATTGATATTTACTAGAATAAATTTCAGGATAAATAGATATTTATTAGAATAAATTTTAGAATAAATAGATATTTACTAGAATATATTTTAGAATAAATGGATATTTACTAGAATAAATTTTAGAATAAATGGATATTTACTAGAATAAATTACAGAATAAATAAATATTTATTAGAATAAATTTCAGAATAATTTCAAGTGAGTTTGGAGTTGATCTTCAAGGTCTCTCCCAACCCAAACCATTCTGTGATTCGAGGATTTATTTTCCATTTCCCTTTTTTTTTTCTGAGCTAAAACCCAGAAAACATTTTAATTTTGGTTTAATTGTTATTTTTGGACTCTAAGCCATAGGATAATGAAATTATTCCCTTTATTTTGTGAGGTGACAAATCCCAGGGCCTGGGGACATTTCTGGAGCTCTTTGGACATTGCTGAGTTGTTGGAAAATCAGAATTTTCAGAAGGGACAATGTGGGGGTTGAGGAATTGGATTTGGGGAAATTCCTTCATGGCAGGGGTGGAATCCTCACCCTTGGAGGGATTTAAAATGGAATTAAAAGTGATAAAAATGAAAATATTTCTGTTTTCTGGAGAGCTGTGGATTTTGGGAGCTGTGTGTGCTGTGGATTTTGGGGAACTCTGTGGATTTTGGGGAGTTCTCAGGAATTTGGGGGAGTTCTGTGGATTTTGGGAGCTGTGTGTGCTGTGGATTTTGGGGAGTTCTGTGGAATTTTGGGGAGTTTTGTGGAATTTTTCAGAGCTGTGTGTGCTGTGGATTTTTGGGGAGCTCTGTGGGGTTTGGGGAGCTCTGGATTTTGGGAAGTTCTGAGGAATTTTGGGGAGTTCTGTGGATTTTTGGGAGCTGTGTGTGCTGTGGGGTTTGGGGAGTTCTGTGGGATTTTGGGGAGTTCAGTGTGCTGTGGATTTTGGGGAAATCTGGATTTTGGGAGCTCTGTGGATTTTGGGGAGTTCTGAGGAATTTTGGAGAGCTGTGAGGTTTGGGAGCTGTGTGTGCTGTGGGGTTTGGGGATCTCTGTGAATTTTGGGGAGCTGTGTGTGCTGTGGAATTTTGGGGAGTTCTGTGGATTTGGGGAGCTCTGTGTGCTGTGGGTTTGGGTGCTCTGTGCATTTTTCAGAGCTGTGTTTGCTCCCATATTTTGGGAGCTGCTCCTGTGGGGTTTGGGAGCTCTGTGGAATTTTGGGGAGCTGTGTGTGCTGTGGCATTTTTCAGAGCCCTGTGTGCTGTGGGGTTTTTCAGAGCTGTGTGTGCTGTGGGATTTTGAGGAGCTCTGTGGATTTTGGGGAACTGTGTGTGCTGTGGGGATTGGGAGCTGTGTGTGCTGTGGATTTTGGTGGATTTTTCAGAGCTGTGTGTGCTGTGGATTTTGGGGAGTTCTGTGGATTTTGGGGAGCTCTGTGTGCTGTGGATTTTTCAGAGCCCTGTGTGCTGTGGGGTTTTTCAGAGCTGTGTGTGCTGTGGGGATTGGGAGCTGTGTGAGCTGTGGGATTTTTCAGAGCTGCATGTGCTGTGGGGTTTGGGAGCTGTGTGAGCTGTGGATTTTGGGGAGCTCTGTGGATTTTTCAGAGCCCTGTGTGCTGTGGGGTTTTTCAGAGCTCTGTGGATTTTGGGGAACTGTGTGTGCTGTGGGGATTGGGAGCTGTGTGTGCTGTGGATTTTGGTGGATTTTTCAGAGCTGTGTGTGCTGTGGGATTTTGGGGAGTTCTGTGGATTTTGGGGAACTGTGTGTGCTGTGGATTTTTCAGAACTGTGTGTGCTGTGGGATTTTGGGGAGCTGTGTGTGCTGTGGATTTTCAGAGTTCTATGGGGTTTGGGGAGTTCTGTGGGGTTTGGGGAGTTCTGAGGAATTTGGGGGAGTTCTGTGGATTTTGGGAGCTGTGTGTGCTGTGGGGTTTGGGGAGCTCTGTGGATTTTGGGAGCTCTGTGGAATTTGTGGAGCTCTGTGTGTGTGCTGTGGATTTTGGGGAGTTCTATGAATTTTGGGGAGCTGTGTGTGCTGTGGAATTTTTCAGAGCTGTGTGTGCTGTGGATTTTTCAGAGCTGTGTGTGCTGTGGGATTTTTCAGAGCTGTGTGCTGTGGATTTTGGGGAACTCTGTGGATTTTTCAGAGCTGTGTGTGCTGTGGATTTTGGGGATCTCTGTGGATTTTGGGGAGTTCTGTGTATGCTGTGGATTTTTCAGAGCTGTGTGTGCTGTGGATTTTGGGGAGCTCTGTGGATTTGGGGAGTTCTGTGTATGCTGTGGATTTTTCAGAGCTGTGTGTGCTGTGGAATTTTTCAGAGCTGTGTGTGCTGTGCATTTTTCAGAGCTGTATTTTCTCCCATATTTTGGGAGCTGCTCCCGTGGGCTCAGCACAAACAGGAGCAGACAAATTCAGCAGTCAGGAGGGAGCCCTGGGGCGTTCTGGGGTGCAGCCCCAGCTGCAGATCGGGGCTTGCAGGGTTTGGGGAGCTGCAGATGGGCAGTGCTGGGAGCTGCAGCTCTGGGGGATCCCAGCAGGGCACAGTTTGGTGTCTGGGAGATGGAGCTGCCTCCAGGAGCTCTCTGGGATGGTTCCTTCAGCAGCAGCAGGCTCAGAATGTCACCTCTGACAGGAGAGAAATTCTTCATTTTCTGGCTCATCCTGGTGCCTCAAACTCAGCTCTGAGTTTTGTTGGGTGTTTGTGGATTCGTGCAAAGCTGGAGCTTTGTGCTTCACCATGGACATGGAGAGGCTGGGCAGGAACAGAGACTGGGCAGAGCCAAAGAATAAAACAGGAATTTACTGAGAGGATTCACCTTGGGATTGCACCCAAATGTAATCCCAGATGGATCCTGGGCAGAGCCAAAGGAATAAAATATTTATTTATTTATTGAGAGGATTCACCTTGGGCACTGCACCCTGATCAAATCTCAGATGGATCCTGGGCAGAGCCAAGGGAATAAAACAGGAATTTACTGAGAGGATTCCCCTTGGGATTGCACACAAATCCAATCCCAGATGGATCCTGGGCAGAGCCAAAGGAATAAAATATTTATTTATTTATTGAGAGGATTCACCTTGGGCAGTGCACACAAATCTAATCCCAGATGGATCCTGGGTAGAGCCAAAAGAATAAAATATTTATTTATTTATTGAGAGGATTCACCTTGGGCTGCACCCAGATCAAATCCCAGATGGATCCTGGCCATGAGTTTTATATTTTTATCAGTTTTGGTTCATTCACACACTGGGCTCAATTCTCCACTCTCAGTCCCTGCCTTGCCCCCTTTCCCTCACTGCTGTTTCTGCTTTTTGGGTACTTGATTCCCCAGCTGGGGACAAAACTCACTGACACCTCACATGAGGGTTCAGAGTGACATTCTGAAAAACAGAAAAGCTAAAAAAGCTAAAAACCTGAATCTCACCCAAACTGCAGGGAGAGGTGACACTGCCATGGCAGGGGTGACACTGGGGACAGGAGAAGTGACCCTGCCATGGCAGGGGTGACACTGGGGACAGGGATAGGTGACCCTGCCATGGCAGGGGTGACACTGGGGACAGGGGGAGATGTCCCTGCCATGGCAGGGGTGGCACTGGGGACAGGGGAGGTGACTCTGCCATGGCAGGGGTGGCCCTGGGGGTTATGTGGATGTCCCTGCCGTGGCAGGGGTGACACTGGGGACATGGGGAGGTGACCCTGCCATGGCAGGGGTGGCACTGGGGACAGGGATGGGTGACCCTGCCATGGCAGGGGTGGCACTGGGGACAGTGTGGGTGTCCCTGCCATGGCAGGGGTGGCACTGGGGACAGGGATGGGTGACCCTGCCATGGCAGGGGTGGCACTGGGGACAGTGTGGGTGTCCCTGCCGCGGCAGGGGTGGCACTGGGGACAGTGGAGGTGTCCCTTCCATGGCAGGGGTGATACTGGGGACAGTGGGAGGTGACACTGCCATGGCACTGGGGACAGGGGAGGAGCAGGAAACGCTCCTGTCCTGGGCAGGATTTTGGGGTGACCTTGGGCACATCCCCCAGCCCTGGCAGTGTTTGTGCTGAGCTCTCTGTTGATCATTTCCAGTTCCAGGAGAGCTGGAATCACCATCCACCCCCTGGTGCAGCAGAGATTTATTTTTTTTACCTCCCTACTGGTTTATTCCCTGCTCCAGATTTATTTCCCACCCCCAAATTTGCAGCATCCCCTATAAACCCTGCTCCAGTGCAGTGCCAGGAATTCATTTCAGACACCTGAAGAGTTCAGGGGATGGATCCTGACAGGATGGGTGTGGAGGGCATTTATATCTTTGGAGCTTTTCAAATGGAGCAGCCCCCACATTTAAAAAATAAAAAAGAAAAAAAAAAAAAGAAAGGCTTTTAGTTCCTTCTATAGTTCCTTCTAAACCATTTTTAAATTTTTTTTTTTTCTCTCCAATAAAATGGATGATGACTCAAACACCCATAAAAGAGTCTGGCAGAATTGTGCAGCTCTGAAGTTGTGCAGTGCATTGCTTTGAAATGTCATTTTTGTGGGAGTCTCTTCCAGGGGGGCTCTTGGAGTCAGGGCAGAGCCTCTGAGAGGGATGTGCAGGAATTATTTTGGGTGATTCCAGGAAAGATTCTGCACCAGCCTTGGGTTATCTGCTCACCACAGCACAGGAGCTGTTGGGTAACTCAGAGTGCCAAGAACTTTCTGTTCTTCTTCCATTCTTTTTTTTTTTAATTTTTATTATAAATAAGCTGAAACATTTTCTGCTTTCTGTGCAGCAGAATGACCACAGATGAATCACTGTGCTGCCTGAACATGTAAAAGATTTTGTGATGCATTTTTGGGTGTCTCACCCTGCTCTGGAAATGAGGGAAATGCTGAGACAGCGATTCCTGCTGGGGTCAACCCCGTGAAAAAATCCAAATAAAAACTGAAATTCAGATTGTGCTGCTCTGGCTGATTCATGCCATGATTTGGGCTGGGATTTTCAGATTCTCCTGCTTGGGTTACTTGAGGAAAAACGAGTAGGTGTGTGCAGACCTGTGGAGCCCAGCCCAGACAAAGCTCTCCTTGTTCTCTGGGGCCTCAGGGCTGATTTTTCTGTTTTTGTGCTTTGTGGAGCTGCTTTTTCTGCTTTTTGTGCTTTGTGGAGCTGCTTTTTCTCCTCTTGGTTTGTGCTTTGTGGAGCTGCTTTTTTTTCTCCTCTCTGTTCTTTGTGTCCTGCCCTGAGTTGTTTGTGTGCAGCAACAGTCTAACTCATTTTAATTCAGTTTAACTCATTTTAGTTCAGTTTAACTCATTTTAATTCAGTTTAACTCATTTTAATTCAATTTAATTCCCTTTAATTTGGGTTCCAGGATGGGCACTTCAGGTGCAAGGTGGAAAATCCACAATTCTTGGACATTCCAGGGATTCAGGGGCAGCCAAAGCTGCTCTGGAAATTCCAACCCAGCCAGAAATTCCTGCCCAAATCTCCATTTTTTTTTTTTTCCCCATTCCCTCAGTCATCCCATCTCCCTCCCCTGGAATTTTTCTGATCCAAAAATCCAATTTGCCTTGGCTTTAATTCCTCCTTCATTAAAAAATCTGCTCAGCTTTTGGGTTTATCTGGATTAGCTGGATGGAGAATTCCTCCATAATTGACTTCACACTGGAATTTCTGTCTTGTCCCATCCATAATTTCCATTATTTTACAGTGAAACCCTGAGGAAAATGTGGAATTTTGGGATCCTGATGCCCCCAGCCTCAATTTATTATTATTATTATTATTATTATTAGTATTAGTATTATTGTTATTAATTTCTCCACATCAAAATTCTGTAAGAAATCTCACTTTTCACTCAGAAATTCGTGCAGTGAGCACAGAGCAGCACAAGGGTCATTTTTGATTTTTAATTAATTTTGTTTTATTGATTTATTTGTCCCCACCGGACTCTTGAGTTTTGGTTTTGTCAGGAAGGGGCCACAGAAAGTGAAAGGGGGGAATTGGTGGTGGGAAATGGAAATTTGCAGTGGAAAGTAGAATTGTGTCATGGAAAATGGAAATTTTGTCATGGAGGATGGGAATTTTTGCAGTGGGAAATGGAATTTTTGCAGTGGAAAATGGAATTGTGTCATGGAAAATGGAAATTTTGTGGTGGGAAATGGGAATTTGTGGTGGGAAATGGGAATTGTGTCATGGAAAATGGAAATTTTGCCATGGAGGATGGAATGTTGTGGTGGAAAATGGAAATTGGTGGTGGAAAATGGAATTTTGTCATGGAAAGTGGAAATTTGCAGTGGGAAGTGGAATTGTGTCATGGAAAATGAAAATTTTGTGATGGAGGATGGAGTTTTGTGGTGGGAGATGGAATTTCATCATAGAAAATTGAAATTTGTGGTGGAAATTAGAAATTTATGGTGGAAGATGGAATTTCATCATGGAAAATGGAAATTTGTTGTGAGAAATGGAATATTGTGGTGGGAGATGGAATTTTGCAGTGGGAAATGGAATTGTGTCATGGAAAATGGAAATTTTGTGGTGGGAGATGGAATTTCATCATAGAAAATGGAATTTTGTGGTGGAAAATTGAATTTTATGGTGGAAAATAGAATTGTGTCATGGAAAATGGAAATTTTGTCATGGAGGAGGGAGTTTGGTGGTGGGAGATGGAATTTTATGGTGGAAAATGGAAATCTGTCGTGGCAAGTGGAAATTGGAGGTGGGAGATGGAAATTGTTGGTGGAAAATTGAATTTTGTCATCGAAAGTGGAAATTTGCAGTGGGAAGTGGAATTGTGTCATGGAAAATGGAAATTTTGGGGTGGGAGATGGAATTTCATCATAGAAAATTAGAATTTGTCGTGAGAAATTGAATTTTGTGGTGGAAGATGGAAATTTTGTCATGGAGGATAGAGTTTGGTGGTGGGAGATGGAATTTTGTGGTGGGAAATGGAATTTCATAGTGGAAAATGGAAATCTGTCATGACAAGTGGAATTTTGTGGTGGGAAGTGGAATTATGTCATGGAAAATGGAAATTTTGCCATGGAGGATGGAATTTTGTGGTGGGAGATGGAATTTTTGTGGTGGAAATTGGAATATTTTTCATTAAAAATGGAATTTTGTCATGGAAAATGGAAATTTTGCCGTGGAGGATGGAGTTTTGTGGTGGAAGATGGAATTTCATAGTGGAAAATGGAAATCTGTCATTATAAGTGGAATTTTGTGGTGGGAGATGGAAATTGGTGGTGGAAAATGGAATTTTGTCATGGAAAGTGGAATTTTGCAGTGGGAAGTGGAATTGTGTCATGGAAAATGGAAATTTTGTGGTGGGAAATGGGAATTTGTGGTGGGAAATGGGAATTGTGTCATGGAAAATGGAAATTTTGTCATGGAGGATGGAATTTTGTGGTGGGAGATGGAATTTCATCATAGAAAATTGAAATTTGTGGTGGAAGATGGAATTTTTGCAGTGGGAAATGGAATTTTGGCAGTGGAGGATGGAGTTTGGTGGTGGGAGATGGGAGTTTGTTGTGAGAAATGGAAATCTGTGGTAAGAAATGGAAAACTGGTGGAAATTGGAAATCTATGGTGGGAGATGGAATTTCATTGTGAGAAAATGGAAATTTTTTGTGAGAAATGGAATTTTGTGGTGGGAAGTGGAAATTTGTGGTGGGAGATGGAATTGTGTCATGGAAATGAAAATTTTGTCATGGAGGAGGGAGTTTGGTGGTGGAAGATGGAAATTTGTGGTGGGAGATGGAAATTGGTGGTGGAAAATGGAATTTTGTCATGGAAACTGGAAATTTGCCCTGGGAAGTGGAATTGTGTCATGGAAAATAGAAATTTTGTCATGGAAAATTTGTGGTGGGAAATGGAATTTTTGTCGTGGAAAATTGGAAATTTGTGGTGGGAAATAGAAATTGGTGGTGGAAAATGGAATTTTGCAGTGGGAAGTGGAATTTTGTCATGGAAAATGGAAATTTTGTGGTGAAAGATGGAATTTTGATGTGGAAAATTGAAATTTGTTGTGAGAAATGGAAATTTTTGGTGGAAGATGGAATTTTGTGGTGGAAATGGAATTTTGTCATCAGGAAAGGAATTTTGCTGTGGAGGATGAGATTTTGCCATGGAAGATGGAAATTCATGGTGGGAAATGGGAATTCGTGGTGCAAATATGGAAATTTGTGGTGGGAAATGGAATTTTGCAATGAGAAATGGAAATTTTGTCATGGAGGATGGAATGTTGTGGTGGGAGATGGAAATTTGTTGTGAGAAATGGAAATTTGTGGTGGAAATTGGAAATTGGTGGTGGGAAATGGAATTTTGTCATGGAAAGTGGAAATTTGAAGTGGGAAGTGGGATTGTGTCACGGAAAATGGAAATTTTGTCATGGAGGAGAGAGTTTGGTGGTGGGAGATGGAAGTTTGTTGTGAGAAATGGAAATCTGTGGTAATAAATGGAAAACTGGTGGAAATTGGAAATCTATGGTGGGAGATGGAATTTCATTGCGAGAAAATGGAAAATTTTTGTGAGGAATGGAATTTTGTGGTGGGAAGTGGAAATTTGTGGTGGGAGACGGAATTTTGCAGTGGGAAATAGAATTGTGTCATGGAAAATGGAAATTTTGTCATGGAGGATGGAATTTTGTGGTGGGAGATGGAAATTGGTGGTGGAAAATGGAATTTTGTCATGGGAAGTGGAAATTTGCAGTGGAAAGTGGAATTGTGTCAGGGAAAATGGAAATTTTGTGGTGGAAGATGGAATTTTTTTCATTAAAAATTGAGTTTTGTGGTGGGAAATGGGAATTTGTGGTGGGAAATGGGAATTGTGTCATGGAAAATGGAAATTTTGTCACGGAGGATGGAATTTTGTGGTGAGAGATGGAATTTCATCATAGAAAATTGAAATTTGTGGTGGAAGATGGAATTTTTGCAGTGGGAAATGGAATTGTGTCATGGAAAATGGAAATTTTGCCATGGAGGATGGAATTTTGTGGTGGGAGATGGAATTTCATCACAGAAAATTGAAATTTGTCATGAGAAATTGAATTTTATGGTGGAAATTGAAAATTTGTGGTGGGAAATGGGAATTTGCAGTGGGAAATGGAATTGTGTCATGAAAAATGGAGATTTTTGTCATGGAGGAGGGATTTTGGTGGTGAGAGATGGAAATTGGTGGTGGAAAATGGAAATCTGTCGTGACAAGTGGAAATTGCTGGTGGGTGATGGAAATTGGTGGTGGAAAATGGAATTGTTTCATGGAAAATTGAAATTTTGTCATGGAAAATGGAATTTTGTGGTGGGAAATGGAATTTCATCATAGAAAATTGAAATTTGTGGTGGAAGATGGAATTTTTGCAGTGGCAAATGGAATTTTTGTCATGGAAAATGGAAATTTTGTCATGGAGGATGGAATTTTGTGGTGGGAGATGGAAATTTGTTGTGAGAAATGGAAATTTGTGGTGGAAATTGGAAATTTGTGGTGGAAGATGGAAATTCATTGTAGAAAATGGAATTTTGTTGTGAGAAATGGAATTTTACTGTGGAGGATGGAAATTGGTGGTGGGAAATAAAAATTGGTGGAAATTGTCATGGAAAGTGGAAATTTGCAGTGGGAAGTGGAATTTCATCATGGAAAATGGAAATTTTGTGATGGAGGATGGAATTTTGTGATGGGAGATGGAATTTCATCATCATAGAAAATTGAATTTTGTGGTGAGAAATGGAATTTTGTGGTGGAAGATGGAACTTTGTGGTGGAGCCCTTTCCAGATCCCTCCCAGGTCGAGGATTTTGGCACAGGGAGGGAGCAGCAATGAGTTGGGGCTGCTCTAATCTCATTAACTGAATTATTTTCTGACCTGCCACTGACTCTCAGGACATGAGGAAAAAAAAAAATGAAAGGTTTAGATGGCTGAGGATGAAAAAATCGTCGATAATGTGATTTTATTGCCTTGACCTTTTTGTGATCTCTGTGTCAGGGGAGCTGAAACTGCAGAAATTTGGGGTTTAATCCCCAAAATAAACCAGGGGGTGGCAGAGTGGGGACTCCCTGAGGATAAAAAGGGTTGGGAAATGTTGGAGCTTTGAGGCTGGGAAAACCAAAAATTCCATCCCTGAGCTGAGAGGGATTGGGGAAGGAGCTGGGCTGGGGGCTGGACATGGAGAAAAACAAAATTTGTGAGGGATTTTTCCAGGGTTTGCCTGGGAAAAGGATGTGGAGAGATAATAATAATAATAATAATAATAATAATAATAATAATAATAATAATAACCTGAGGGCAACAGGATCCCAAAATTCCACATTTTCCTCAAGGGTTTCACTGTAAAATAATGGAAATTATGGGTGGGACAAGACAGAAATTCCAGTGTGAAGTCAATTATGGAGGAATTCTCCATCCAGCTAATCCAGATAAACCCAAAAGCTGAGCAGATTTTTTAATGAAGGAGAAATTAAAGCCAAGGCAAATTGGATTTTTGGATCAGAAAAATTCCAGGGGAGGGAGATGGGATGAGGGGGCAGGACTGAGGGAATGGGGAAAAAAAAAAGGAGATTTGGGCAGGAATTTCTGGCTGGGCTGGAATTTCCAGAGCAGCTTTGGCTGCCCCTGGATCCCTGCAATGTCCAAGGTTGGATATTGGGGCTGAGCTCCCAAAAAACCCAAAAAAAAAATCCCATTCCCTGCTCCCATTTATCCCAGTGATCCCAATCAGCTGGGAATGATCCCCCTGCTCCTGAGTCACCCCTTTGATGGATGACAAATCCGAAAACTCGGAATAAATCAGCTTTGGGCAGCTCAGAAACCCCTTTGATTTTTGAAACCCCAGCACCCAGACGATTCCCAGATAAAGCAGCAGCTGGCTTGGAATGTTTTTTCTGAGCCATCCCAGCTCCTCCAGCAGAACGTGACTAATGCTGTGTTAATTAATGCCTGTTAATTATCCCTGCTCACGCTGTTCCCAGTCCCTGCTTTTTATAAACCCTGCACATTCCAGCGGGGGCTGGGGTTGGCTCCCAAAAACTCCTCAGGGATCTCAAGATTTTCCTTCTGCCCCCGCTGAGGCGTTCAGGACCGTCAGCACTTACAGTAATTTCACCATTATGAGCTACACAATTTTGATTAAATTTTGGTCCAAACCCAGAGTGAGGCTTATAATCAGGTGTGGTTTGTATATGGACAAAAAAGGAAAAGTTGCTGTTTTAGTTTGGAGGACAGGTGTGTGCTGAGAAAGGCAGAAATGGAGAATGTAAACCTCCTCCCTCCAAATTATTATCATTTTGAAATCAAGGGGCTCTCAGGCAAAGATATGGGAATAGGAATCAGTTCTTTACTAGGGAAATTAAAATAGAAATACAGCACTACAAAGAACAAACCCCAAACCCTGACACAGTCAGAGTACAGCCTGACACCCGTCAGGCAGGGTGTTGGCAGCAGTCCCATTCCATTGGGATCCATGGGATCCATTGCATCCCATTGGGAGTTGCTCCAGCCAGGGGGAAGAGCCCAACATTTCTTACCAAGATAAAAACAGAGGTGTTGGGACACTAAGGGAGCCCCTTTCTCCACTGGACTCCAGAGGAAAACCGGATTTCTCCACATCCCCACTGGAGCTTTAGAGGGAAACTGCACCTTGTACAGGAGCACTGCTCCAGCTGAGCCACATCTGTCACTGCAGGAGGATGCAGCCACCATGGAATGGGACTGCTGCCAACACCCTGCCTGACGGGTGTCAGGCTGTACTCTGACTGTGTCAGGGTTTGGGGTTTGTTCTTTGTAGTGCTGTATTTCTATTTTAATTTCCCTAGGAAAGAACTGTTATTCCTATTCCCATATCTTTGCCTGAGAGCCCCTTGATTTCAAAATTATAATAATTTGGAGGGAGGGGGTTTCCATTCTCCATTTCAAAGAGAAGCTCCTGCCTTTCTCAGCACACACCTGTCCTCCAAACTAAAACAGCAACTTTTCCTTCTTTGTCCATATATAAACCACACTTGATTATAAGCCACACTTTGGGTTTGGACCAAAATTTTAGTCAAAATGGTGCAGCTTATAATCCTGAAATTACTGTAATTTTATCAGTGCCACAGTGGGACTCAGTGGCCATGAGCAGAAAATGACTGGCTGGAGGAAGGATGGGCTGTGAAAAGATAAAGAACACTGCCCCAGCTGGTTTATAAACCATGGCCATGAACAGGAGATATCCCATGAGATAAAGAACACTGCCCCAGCTGGTTTATAAACCATGGCCATGAACAGGAGATATCCCATGAGATAAAGAACACTGCCCCAGCTGGTTTATAAACCATGGCCATGAACAGGAGATATCCCATGAGATAAAGAACACTGCCCCAGCTGGTTTATAAACCATGGCCATGAACAGGAGATATCCCATGAGATAAAGAACACTGCCCCAGCTGGTTTCAATGGATGCCCATTAGCAGAATATCTCCCACAGAGATCAGGATCACTGCCCCACCCTCAGCAGATGTTGATAGAACAGAAACCTTTTATCACACTCTGGATTGTAATGTGCAGTTTATAATCATGAAATTACTGTAATGATTTCTGTTAATCAAGATTCACCCAAAAATCCTTCCCTGGGCACACTGGGGGAGCTTGGAGCGGTTTGAGGTGGTGCCATCAACACTTTTTGCATCCCAAAAAAATGAGATTTTTGCTTTTTTTCCCCCCCAAATCCAAGGAGATGATGATGTGCTGCAGTGAAGCAAAGGCTGAATTAATTCAGCTTTGAGCACGGATTTTGTGGTGAGGAGCTGAACGTGGAGCACCTGCTTGGTTTCCAGAGTGATTTTTAAATTTTTTTTTTTTCCCCTAATTATTGTGTATTAGTACACAAAGGGGGATGGGTGAGCAGAGCAGATGGGAGGAAACCAGATTGGAGTGGGACCACAGGATCTGGAAAAGCTGGGAAAGGACACCAAGTACTGCTGCAAAACTCAATGTTTTTATCATTATTATTATTATTGATCCCTGCTGCAGGGTTTGAGAATGGCAACAAATCCTGCCTGAAATCATTCAAAATTTAAAAATTCAGATTAAAAATTCAGATAAAAAATTCAGATAAAAATCCAGATAAAAAATTCAGATAAAAATCCAGATAAAAAATTAGATTAAAAAATCAGATTAAAAAATTAGATAAAAAATCAAATAAAAATTCAGATGATAGAGAGAAATCCAGATAAAAATCCAGCTAATTCAGTGCTGCTTTTTAGGATCCTAAAATCCACAAAAAAACCAATTTCACGTTGCTGTCACCCCCCTGGATCCCAGTGCAGGGCGTGGGAGGGGAAAATGGGAGCTGTCAGCTCTTCCAGAGGGAGGCTCGTTACTAATCCCTCATTAATCTCATTTTCAAACCCTCACATGGCTCTTAATGTCCTCCTTGATCTTTTAATACACATTTTAAAAAAACCTTTAATTGATTCACCTGCTCCTCTCATTCCTCTGGGGTTTATCAGGTTTATTAATCCCCTGGCAGTTCCCAGAGCTCTGCAGGATCGTTCCAAGGAGAAATTTCAGTTTTGTTTTTTTTTTTCCTATAGTGGGGTTTGGGTAAAATAAAAGTAATAATATAAAAGAAGAAATAAATAAGTAAATAAAAGAAAAAAATCCCAGATTTTGCTGTCACAGGTGGGAAAGGGAGGAATGAAATGGGATGGAAAATCCCTAAAAATTCCTATAAATTTCTGGGAATGTGCAGTGGGTTCCAATCCTATAAATCCCTATAAACTTATGGGAATTTTCCACAGGGTTCCAATCCTTGAAATCCCCTATAGATTTATGGAAATGTTCCCTGGAGTTCCAATCCTATAAATTTCTGGGAATATGCAGTGGGTTCCAATCCTATAAATCCCAATCCTATAAGTCCCTACAGATTGATGGAAATGTTCTACAGGGTTCCAATCTTATCCCTATAAATTTCTGGGAATTTTCTACAGAGTTCCAATCCTAGAAATCCCTTCAGATTTTTGGGAATGTGCAGTGGGGCTCCAATCTTATTAATTCCTACAGATTGATGGGAATGTGCAGTGGGTTCCAATCCTATAAATCCCTATAAATTTCTGAGAGGATGGCGCTTTGGAGTTAAACCTGGCTTAGCAAGGCCTGGCTTTGTGCAGATTTCTGAGCGATATTAATGAGAGAATGGGTTTAGTCTCTGTATTCCAGCTGTTCTGATCCTTCTCTTGAATTCTTTCTGCTCTGCTGTTCCACGCTCTGGAGTTAAACGTGGTTTAATAAGGCCTGGTTTAACAAAGCCTGGCTTTGTGCAGATTTATGAGTGAATGGCGCTCCAGAGTTAAATCTGGCTTAGCAAGGCCTGGCTTTGTGCAGATTTATAAGCAATATTAATGAGAGATTGGTGCTCTGGAATTAAACCTAGCTTAGCAAGGCTTGGCTTAGTGCAAATTTATGAGTGATATTAATGAGAGAATGGCGCTCTGGAATTAAACCTGGCTTAACAAGGCCTGGCTTAGTGGAGATTTCTGAGCAGTATTAATGAGAGAATTCTCCATATTCCACCTGTTCTGATGTTCCCTTGGATCCCCTCAGCGCCGGTGTTCCACATTCTGGAGTTAAACCTGGTTTAGCAAGGCCTGGCTTAACAAAGCCTGGCTTAGTGCAGATTTCTGAGCAGTATTAATGAGAGGATGGGTTTAGTCTCTGTATTCCAGTTGTTCTGATCCTTCCCTTGGATCCCCTCTGCTCTGCTGTTCCACACTCTGGAATTAAACCTGACCTAGCAAGGCCTGGCTTAGTGCAGATTTCTGAGCAATATTAATGAGAGATTGGGTTTGTGCTCCATGTTCCAGCTGTTCTGATCCTTCCCTTAGATCCCCTTTGCTCTGTGTTTCACGCTCTGGAATTAAACCTGGTTTAGCAAGGCCTGGCTTAACAAAGCCTGGCTTAGTGCAGATTTCTGAGCGGTATTAATGAGGGAATGGGTTTGTTCTCCATATTCCAGATTTCTGATCCTTCCCTTGGATCCCCTCTGCTCTCTGTTCCTGAGCAGTGACAAACCCGAGGGCAGAGCTGGGATTTGCCTCCCCCATCCTTAATCTCGAGTTTAAAGGTTTCTGTCCCTGTGTTCCCACGGGAACGGGAGGCCGGGCTGTCACTGCCCGCTCCTCATTACCGCAATTAGAGCTCATTAACTCATTAACCCCGGCTCGATGGGCTGGAGCCACCGCTCCCCTGGGGATGGGGACACTGGTGTCACCCAGGGTTGGGGACAGTCCCGGTGTCACTGAAGGGTGGGGACAGTCTCGGTGTCACTGAGGGTTGGGGACAGTCCCGGTGTCACCCAGAGCTCTGGGGACAGCCCCGGTGTCACCCTGGGCTGGGGACAGTCCCGGTGTCACTGAGGGCTCTGGGGACAGTCCCGGTGTCACTGAGGGCTCTGGGGACAGTCCCGGTGTCACCAAGGGCAGAAATTCCTGCAGAAATTCCAGGAGAAATTCCACTTTGCAGCAGAAATTCCCTTTTCCTATAGAGATTCCACCAGAAATTCCCTTTTCCTATAGAAATTCCTGCAGAAATTCCACCTTACACCAGAAATTCCTGCAGAAATTCCATTTTCTACCAGAAATTCCACCTTCCAGCAGAAATTCCGCTGTCTGCCAGAAATTGTTTTCCACCAGAAATTTCACTTTCTAGCAGAAATTCCAGCAAAAATTCTATTTTTCACTAGAAATTCCTGCAGAAATTCCAGCAGAAATTCCATTTTCCAATAGAAATTCCAGCAAAAATTCCAGCAGAAATTCTATTTCCCAGCTGAAATTCCATTTTTCAGTAGAAATTCCTGCAGAAATTCCAGCAGAAAACCCATTTTCCACCAGAAATTCCTGCAGAAATTCCATTTTCTGCCAGAAATTCCTGCAGAATTTGGGATTGGGGATTTGGGATTGGGATGTGGGGTTTGAGATTTGGGGTTTGGGATGTGGGATTTGGGGTTTGGGATTTGAGGTTTGGGGCCCAATTGGGGTTTGGGATTTGAGGTTTGGAGTTTGGAATTTAGGATTTGGGGTTTGAGGTTTGGGATTTAGGGTTTGGGATCCCAAAAATTCCAGGTTTGGGGTTTGGGATTTGAGATTTGGGGTTTGGGATCCCAAAAATTCCAGGCTTTGGGGTTTGGGATTTGGGGTTTGAGATTTGGGGTTTGGGATTTGGGTGTTGAGATTTGGGATTTGGGGTTTGGGATCCCAAAAATTCCAGGCTTTGGGGTTTGAGGTTTGGGATTTGGGGCTTCAGGATTTGAGGTTTGGAGTTTGGGATTTAGGGTTTGGGATTTGGTATTTGAGATTTGGGGTTTGGGATCCCAAAAATTCCAGGGTTTGGGATTTGGGGTTTGGGATTTGGGGTTTTGGATTTGGAATTGTGGTTTGGGATTTGGATGTTGAGATTTGGGATTTGGGGTTTGGGATCCCAAAAATTCCAGGCTTTGGGATCTGGGGTTTGGGATTTGGGGTTTGGGATTTGGGGTTTGAGGTCTGGGATTTGGGGTTTGGGATTTAAGATTTGAGGTTTGGGATTTGAGGTTTGAAATTTAGGATTTGGGGTTTGGAATATGGAGTTTGGGGTTTGGAGTTTGGGATTTGGGGTTTGAGATTTGGGATTTGCAGGAATTCCATGGGAAGGAGAGATCTGGATCCCTCCCATCCCAATCTTTCCTCCCCAATCTCTCCCACAATCATTTCCAGCTGGAAGAAATCCCCACAAATTCCCCCAGAGCCTCTCTGGGTTTTGCTCTTTTTTTCCCTCCGTGCAGATTTGGGGATTTTCCGCAGGGATCTCGCTCCCCCTCGTGCCTGCCTGGAGCTCCTGCAGCCTCTGGAATTTATCCCATCCCAGATTTCCAGCAATCCCTAATTCCTGTTTCCAGTCAGGCTTTAATCCCATCCAACCTCTGCATACTGGAAATTTTATATATTCCCAAATTCTGGATTGTTCTTTGCTCTGAAAAGTGATTTTTATTAATTAAAGCAGGGTTTCAAAGCTTTTCCTAATTGTTCTTCCTTTTCCCAGAGCTGGGATTTGGAGCAATTTTTCTGAATTTCCTGAATTTTAAATAATAATAATAATAATTTTTTATTATTTATTTAAATAATAAATAATAATAATTTAAATAATAAATCTTGGTTTGAGTTGGAAATTAAAGGTTGTGAGTTGGAGTTGAAGGTTTTGTTTTGGTGTTTTCAGGGAAAGGAGGAAAATCCTGATTTCCTCATCCTGGCCTCAAGTCTCACCTAAAACTTGAGTTTAAATACTCATCACCCACATATTTTAGTTTGGGGTTTTTTTCCCTAAAATAAAATTGTAGGAGTGATGGGAATTCCCCATGTGCTGAAATTCCTGATCTGAGAGATGATCCCAAATTTTGAGGGGTTTGCTGTGGGAGATGGAAACAACTTGGGGTTTAATATATAAAAAAAAAATCTATGGGATGTTAGGAGCAGGTTTGTCCCAGGATGAGTGGGGATTTGTCCCTGTGCCTGAGCAGTGTCACCCTGCCAGAAAAATGGGAATTTCTGGGGGCTCTTGTCACACTGAGGGACATTCCCAGGAGGGAATTTTCCCAATTTCCAACCCAAACCTTCCCTGGAATTTCTGCAGCGTCCTTGCCACGGGCTGCAGGTTTTGGGAACTGCTCCAGGGTGGGCTCGTTTCTGTGGGGTCAGTCCTGCAGGAATGCTCCAGCCTGGATCCCTTTTCCATGGGGTCAATTCTTCAGGAATTTCTCCTTTTCCATGGGGTCAGTCCCTCAGGAATTTCTCCCTTTTTCCGTGGGCTCAGTCCCTCAGGAATTTCTCCTTTTTCCAAGGGCTCAGTCCTTCAGGAACAGATTTCCCCCAGCCTGGGTCACTTTTTTTCCAGGCTCTTCCAGCCTGGATCCCTTTCCATGGGGCCAATCCTTCAGGAATTTCTCCTTTTCTGTGGGCTCAGTCCCTCAGGAACACATTTCCCCCAGCCTAGGTCACTTTTTTTCCAAACTCTTGCAGCCTGGATCCCTTTCCATGGGGCCAATTCTTCAGGAATTTCTCCCTTTTTCAATGGGTTCAGTCTCTTAGGAATTTTTCCAGCCTGGATCCCTTTCCCATGGGCTCAGTCCTTCAGGAACAGATTTCCCCCACCCTAGGTCACTTTTTTTCCAAGCTCTTCCAGCCTGGATCCCTTTTCCATGGGTCAGTCCTTCAGGAATTTCTCCCTTTTTCCATGGGCTCAATCCTTCAGGAACAGATTTCCCCCAGCCTGGGTCCCATTTTTTCCAAGCTCTCCAGCCTGGATCCCTTTTCCATGGGACCAATCCTTCAGGAATTTCTCCCTTTTTCCATGGGTTCAGTCTCTTAGGAATTCTTCCAGTCTAGATCCCTTTTTCCATGGGATGAGTCCTTCAGGAGCACATTTCCCCCAGCCTAGGTCCCTTTTTTCCCCAAGCTGCTCCAGCCTGGATCCCTTTTCCATGGGGCCAATTCTTCAGGAATTTCTCCTTTTTCCATGGGCTCAGTGCCTCAGGAATTTCTCCCTTTTTCCATGGGTCAATCCTTCAGGAATTTCTCCCTTTTTCCATGGGCTCAGTCCTTCAGGAGCAGATTTGCTCCAGTCTCGGTCCTTTTTTTTCCAAGCTGCTCCAGCCTGGATCCCTTTTTGTGGGTGTGGAATTGTGCCGATCCCTTCCCAAATGTTCCTTCCCTGTGCTCTGTGCTCAGCAGAGGGAGCTGCGGCTCTTCCAGCGGCTCCATCCCTGCCCGGGGACTGCGGTGCAGCCTCCACCGAGGGATGTGCAGTTCTGAGCTGGATCAATCCTTCAAAAGCATTCTCCTTGGAATGTGGGCTTTATTCTGGGATCGATCCTTGAAAAGCATTCTCCTTGGAATGTGGAGTTTGTTCTGGGATCGATCCTTCAAATGCATTCTCCTTGGAATGTGGAGTTTATTCTGAACCTGATTGATCCTTTAAATGCATTCCCCTTGGAATGTGGAATTAATTCTGAACTGGATCAAAGCATTCCCCTTGGAATGTGGAGTTCATTCTGGGATCAATCCTTTAAAATCATTCACTGTGGAATGAGAAATTCATTCCCACCTGGATCAAAGCATTCTCCTTGGAATGAGGAGTTTATTCCTACCTGGGATTGATCCTTTAGAAGCATTCTCCTTGGAATATGGAATTAATTCTGAACTGGGTTGAAATATTCCCCTTGGAATGTGGAGCTCATTCCCAACTGCAGGGATCCTCTAGGAGCATTCCCCTTGGAATGAGGAGTTTCTTCCAAACTGGATCAATCCTTTAAAAGCATTCCACTTGGAATGTGGAATTAATTCTGAACTGGATCAAAGCATCCCTCTTGGAATGTGGAGTTTATTCCTACCCTGATCAATCCTTTAGGAACATTCCCCTTGGAACGAAGAGTTCATTCCCTGATTGATCCTTTGGGAGCATTCCCCTTGGAATGTGGAATTCATTTCAAATCAGATCAAAGCATTCTCCTTGGAATGTGGAGTTTATTGCAAACTGGATCAGTCCTTTAGGATAACTCCCCTTGGAATGAGGAGTTGATTCCCACCCAGATCAGGGTGATGATTTGAGGCATCCCGGTGCTCTTTGGGAATTTCAATGGTGCCAAGTGAAAGCCCGGGTTTAGAGCCTGGGATTTGGGATTTGGGACAGGAACGAGGAATCCTGAGTGAGGGGCTGGATCTGAGCCTGTCCCAGGTTTGGGATTTGGGATCAGGCTGGATCTGAGCCTGTCCCAGGTTTGGGATTTGGGATCAGGGCTGGATCTGAGCCTGGGATTTGGGATCAGGCTGGATCTGAGCCTGTCCCAGGTCTGGGATTTGGGATCAGGGCTGGATCTGAGCCTGTCCCAGGTTTGGGATTTGGGATCAGGGCTGGATCTGAGCCTGTCCCAGGTTTGGGATTTGGGATCAGGGCTGGATCTGAGCCTGTCCCAGGTTTGGGATTTGGGATTTGGGATCAGGCTGGATCTGAGCCTGTCCCAGGTTTGGGATTTGGGATTTGGGATCAGGCTGGATCTGAGCCTGTCCCAGGTTTGGGATTTGGGATCAGGCTGGATCTGAGCCTGTCCCAGGTTTGGGATTTGGGATCAGGGCTGGATCTGAGCCTGGGATTTGGGATCAGGCTGGATCTGAGCCCTTCCTGCGTTTGGGATTTGGGATCAGGCTGGATCTGAGCCCTTCCTGCGTTTGGGATTTGGGATCAGGACTGGATCTGAGCCTGTCCCAGGTTTGGGATTTGGGATCAGGATGGATCTGAGCCCTTCCCAGGTTTGGGATTTGGGATCAGGATGGATCTGAGCCTGTCCCAGGTTTGGGATTTGGGATCTGGCTGGATCTGAGCCTGTCCCAGGTTTGGGATTTGGGATCAGGATGGATCTGAGCCTGTCCCAGGTTTGGGATTTGGGATCAGGATGGATCTGAGCCTGTCCCAGGTTTGGGATTTGGGATCAGGGCTGGATCTAAGCCTGTCCCAGGTTTGGGATTTGGGATTTGGGATCAGGCTGGATCTGAGCCTGTCCCAGGTTTGGGATTTGGGATTTGGGATCAGGCTGGATCTGAGCCTGTCCCAGGTTTGGGATTTGGGATCAGGCTGGATCTGAGCCTGTCCCAGGTTTGGGATTTGGGATCAGGGCTGGATCTGAGCCTGGGATTTGGGATCAGGCTGGATCTGAGCCCTTCCTGCGTTTGGGATTTGGGATCAGGATGGATCTGAGCCCGTCCCAGGTTTGGGATTTGGGATCAGGCTGGATCTGAGCCTGTCCCAGGTTTGGGATTTGGGATCAGGATGGATCTGAGCCCTTCCCAGGTTTGGGATTTGGGATCAGGATGGATCTGAGCCTGTCCCAGGTCTGGGATTTGGGATCAGGACTGGATCTGAGCCTGTCCCAGGTTTGGGATTTGGGATCAGGGATGGATCTGAGCCTGTTCCAGGTTTGGGATTTGGGATTGATGAACCCTGCCTGCCCTGGCTGTGGGACTGGGCTGGTGCAATCCCAGTTCATCCCAGTTCATTCCCAGTTCATTCCCCGTTCAGTGCATCCCAGTGCAATCCCAGTTCATTCCCAGTGCAATCCCAGTGCATTCCCAGTTCATTCCCAGTTCATTCCCAGTTCAGTGCATCCCAGTGCAATCCCAGTTCATTCCCAGTTCATTCCCAGTGCATTCCCAGTTCATCCCAGTACATTCCCAGTTCATCCCAGTGCAATCCCAGTTCATTCCCAGTTCATTCCCAGTTCATTCCCAGTTCATTCCCAGTTCATTCCCAGTTCATCCCAGTGCATTCCCAGTTCATCCCAGTTGTGACAAACTGGGGATTTTGCAGGGGAAAGTTTGGATTTTTGGGAAAATTTGGGGAAAAATTGGGGAAAGATTGGGATTTTTGGGGGGAAATGTTGAATTTTGGGGGGAAGTTGGGATTTTTAGGGATAATTTGGGGGAAAATTGGGAATTTTGGGAAAAATTGGGAAAAGATTGGAATTTTGGGGGTTTTGAGGGTTTTTTTTTTTAGCCTTCCCCAAATTTTAATTTATAAATATCAACAATCAGAAGTGAATTCTGCATTTTATTTTATTTTATTTATGAAATTTGAATGTAGGGTTATCAGTGACAAACTCTGCAAACTTCACAATGTTTTATTGTCTCACATTTTGATTTTTCTTCTCCTAAAAACACAAAACCTCTCTGATTTTTCCATTATGGGATCAAAGGCAAATGACAAAAAATTTATTTAAATAGATTTTTTTTTTTAATTCTCATAGCTTTAGAAATTTCCTTTTTTTTTATGATTTCAGGGTGGTTTAAAGGTTAAAATTAGAATTTTTTTTATTATTTCAGGGTTGTTTAAAGTTAAAACTAGGATTTTTTTTCTGATTTCAGGGTGGTTTAAAGATTTAAATTAGGAATTTCCTTTTTTATGATTTCAGGGTGGTTTAAAGTTAAAATTAATTAATCAGGATTTTAACTCAGCACATTTGCATTTTTTGTGGTTCCTCAGGAGGGAGCAGCCACATTTTAATTATTATTTCAAGAACTAGTTAGCCCAAACTCTAAATTGCTCATTATCTTTAAGGTCATTGTTCCAAACATTCTTTTAGGTCTTAATGTTCTGGTTTTACATCCAAATTATTAACCAAAATATTTATTATTAACCAAAGTATTTATGATTAACCAGATTATTTTTATTAACCAAATTATTTTTTATTACCCAAAGTATTTTTTTATTACCCAAAGTATTTATTACTAACCAGATTATTTTTATTAATCAAATTATTTGTTGTTAACCAAATTATTTTTTATTAACGAAATTATTTTTTATTAACCAAAGTATTTGTTATTAACCAAATAATTTAATGATTTATTATTATATTTAACAATAATTATTTACTATGTTTATTATTATATTCTGTAAATATAATAATTTATTATTATTTATTGTTAACCAGATTATTTGTTATTAACCAAATTATTTCTTATTAAACAAATTATTTTTTTGTAACCAAATTATTTTTGGTAACCAAATTATTTTTTGTTAACCAAATTGTTTTTATTAACCAAATTATTTGTTATTAACCAAATTATTTATTATTAACCAAATTATTTATGATTAACCAAATTATTTGTTATTAACCAAATTATTTCTTATTAACCAAATTATTTGTTATTAACCAAATTTTTTTAATTGACCAAATAATTTAATAATTTGTTATTATATTTGACAAAAATTATTTATTATATATATATTATTACATTCTGTAAATATAATAATTTATTATTGTTTATTATTAACCAAATGTTGGAGAGTTGTATTAGTAGGGAATAATGATAATAATAATAATGATAATAATGATAATAATAACAATAATAATGATAACACTAACAATAATAATAATAATAATAATAATAATAATAATAATAATAATTCCTTTGGGTTGCTTCTTGGGAAAGCAACTGAAAATGTGACTTCTCCCACATTTTATCTGCTCAGATCCCACATTTTATCTGCTCAGATCCCACATTTTATCCCATTTTTCACCCCAAATTATGGACTTTGTTGTTCATTTGCAGCTGGAGGGGAGGTGGGAACACCAAATTCCTCCTTGTCCCGCTCTTTTTGGGGTTGGGAGAAGCAGGGTGGGAATGCAGTGTAAATCTGGTGTAAGTCCAGTGTAAATCTGGTGCAAATGCAGTGTAAATCTGGTGTATATCCAGTGTGCATCCAGTGTAAATCTGGTGTAAATCCGGTGTGCATCCAGTGTAAATCTGGTGTAAATCCGGTGTAAATCTGGTGTAAATCCAGTGTGAATCTGTTCTAAATTAGGTGTAAATCCGGTGTGAATCCTGTGTAAATCTGGTGCAAATCCAGTGTGAATCTGTTGTAATTCCAGTGTGAATCCAGTGCAAATCTGGTGTAAATCCAGTGTAAATCTGGTGTAAATCAGGTGGTAATCCAGTGTAAATCAGGTGTAAATCCAGTGTGAATCCAGTGTAAATCTGTTCTAAATCCAGTGTAAATCAGGTGTGAATCTGGTGTAAATCTGGTGTAAATCCAGTGTAACTCTAGTGCAAATCCAGTGTGAATCTGTTCTAAATCAAGTGTAAATCAGGTGTAAATCTGGTGCAAATACATTGTAAATCCCGTGTAAGTCCATTGTGAATCCAGTGTAAATCTGGTGTAAATACAGTGTAAATCTGCTCTAAATCCGGTGTAAATCTGGTGTGAATCCAGTGTAAATGCAGTGTAAATCAGGTGTAAGTCCAGTGTAAATCTGGTGTAGATCAGGTGTAAGTCCAGTGTGAATCCAGTGTAAATCCAGTGTAAATCAGGTGTAAATCCAGTATAAATGCAGTGTAAATCTGGTGTAAATGCCGTTTAAGTCCAGTGTGATTCCAGTGTAAATCCTGTGTAAATCAGGTGTAAATCTGGTGAAAATCCAGTCTGAATCCAGTGTAAATTTGGTGTAAGTCCAGTGTGAATCCAGTGTGAATTCGGTGTAAATCTGGTGTAAATCCGGTGTGAATCCAGCATAAATCCAGTATAAATGCAGTGTAAATCCAGTGTAATTATGGTGTAAATCCAGTGTAAATCAGGTGTAAATGCAGTGTAAATGTGGTGTAAATCCAGTGTGAATCCAGGGGCTGCAGAGGGAGGAGATTTCTCTTTTTCCACATTTTCCTCAAGGTTTCACTGTAAAATAATGGAAATTATGGGTGGGACAAGACAGAAATTCCAGTGTGAAGTCAATTATGGAGGAATTCTCCATCCAGCTAATCCAGATAAACCCAAAAGCTGAGCAGATTTTTTAATGGAGGAGAAATTAAAGCCAAGGCAAATTGGATTTTTTGGATCAGAAAAATTCCAGGGGAGGGAGCTGGGATGAGGAGGCAGGACTGAGGGAATGGGGGGGAAAAAAATGGAGATTTGGGCTTGTTAATCTTGGAACCCCTTTCTGTGAATGTTGGGATCTCTTGGATCCCACAAAACTTTGGGAATTTGGAACTTTCTGTGCTGTCAGGCACTGACCCCTGAGAGGGGGTGACCTGAGGCTCCAAATTTGGGTGATGGAGTTAAAATGTAGTTAAATAAAAGTGTGATTTCACATGGGGAAGGGTTTGGGATTTGGGGTTTTTGTAATGTAGTGATAGGTGTGGGTTTGGGATTTGGGGTTTTATGGTAAATGGTGTGGGTTTGGAATTTAGGGTTTTATAGTAATGGATATGGATTTGGAATTTGGGTTTTTTATAATGCAGTAATGGGTGTGGGGTTGGAATTTGGGGTTTTAGAATATAGTGATAGATATGGATTTGGAATTTGGGGTTTCATAGTAATAGGTGTGGGTTTGGAATTTGGAGTTTTTACAATGCAGTAATGGGTGTGGGGTTGGAATTTGGGGTTTCATAGTAATAGGTGTGGGATTGGAATTTGGGGTTTTTATAATGTAACAGGTGTGGGTTTGGAATTTGGGGTTTTTATAATATAGTAATAGATATGGGTTTGGAATTTGGGTTTTTTATAATGCATTAATGGGTGTGGGACAAGGTGCAGGGGTTTGGGTGTTGTCTCTGTGGGTGCTCATCTTCCTCCTTCTTCATGGGTTCAGGCAGTGTAAATCTGGTGTAAAGTCAGTGTAAATCTGGTGCAAATCCAGTGTAAATAATGTTTAAATCCAGTGTAAATGCAGTGTAAATCCGATGTAAATGCAGTGTAAATCTGGTGTAAGTCCGGTTTCCATCCAGTGTGAATCCAGTGTAAATCTGGTGTAAAGCTAGTGTAAATCTGCTCTAAATCAGGTGTAAATCCGGTGTGAATCCAGTATAAATGCAGTGTAAATGCAGTGCAAATCTGGTGTAAATGCAGTGCAAATCTGGTGTAAATGCAGTCTATATCAGGTGTAAATGCAGTGTAAATGTGGTGTAAATCCAGTTTGAATCTGGTGTAAATCCAGTATAAATGCGGTGTAAATCTGGTGTAAATCCAGTCTATATCCAGTGTAAATCAGGTGTAAATCCGATGTAAATCTGATGTAAATCAGGTCTAAATCCAGTGTCAATCTGGTGTAAATCCAGTGTAAATCCAGTGTAAATCAGGTGTAAATCCTGTGTGCAGAAGGAATCAGGGCTGGGTCAGTTTTTATCCCTCATTCCCTCAGCAGTGGAGCTGAGTCCAAGGGGCCACGGCCTGCAGCTCCCAAAAACATTTCCTGGGGATCTGGGGCGGGATCAGGGGGTGGGATCACAGAGAGGGATCACAAAGTGGGATCTCTGGGTGGGATCATGGTGAGGGAACAGGGGTGGGATCTCAGGGTGGGATCTCAAGGATCACAGGGTGGGATCACAGAGAGGGATCTCAGAGAGGGATCTCAGGGTGGGATCACAGAGAGGGATCACAGTGGGATCAGGGTGGGATCACAGAGAGGGATCTCAGGGTGGGATCACAGAGAGGGATCACAGGGTGGGATCACAGTGGGATCACAGATGGGATCACAGGGTGGGATCACAGAGAGGAATCTCAGGGAGGGATCTCAGGATGGGATCACAGGGTGGGATCACAGAGAGGGATCACAGGGTGGGATCACAGGGAGGGATCTCAGGGTGGGATCTTAGAGAAGGATCTCAGGGTGGGATCTCAGTGGGGTCTCAGAGAGGGATCTCAGGGTGGGATCACAGGGTGGGATCTCAGAGAGGGATCACAGATGGGATCTCAGGGTGGGATCTGAGGGTGGGATCACAGTAGGATCTCAGATTGAGATCTCAGAGTGGGATCACAGAGAGGGATCAGGGGTAGGATCACAGTGGGATCTCAGGGTGGGATCACAGAATGGGATCTCACAGGGTGGGATCTCGGAGTGGGATCACAGAGTGAGATCACAGGGTGGGATCACAGTGGGATATCAGGGTGGGATCTCAGGTTGAAATCGCGGGTGGGATCTCAGAGTGGGATCACAGAGAGGGATCAGGGGTGAGATCACAGAGTGAGATTACAGAGAGGGATCACAGATGGGATCACAGTGGGATATCAGGGTGGGATCTCAGGTTGAAATCTCAGATGGGATCTCGGGGTGGGATCTCAGAGAGGGATCTCAGGCTGGGATCACAGTGGGATCTCGGGTGGGATCACAGGGTGGGATCACAGTGGTATTCGAGGTTGAGATCTCAGAGTGGGATCATGGGGAGGGCTGGGCTGGGTGAGACCTCTCAGCCCCACCAACCCTGCCACTGCTTTTTCCCGTTTTTCCTTCCTGGGATCATCCCTTCCCACTGAAAGGCTGTGGGATGAGCAGACCCCATGCAGGACAATAATTTGAATTCTCCTTTAGAGGCTGGAGTTCTTATCCAAGGAGTTTTATCCCTGATAATTTATTACCTGAGATAATTCCCATAAAACCCCTGCCCACAGAAGCTGTGGAATGTCCAAGGCTGGAACATCCTGGGATGGGGGAAGGTGAGGGTTGGGATTTTCCAACCCAAACCATTCCATGATTCCATAATTCCCAAATTCCAGCACAGGGTTGGATGTTGGAGTCCAGACCCTTCCAAGGACAAACTCTGCCCTGCTTGCCGTGGGGGATAATTAAACCAACAATAATTAAAACCCACTTTGCCATCCAACAAACCCCCGTTGTTCCAGTTGCTCATTAGTTAATTTTCTCCTAATGAGGCTCCAATCATCTGACATCGGTGGGGTGGGGGAAAAGGGGAGGAGCCGAGTTAAAGGAGCTTAATTAGCGAGTTAATTACAGCGAGCAGGGAAATTCTGGTTACATAAACGAACCATTGTTATGCACACACGTCCCAAAAGCTGCTGGAGCTCCCGAGGTCAGGGAACGCTGTAATTCCACAAAAAAAACCAAAAAAACACAAGCAGGAATTGTAATTCCACACAAAAAAAAACCTAAACACAGGCAGGAATTGTTCCTTGGGACGCCTCATTAAGTCCACAACAACAATAATTAGAATAAATCAAAAATAGGATAAAAAATCCAAGTGGTTGCCTTGGGTTCGTGGAGCTGGAGGGGGCAGGACCAGCGGGGTGGGGCTGGGGCTGCCCAGGGTATAAATTGGGAATAAACTGGATGTAAATTGGGAATAAACTGGGTATAAAGTGGGTATAAACTGGGTATAAATTGTTTATAAATTGGGTATAAACTGGATGTAAATTGGGAATAAACTGGGTATAAAGTGGGTATAAAGTGGGTATCAATTGGGTATAAACTGGATATAAATTGGGTATAAATTAGGTATAATTTGGGTATTGTTTGGGTATAATTTGGGTATAAACTGGGTATAAATTTAGTATAATTTGGGTATAAATTGGGTACAAACTGGGTCTAAATTGGGAATAAACTGGGTGTAAATTTGGTATAAATTGAGTATAAATTGGATATGAATTTGGTATAAATTTGGTATAATTTGGGTATAAACTGGGTATAATTTGGGTATAAATTGGGTATAATTTGGATATAAACTTGGTATAAACTGGGTATAAATTTGGTATAATTTGGTATAAACTGGGTATAATTTGGGTGTAAGTTTGGTATAAATTGGATATAAACTGGATATAAATTGGATATAGATTGGGTATAATTTGGATATAAATTGGGTATAAACTG
This sequence comes from Catharus ustulatus, assembly GCF_009819885.2. Classification (NCBI taxonomy): domain Eukaryota; kingdom Metazoa; phylum Chordata; class Aves; order Passeriformes; family Turdidae; genus Catharus; species Catharus ustulatus. The sequence continues at coordinate 1,082,475 of NC_046224.1, forward strand.
GGTATAATTTGAGTATAAATTGGGTATAAACTGGGTATAAATTTGGTATAATTTGGTTATAAATTTGGTATAAACTGGATGTAAATTGGGTATGAATTGGGTATAAATTAGGTGTAATTTGAGTATAGACTGGGTATAATTTGGATATAAATTGGGTATAAACTGGGTATAATTTGGGTATAAATTAGGTGTAATTTGGGTATAATTTGGGTATAAATTTGATATAATTTGGGTATAATTTGGGTATTATTTGGGTATAATTTGGATATAATTTGGGTATAATTTGGGCACTCCTGCCCCGGCACAGCGAGCCCACCATGCCCAACAAGAAGAAATACAACATCAACGGGGACTCGGGGAGCAGAGCCCAGGTGAGGGCACTGGGGGCCAACCTGGGATTTCCTGCTCAGGGTTTGCTCTCCTCTCTGTTCTCTCCTCACTGTTTGCACCTTGTTGTTTGTTCCTGGGGAAGAAAATCTCAATTTCCAGAGGGGCTCTCTGGGTTTGGGGAGCGATGCAGAGCTGGGGCTGCTCTGGGATTTTATTTTTATTTTTATTTTTATTTTTATTTTTATTTTTATTTTTATTTATTTTTCTCTTTTTCTTTTTCTTTTTATTTTTATTTATTTTTCTCTTTTTCTTTTTATTTTTCTTTTTTTCTTTTTATTTTTATTTTTCTCTATTTCTTCTTCTCTTTTTCTTTTCCCTTTCTCTTTTTCTTTTTCTTTTTCTTTTTTTCTTTTTCTTCAGCACGGGGAAGTGTTCCAGGAAATCCTTTGGATAGGCATCTCTTTTTTCCATAAAAATCTTTGGATAGGGAGATTTTTTTCCCAGGAAAACCTTTGGATAAGAAACTCTTTTTTTCCATTAAAACCTTGGGATAGGGAGCTCTTTTTAACATGAAAACCTTTGGATAGGGAGATATTTTTTCCATAGAAAACTTTGGATAAGGAGGTTTTTTTAACAGGAAAATCTTTGGATAAGGAGATTTTATTTTCCATGAAAACCTTTGGATAAGGAGATTTTTTTTTCCATAAAAACCTTTGGATAGGGAGCTGTTTTTTCCAGGAAAACCTTTGCATAAGGATAATTTTTTTCCATTAAATCCTTTGGACAAGAAACTCTTTTTTTCCATAAAAACCTTTGGATAAGGAGCTTTCTTTTCCATAAAAACATTTGGATAAGGAGATTTTATTTTCCATTAAAACCTTTGGATAAGAAACCATTTTTTTCCATAAAAACCTTTGGATAAGGAGATTTTTTTCCATTAAAACCTTTGGATAGGGAGATTTTATTTTCCATAAAAACCTTTGGATAAGGAGATTTTTTTCCAGAAAAACCTTTGGATAGGGAGCTCTTTTTTCAATTAAAACCTTTGTATAAGTAGGGGTTTTTTTCCATTAAAACTTTTGGATAGGGAGCTCTTTTTTCCATAAAAACCTTTGGATAAGGAGATTTTTTTCCAGAAAAACCTTTGGATAGGGAGATTTTTTTCCAGAAAAACCTTTGGATAGGGAGATTTTTTTCCATGGAAACCTTTGGATAGGGGGATTTTTTCCAGGAAAACCTTTGGATAGGGATCTCTTTTCTCCAGTCAATCGTGCATTCTGTGAAATTCCCTTTCTGCCCCCTCTATTCCCTAAAGGAAATATTTAAAATATTTCCTTTAAAATATTTAAAATATTTATTTTAAAATCTGATTTGGTCCTGGATTGGTTTTGCTCCGTCCTTTTCTTGGTTTTGGGGGTGTGAGGGTTCAGGGAGCTCAGGTTTATCAATCCCACTGTGAAAGGGTTGGTTGATGTCCTTGGAAAAGTGATGTGGGAAAGGAAAATGTGGATTTATCCCAAATTATTCCTGAGTGTCTCCACACCGATCCGCTCCTCCTCTGATGGAGCTGCTGAGATGTGGAGGGATTTGTTCTAAATTAAGAGAAGGAAAGGGAAAAAAGGGAAGGAAAAAGGCAAAAAAAGGAAGGAAAAGGACAAAAAAGGGAAGGCACTAAAAAAGGGAATGAAAAGGGAAAAAAAGGGAAGGAAAAGTGAAGGAAAGGGACAAAAAAAGGGAAGGGAAGGGGAAAAAAGGAAGGAAAAGGGGAAAAAGGGGAGAGAAAAGGGGGAAAAAAGGGAAGGAGAAAGGACAGAAAAGGGAGAGAAAAGGATAAAAAAGGGAAGGAGAAGGGCAAAAATGGGAAGGAAAAGGGGAAAAAAGGGAATGAAAAGGGGCAAAAATGGGAAGGAAAAGGGGAAAAAAGGGAATGAAAAGGGGCAAAAATGGGAAGGAAAAGGGGAAAAAAGGGAATGAAAAGGGAAGGAAAAGGGACAAAAAAGGGAAGGAGAAGGAAAGAAAAGGGAAGGAAAAGGGCAGAAAAGGGAAGGACAGGGACAGAAAAGTAAGGGGCAAAAAAGGGAAGAAAAAGGGAATAAAAGGGAAGGAAAGGGACAAAAAAAGGAAGGAAAGGGGGAAAAAAGGAAGGAAAAGGACAAAAATGGAAGGAAAAGGGGAAAAAGGGACAGAAAAGGACAGAAAGGGACAAAAAAAGGAAGGAAAAGTACAAAAAAGGGAAGGAAAGGGACTAAAAAGGGAAGGAAAAGTACAAAAAAGGGAAGGAAAAGAACAAAAAAGGGAAATTATTTCAGTCCAGCAGCTCTCAGGGGAGGAACATAACCCTGGTGTGCAAAGCCCCCGTCCCGCCGGGATCAGCGCGTTAATCCCAGGCTGCAGCTCCACTTTGGGCTGGATTTTCCCTTCCCATGGCTGCTCCTGACCCCATCTCAGCCTGTTGTGTGCTCCTAAAAACTCGTGTTCTCCAGCCAAAATTCATCCAACAGCTCTAATTCTGGCTGGGAGGGCAGAAATGACACAAAATGTACAATTTACAATTTATTCTATCCCATCCCCAGGAATTGTGCTCCTGGCCGTGCTCCAGGTGTCTCCTCACGGTTTTGGCTCCTTGGGGTCGATCTCTTTGGTTTCTCAGACAAAATCCCTGATTTTTTTTTTTTGCACAGATCCAGTTTGCTGACCAGAAGCAGGAGTTCAACAAACGCCCCAGCAAGATCGGCCGGCGCTCGCTGTCGCGCTCCATCTCGCAGTCCTCGACCGACAGCTACAGCTCAGGTGTGAGATCAGCCTTGGCTTCTTCCCTAAATGTCTTTTATATTCATTATTCTTTTATATTTTATTAATTATTCTGGTGCTTCTGCTCTCTCTGTGTGCTCTTTTCCCATTCTTTCCTCTCCTCTTCCTGTTCCTCCCAGAAAAAGTTTTTCCGCTTTTTATTCCTGCTTTGAGCGTCTTCTTCCTTCCTGTCTTGGTTTTATTTTGTTTGAAAGTGGGCAGAAATATTAATTATTTATTAGTATTATTAATTAATAGGATGTATTTATTAATTATTTCGTGTAGATTTGTTGATTTTAATACATTTATTTTTTGGTGTGAGGTAGGATTAGGAGCAAAAGCAAGGCAAGCCTGAAATTTAAAGGGTGTGAAGAAAAAGTTTATTAGCAACATAAATAAATAATAAATTTAGAATAAAACTTTCTCCCCTCTTTCACACCTTCTTCTTCTTTTTAAAAACAACATACAGAAATGCTTTAGGTAGTTATTAATTTAGAAATAATATTTTTTTTGTTTACTTCAGGGAGAGGAGTTTCCCTTTGTCCAGCTCTAGGGTTCCAAACAATTCCACAGGGATCCCCCTGTAGGTTTGGGATCTCCTGAAGGTGATCACTAAAGGTGATCCCCAAGGTTTGGGATCTCTAAAGGTGATCCCCAAGGTTTGGGATCTCCTGAAGGTGATCCCCAAGGTTTGGGATCTCCTGAAGGTGATCTCTAAAGGTAATCCCCAAGGTTTGGGATCTCCTGAAGGTGATCTCTAAAGGTGATCCCCAAGGTTGGAGTTTCTGGGGACTCTGAAGGGCTCTTGGAAGGGGTTTCTCCTGGAATCTCGCTGGATGGATTTTGGGGATTCTTGGTGTATTTGGGAGAATCTGGGTGGTCAAGGACACCTTCCACGAGTCCAGGTTCTCATCCAGCCCAGCCTGAGATGTTCAGAGCTCGGATTTAGCCCAGGAAAGTTTGGGAAAGCTCAGGAAACTCCAGCTCCAGCTGCTCCACGATGGCTCATGGCTGGTGGCCAGAAATGCTCCCAGCTGGGAACTCTCCTGGGTCATTCCCCACCCGCTCCCGCAATGCCGAGGATGTCGGAGAGGAGCTGGGATGTTCCTCAGCAGGTCTGGTGGAAAAGCTGAGCTTATCTGGGCACTGAGCTCCTGGCAGAGGTGCTCATCTCCAGGAGACACAGCTGCTGGAGGTTCTGATCTCATCCTGGACACCACGGTCCCACGTTTTCATCCTGGATTTTATGGGAAAGCCGAGTGTTCCTCGTCTCCTTTGGTGCTTGGTGCTGCTGTGCAGGCCTGGAGGAATCTCCAAAGTCTCTTCCAGAGGTTGGGGACAAGCTGGGTGACGCATCCTGCTGCCAGGGAGAAATTCAGGAATTCTCATGCCACATTCTCTCCAGGAGCACCTCAGCCCGGACTCTGTTTGGAATCCATCCAATCCCTGAGCACCTGGGAATATTTGGGGAATACTTTTGGAGATTCTGGGTCTGCTTAGCCTGGCTGGTGTCATTGTGTTCACAGCTGGAAGGACTTGGAGCAACTTTGGGGAATTCTCCTCCTCTCCTTACAATTAACATCAGAGTTGGAGTTAATTATCTCCTAGAAATGTTCTGTTTCCTGCTAATGAAAGGAGCAAGACAGGAATTCCTGATGGAGGACAACAGTTCCTGTGGTGGGAGCTGAATGGAGGATGGATGATGGATGGATGATGGATGGATGGATGGATGATGGATGGATGAAGGATGGATGGATGATGGATGGATGATGGATGGATCGATGATGGATGGATGGATGATGGATGGATGGGTGGATGATGATGGATGGATGGATGGATGGATGGATGATGGATGGATCGATGATGGATGGATGGATGATGGATGGATGGATGGATGATGATGGATGATGGATGGATGATGGATGGATGGATGGATGGATGGATGGATGATGATGGATGGATGGATGATGGATGGATGATGGATGATATTTGGATGGATGATGGATGGATTGATGGATGGATGGATGATGGATGGATGATGATGGATGGATGGATGATGGATGGATGATGGATGGATGATGGATGATGTTTGGATGGATGATGGATGGATTGATGGATGGATCATGGATGGATGGATGGATGGATGATGGATGGATGGATGGATGCATGGGTGATGGATGATGGATGGATGGATGCATGGGTGATGGATGGATGGAGGATGGTTGGATGGATGATGGATGGATGATGGATGGATGATGGATGGATGAAGGATGGATGGATGATGGATGGATGATGGATGATGGATGGATGATGGATGGATGGATGATGGATGGATGATGGATGAACATTATTTTAATTCATTAATCATATTAATTACAATTCTTTTAACAACCATAATTATACACACACCTCTATTTTTTTATTTTATTTAATTGTAAAAATCCTCTTGCCTATCAAAATCTGGTGACTCCAGGCAGGACTTTTTTTGTTTAAAAAAATTACTTTTAACCCCTAGAACCAAAACTCCCTGATTTTAAAGCAACCTCTACACAGATTAATTCTCTTCAAGTAACTAATTAACCTCCAACTAATTAATCCTTCCTGATGGAGCCCTCGATGTCCAGGTAGGTTTTATGTAAGGTGCCCTTTGTGGGTTGGGAACGCTGCCCTCATGGGTTGTTGCCCTTCACCCTTTGCTCAGGATGGGAGAAATCCCAGCAATGCCTAATTCCCTCCTAATTAACTCCCTCCTAATTAATTCCCTCCTAATTCCCCACATTGGGAGACAGGCAGCTCTGGGGGAGCCTTGCACACCCATGGTGCCCAGGCTGAGTTTTTTCCTTGGAATCTTGAAACCCTTCCCACAAACCAGGAGGGAAAACGTGGAGGAAACACAAACCCATGGAGGACTTAACTCCATTTTTGGGGTTTTTGGTGTGGAAATGTCTCTGGAGCCAAACATTTAATCTGAACAAATGTAGGGACTGTGGGAATCTTGGAAGGAGAGGATTGGAGCAGAAAATTCCCTAGGGAATGGCCAGTTGGGTCCTGGAAGGGTCATCCAGAGAGGAAGGATTGGAACAGAAAATTCCATAGGGAATGGCCAGTTGGGTCCTGGAAGGGTCATCCAGAGAGGAGGGATTGGAGCAGAACAATTCCATAGGGAATGGCCAGTTGGGTCCTGGAAGGATTGGAGCAGAAAATTCCATAGGGAATGGCCAGTTGGGTCCTGGAAGGATTGGAGAACAATTCCATAGGGAATGAGCATTTGGGTCCTGGAAGGATTGGGGCAGAACAATTCCTTAGGGAATGAGCAGTTGGGTCCTGGAAGGATTGGAGCAGAACAATTCCATAGGGAATGAGCAGTTGGGTCCTGGAAGGATCATCCAGAGGAATGTGGAGCCGTGGTTTGGAGCTCATTGCTCCAAAAGATGGAAAATGTTTGGAAAAGGTCCTGAAGATGGAAGAGGTTTGGTTTCCCACAGTGAGGACAATTCCAGAGGAAAACATGGCCCAGAGGATTCCTTCACTGACCCATCAGGAATTGTTGGGATTTTATTCAACACATGGAATTTTGGGAATCAAACAGGAAAAGGGATTTCCAGCTCCATGAAGGCTCTTCCCTGTTTCTACCACGGTGTAATTCCATAATCAGAAGTTTGGAGGACTCCAGACTTGGATAAGGAAGGAAATTATGGATTGAGAGCTCCTGGAATGATTTCAGCACATCCACACCCTCTCTTAAGGCAGAGCTTTAATCCAGGCTCAGGACGGGATCTGGTGATCCCAGCTTTCCAAACAATTCCCAAAATCCCCTGAGGATGGAGAGGCAGCAGCTCCCTGGACAATCCAGGCTTGGAGAAATTCCTTCCAGCCAGGCCATGATCACTGTGAAGGAACAGCAGAATGGAGCAAATCCAGGGATTGGGAATCCCACAGGAATGGGATAATCACAACTCACTTGGGATGAGCAGGGGCTGAAATCACAATTCCTGCTGGGATTGGAAGGGCTCTGAACCTCAGCAGGCGTTTTGGGGAGGCCTCGGAGATGTGGAGGGATGAATTTAGGGAAGAGAGGTGGGAGAACATCTGGGACAAGAGGTGGGAGAACTTTTGGGAAGAGATATGGGAGAACTTCTTGGAAAAAGGGTGGGAGAATGGGAAGAGCAGTGGGAAAACTTTTGGGACAAGAATTTTGGGGAAGAGAGATAGGAGAACATTTGGGATGAGAAGTGGGAGAACTTCTGGGGCAAGAGGTTGGAGAACATTTAGGAAGAGAGGTGGGAGAAGTTTTGGGATGAGAGGTGGGAGAATGGGAAGAGGGGTGGAAGAACTTTTGGGAAAGAACTTTGGGGAAGGTGAGAACTTTGGAAAGAGGTGGGAGAACATTTGGGATGACAACTTTGGGGAAGAGAGGTGGGAGAGCATTTGGGAATGGAGGTGGGAGAACTTTTGGGAAGAGAGAAGAACTTTTGGGAAGAGAGGTGGGAGAATGGGAAAAGAAAGGTGGGAAAACATTTGGTATGAGAGGTTGGAGAACTTTTGGGATGAGAGATGGAAGAACTCGGGAAGAACTTTAGGGACAAGAATTTTGGGGAAGAGAGGTGGGAAAACATTTGGGATGAGAGGTGGGAGAAGTTTTGGGATCACAACTTTGGGGAAGAGAGGTGGAAGAAGTTTTGGGATGAGAGGTTGGAGAACTTTTGGGATGAGAGGTTGGAGAATGGGAGATGGGGGAGAACTTTTGGGACAAGAATTTTGGGGAAGAGAGGTGGGGAGAACATTTGGGATGAAAGGTTGGAGAACTTTAGGGAAGAGAGAAGAACTTTTGGAAACAGAGGTGGGAGAATGGGAAAAGAGAGGTGAGAAAACATTTGGGATGAGAGGTTGGAGAACTTTTGGGATGAGAGATGGAAGAACTTTTGGGATGAGAGGTGGGAGAACATTTGGGATCACAACTTTGGGGAAGAGAGATGGAAGAACTTTTGGGACAAGAGGTTGGAGAACATTTGGGAAGAGAGGTGGGAGAAGATTTGGGAAGAGAGACAGAAGAACTTTTGGGATGAGAGGTGGGAGAAGTTTTGGGATGAGAGGAGGGAGAAGTTTTGGGATGATGACTTTGGGGAAGAGAGGTGGAAGAAGATTTGGGAATAGAGACAGAAGAATTTTTGGGATGAGAGGAGGGAGAATTTTAGGGATGAGAGGCGGGAAAGGGCCATGGAGATGAGCCCATGTGGGAACAGCAACAACCTCTGCTGTGCTGGATTAGAGACAGAGAAAAATTAAAAACTCATCCCAGATCAATCCCCCAAACATCCCAACTGTGGATGGAAAACCACGGACACCCTCCGTGGGCCGTGGCGATTTCAGGAATGTCTGACCCCACAAAAAATCCCAAAAATTCCCCACTAAACATTTCTGTGGTGCTGTGCTCCCTCAGCTGCCTCCTACACGGACAGCTCTGACGATGAGACCTCCCCTCGGGACAAGCAGCAGAAGAACTCCAAGGGCAGCAGCGATTTCTGCGTCAAGAACATCAAACAGGCCGAGTTCGGGCGGCGCGAGATCGAGATCGCCGAGCAGGGTACGGGCACACAGAGCCCCAAAACGTCCCAAATCCCCTCCTGGGCAGCCTCAGGGGGCTCTACCTGACCCTGAGCACTTGGGGATGGGAAAGTTCTGGGGTGGGGAAGGTCTGGGGGTGGGAAAGGTCTGGGGGGGGTTTGGGGGATGGGAAGGTTTTGGGGTGGGAAATTTTTGGGGGTGGGAAAGTTCTGGGGATGGGAAAGTTTTGGGATGGGAGAATTCTGGGGTGGGAAAGTTCTGTGGGGTTTTGGGAGATGAGAAAACTTCTGTGGAGTGGGAAAGTTCTGGGGTGGGGAAAGTTCTGGGGGATTTTAGGGGGTGGGGAAGTTCTGGGGGGTGAGAAATTTTTGGGGTGGGAAAGTTCTGGGGTTTTTGTGGGGGTGGGAAAGTTCTGGGGTGGGAAATTTTTGGGGGGTGGAAAAGTTCTGGGGGATTTTGGGGGATGGGAAAGTTCTGGGGTGGGAAAGTTCTGTGGGGTTTGAAAGCTTCTGTGGGGTTTTGGGGGATTTGAAAGCTGCTGTGGGATTTTGGGTGTGGGAAAGTTCTGGGGATGGAAAAGTTCTGGTAGTGGGAAAGTTTTGGGATGGGAAAGAGTTTTGGGATGGGAAAGTTTTGGGATGGGAAAGTTTTGGGATGGGAAAGTTCTGAGGTTGGGAAAGTTTTGGGATGGGAAAGTTCTGTGGAGTGGGAAAGTTTTGGGATGGGAAAGTTCTGAGGTTGGGAAAGTTTTGGGATGGGAAAGTTCTGAGGTGGGAAAGTTCTGGGGGTTTTGAGGGATTCAAGAAGCTTCTGTGGGATTTTTGGGGATTTGAAAGCTTCTGTGGGGTTTTGGGAAGTGGGAAAGTTCTGGGGGGTTTTGGAGGATGGGAAAGTTCTGGGGTGGGAAATTTTTGGAGAATGGGAAAGTTCTGGGGTGGGAAAGTTCTGTGGATTTGAAAACTTCTGTGGGGTTTTGGGGGATTTGAAAGCTGCTGTGGGGTTTTAGGGGATGGGAAAGTTCTGTAGGGTGGGGAAGTTCTGGGAGGTTTGAAAGCTTCTGTAGGGTTTTGGGGGATTTGAAAGTTGCTGTGGGGTTTTAGGGGATGGGAAAGTTCTGTAGGGTGAGAAAGTTCTGGGGGGTTTTGGGGAATGGGAAAGTTTTGGGAGGTGGGAAAGTTCTAGGGGGTTTTGAGGGATTCAAAAAGCTTCTGTGGGATTTTTGGGGGATGAGAAAATTCTGTGGGGTTTTGGGAAGTGGGAAAATTCTGGGGGGTTTTAGGGGGTGGGGAAGTTCTGGGGGTGAGAAATTTTTGGGGTGGGAAAGTTCTGGGGGTTTTGTGGGGTGGGAAAGTTTTGGGGGGGTGGGAAAGTTCTGGGGTGGGGACGTTCTGTGGAGTGGGAAAGTTCTGGGGGTGGGAAATTTTTGGAGGGTGGGAAAGTTCTGGGGAATTTTGGGGGATGGGAAAGTTCTGGGGTGGGAAAGTTCTGTGGATTTGAAAGCTTCTGTGGGGTTTTGGGGGATTTGAAAGCTGCTGTGGGGTTTTAGGGGATGGGAAAGTTCTGTAGGGTGGGGAAGTTCTGGGGTGGGAAAGTTCTGGGGGGTTTTGGGGAATGGGAAAGTTTTGGGAGGTGGGAAAGTTCTGGGGGGTTTTGAGGGATTCAAAAAGCTTCTGTGGGATTTTTGGGGATTTGAAAGCTTCTGTGGGGTTTTGGGAAGTGGGAAAGTTCTGGGGGGTTTTGGGGGATGGGAAAGTTCTGGGGTGGGAAAGTTCTGGGGGGTTTTGAGGGATTCAAAAAGCTTCTGTGGGATTTTTGGGGATTTGAAAGCTTCTGTGGGGTTTTGGGAAGTGGGAAAATTCTAGGGGGTTTTGGGGAATGGGGATGTTCTGGGGGTGGGAAATTTTTGGGGGGTGGGAAAGTTCTGGGGGATTTTGGGGGATGAGAAAGTTCTGGGGTGGGAAAGTTCTGGAGGGTTTTGAGGGATTCAAAAAGCTTCTGTGGGATTTTGGGGGGGGATGAGAAAATTCTGTGGGGTTTTGGGAAGTGGGAAAGTTCTGTGGGGTTTTGGGGAATGGGAAAGCTTCTGTGGAGTGGGAAAGTTCTGGGGTGGGAAAGTTCTGGGGGATTTTGAGGGATTCAAAAAGCTTCTGTGGGATTTTTGGGGATTTGAAAGCTTCTGTGGGGTTTTGGGGGGTGGGAAAGTTCTGGGGGGTTTTGGGGGATGGGAAAGTTCTGGGGTGGGAACGTTCTGTGGGGTTTGAAAGCTTCTGTGGGGTTTTAGGGGATGGAAAAGTTCTGTAGGGTGGCAAAGTTCTGGGGTGGGAAAGTTCTGGAGGGTTTTGAGGGATTCAAAAAGCTTCTGTGGGATTTTGGGGGATGAGAAAATTCTGTGGGGTTTTGGGAAGTGGGAAAGTTCTGTGGGGTTTTGGGGAATGGGAAGGCTTTTTTTCAGGAATTCAAAAGTTTCTGTGAGGTTTTGGAAGGTGGGAAAGTCCTGTGGGGTTTGGGGGGATTCAAAAGCTCCTGTGGGATTTCTTCCTGACCCCATTCCTCTGGGGATGGGAAAGTTCTGGGGGATTTGAAAGCTTCTGTGGGGTTTTGGGGGTTGGGAAAGGTCTGTGGGGTTTTGGGGATTTTGTTGAATCAGTTGAAAAGGTGGAATCCATCCCATAAACATCACAATTTTGGTTTAGCTTTATTATTACCTCAAAAAAAAAAAAAAAAAAAAAAAAAGGCCAGGCAGGGTTTAGGTGTTGGATATTGGAGAGCAAATCAGCAAATCCCAAATCCTCAGCCCAAAGCACATTCTCCTTGGGGAGAAATTTGGGATAACAGGGAAGTAATTGGGAAAAATCCAGAGGGATTTGGGGTAATTTTGTTGTATTTGGGGTTTGCTCTTGAGGATCTGGGTGTTTTGAAACCGTGCAAATTTATGGGATCAGCAGACAGGGGGTGACTGTTCCTGTGCTCTTCCCTATTTTATTGATCCCATTGATCTCATTGATCCCATCAATCCCATCCCATTGATCCCAACCAACTGATCCCATGGGTCCCAGCCCATGATCCCATTAATTATCCCATTAATGATCCCATTCTCCCACTCCCCCATGATCCCTGCCATCCTTTTCCTTTCTCCTTGCAGAAATGCCGGCGCTGATGGCTCTGAGGAAGAGAGCTCAGGGGGAGAAACCCCTGGCTGGGGCCAAGATTGTGGGGTGCACTCACATCACAGCACAGACAGCGGTGAGAGCCCGACCCCGAAGCCCACACTGGGAATTCCCACTGCTGTGACCCTAAAACTGACCCCTGACTGGGAATTCCCACTGCCCAAACCCCAAAACAACAAACCCCATTCCGTGTCCCATTCCCATGTCCCCATTTCCCTGTCCCCATTTCCCCATTCCCTGTCCCCATTCCCATTTTCCCTACTGTTTTCCCCAGTAAATCCCATTCCCTGTCCCCATTCCCATTCCCTGTCTCCATTTCCCTGTCCCATTCCCATTTCCCTGTCCCCATGTCCCCATTTCCCTGTCCCCATTCCCATTTCCCTGTCCCATTTTCCTGTCCCCATTCCCATTTCCATTTCCCATTATCTGTCCCATTCCCTGTCCCCATTCCCATTTTCCCTGCTATTTTCCCCAGTAAATCCCATGTCCCCATTCCCTGTCCCATTCCCATTTCCCTGTCCCCATTCCCATTCCCTGTCCCCATTCCCATTTCCCTGTTGCTTTCCCCAGTAAATCCCATTCCCTGTTCCCATGTTCTCGTCCCATTCCCATTCCATTTCCCCATTTCCCCATTCCCATTTCCCCATTCCCATTTTCCATGCTGTTTTTCACAGTAAATCCCATTCCCTGTCCCATTCTCATTTCCCTGTCCCCATTCCCATGTCCCTGTTCCATTCCCATTTCCCTGCTGTTTTCCCCAGTAAATCCCATTCCCTGTCCCATTCCCATTTCCCTGTCCCATTTCCCTGTCCCCATTCCCATTTCCCTGCTGTTTTCCCCAGTCAATCCCATTTCCCTGTCCCATTCCCTGTCCCCATGTCCCCATTTCCCCATTCCCTGTCCCCATTCCCATTTCCCTATCCCCATTCCCTGTCCCTGTCCCCATTTCCCTGTCCCATTCCCATGTGCCTGTCCCATTCCCTGTCCCCATTCCCTGTCCCCATTCCCATTCCCTGCCCCATTCCCATGTCCCTGCTGTTTTCCCCAGTAAATCCCATTTCCCTGTCCCATTCCCATGTCCCCATTTCCCCATTCCCTGTCCCCATTCCCATGTCCCTGTCCCCATGTCCCCATTCCCATTTCCCTGTCCCATTCCCTGTCCCCATTTCCCTGTCCAAATCCCATTTCCCCATTCCCATTTCCCTGTCCCATTCCCATTTCCCCTGCTGTTTTCCCCAGTAAATCCCATGTCCCTATGTCCCCATTCCCATTCCCTGTCCCCATTTCTGCATTCCCTGTCCCATTCCCTGTCCCCATTCCCCATTTCCCTGTCCCATTCCCATGTCCCCATTCCCTGTCCCCATGTCCCTGTCCCCATTTCCCATTCCCATTCCCATGTCCCATGTCCCCATTCCCTGCCCCACCCCATGTCCCATTCCCATGTCCCAGCTGTTTTCCCCAGTAAATCCCATGTCCCATTCCCATTTCCCTGTCCCCATTCCCATTCCCATGTCCCCATGTCCCATGTCCCCATTCCCATTCCCTGTCCCATTCCCATTTCCCTGTTGCTTTCCGCAGTAAATCCCATTCCCATGTCCCCATGTCCCATGTCCCCATTCCCATTCCCATGTCCCCATGTCCCCATTCCCTGCCCCAGTCCCTGTCCCCATGTCCCATTCCCATTTCCCTGTCCCCATGTCCCCATTCCCATGTCCCTGTCCCCATGTCCCTGTCCCCATTTCCATGTCCCATGTCCCATTCCCATTTCCCTCTGTCCCGTGCAGGTGCTGATGGAGACTCTGGGCGCTCTGGGGGCTCAGTGCCGCTGGGCCGCCTGCAACATCTACTCCACCCTCAACGAGGTGGCTGCAGCGCTGGCCGAGAGCGGTAGGACCGGCCTAAAGCCGGGCTTAACCTGGGGGAGGGCCGGGCTTAACCTGGGAGAGGGCCGGGCTTAACCTGGGAGAGGGCTGGGCTTAACCTGGGAGAGGGCCGGGCTTAACCTGGGGGAGGGCTGGGCTTAACCTGGGGGAGGGCTGGGCTTAACCTGGGGGAGGGCTGGGCTTAACCTGGGAGAGGGCCGGGCTTAACCTGGGCAGGTCCAGGGGTTTTATCTGGGTAAATCCTGGGGTTTAACCTGGGTAAATCCAGGGGTTCTACCTGGGTAAATCCTGGGGTTTATCTGGATAAAACCAAGGGTTTAACCTGAGTAAATCCAGGAATTTTACCTGGGTAAATCCAAGGGTTTTGCCTGGGAGAGGCCAGGGGTTTATCTGAGTAAAGCCAAGGATTTAACCTGAGTAAATCCAGGAATTTAACCTGAGTAAATCCAGGGAGTTTATCTGGGTAAATCCAGGGGTTTAACCTGAGTAAATCCAGGGGTTTAACCTGAGTAAATCCAGGGGTTTTCACTGAGAAAGGCCAGGGATTTAACCTGAGTAAATCCAGGGATTTAACCTGAGTAAATCCAGGGGTTCTACCTGGGTAAATCTTGAGGTTTATCTGGGTAAAGCCAAGGATTTAACCTGAATAAATCCAGGAATTTAACCTGAGTAAATCCAGGAATTTTACCTGGGTAAATCCAGGGAGTTTATCTGGGTAAATCCAGGGGTTTAACCTGAGTAAATCCAGGGGTTTAACTTGAGTAAATCCAGGGGTTTTAACTGAGAAAGGCCAGGGATTTTACCTGAGAAAATCCAGGGATTTAACCTGGGTGAATCCTGGGGTTTATCTGGATAAAACCAAGGGTTTAACCTGAGTAAATCCAGGAATTTTACCTGGGTAAATCCAGGGGTTTTACCTGGGCAGGTCCAGGGGTTTAACCTGGGTAAATCCAGGGATTTAACCTGAGTAAATCCAGAGATTTTACCTGGGAAAGGCCAAAGGTTTTACCTGGGTAAATCCATAAATTTTATCTGGATAAATCCAGGGGTTTTACCTGGGCAGGTTCAGGGGATTTACCTGGCTAAGACCAGAGATTTTACCTAAGTGAGCACAAGGATTTTACCTGGGGAAAACCAGAGATTTTACCTGAGTAAATCCAGGGATTTTGCCTGGGTAACAGCAAGGATTTTACCTGAGTGAGGCCTAGGATTTTACATCAGTAAATCCAGGGATTTAATCTGAGAAAATCCAGGGATTTTACCTGGTAAAGTCAAGGTAAAAAAATCCAGGGATTTAATCTGAGAAAATCCAGGGATTTTACCTGGTAAAGCCAAGGATTTTACCTGGATATGTCGAAGCATTTTATCTGGATAAGACCAGGGATTTTACCTGGGTAAATTCAGGGATTTTATCTGGGTAAAACCAAGGATTTAACCTGGGTAAATCCAGAGATTTTACCTGGGTAAAACCAGGGGTTATACCCGAGTGAAACCAGGGATTTTACCTGGATAGAGTCAGGGATTTACTTTGGCAAAGTCAGGAGATTTACCTGGGTATGTCCAAGGATTTTGTCTGGCTAGTGACAGAAATTTTACCTGAGTGAGTCCAGGGATTTTACCTGAGTAAATCCGGAGATTTTACCTGGATAAGTCCAAGGGTTTTATCTGGGTAAGACCAAGATTTAACCTCAGTGAGGCCTAGGATTTTACCTGGGTAAATTCAGGGGTTTTACCTGGGAAAGACCAAGGATTTTACCTGGATACAGTCATGGATTTACCTTGGCAAAGTCAGGAGATTTACCTGGGTAAGTCCAGGGCTTTCACTTGGGTAAATCCAGGGATTTTACCTGGATAAACCCAGGGATTTTACCTGAATAATCCAGGGGTTTTATCTGGATACAGTCAGGGATTTACCTTGGCAAAGTCAAGAGATTTACTAGATAAGTCCAGGGGTTTCACCTGGATAAATCCAGGGATTTTACATGGATACAGTCAGGGATTTACCTTAGCAAAGTCAGGGGATTTACTGGGTAAGTCCAGGGATTTTACCTGGGCAAGTCCAGGGGTTTCACCTGGATAAACCCAATGATTTTACATGGATAAATCCAGGGATTTTACCTGAATAAATCCAGAGATTTTACCTGGGCAAGGCCAAGGATTTCCCCTCTTTAAAGCCAGGGAATCCTCCTGGCTGAAGCCCCAACTTTGACCACGAGCTCTGGCACACCCAAAAAATCCAAACCCACCACGTTGGCTCTTGCTGAACCTGAGAATTTAATACATTCACACCAATTAACACACTAATTAATAAATCAGCATCCAGGAGCTGACTCCCAGGGGATTTTCCTGCCCTGACACCCTCTCCCTCCCTGCCCAGGCTTCCCTGTGTTTGCCTGGAAGGGCGAATCCGAGGATGATTTCTGGTGGTGCATCGACCGCTGTGTCAACGTGGAGGGCTGGCAGCCCAACATGGTGAGTTGGGAAACACCTGGAAAACAGCTGGAGAGCAGGAGGAGCAGCAGGGAAGGGCAGCTAAAACCTCCTGGGTCTCACCATGCAAAGTTTTGTCTCCCTGCTTCCCTAATCTGCTGAGTTAAAGCAGTTTTTTTTGGGTGTTGGGGTTGATTTCAGTGCAGTTTAAGCTGCTAAAAATGGCTCCTGTAATTTTGGAGAAGAGTTTTTTTCACCCTTTTCCACCCTTAAATTCTCACTTTTGGCTGAGGTGATTTTTGGGAACAAAGCCCAGATTTTTCTGTGATTTCCGCACCTTAAACCACACAAACCTCAGGTACCTCAACTCCCTTTTTATCCTGCCCTTGTTTCCAGGGAAAAAAAAAATTCACCTGGAACTGGGTGAGCAGAATAATTTTCAGCTGTCAGAGGTGCTGTTTTCATCACATTTCCCCAAAGATTTTGAGCCCTGGAGCTCCTGATCTAAATGAGATGAGAAGGAATCCAAGGTGGAAATGTGGAGCTGAGTTGGGGTTTTGCCAGCATTGGCTCATTTGGGATTTTTGTCCCTCCCAGTTGTTGTCACCTTTAAAAAAAAAACAGGAATGTCAAAAAAAAAATCCATCCCTGAGGTATCAGACTGAGTCTAGACACAAGAAAAGCTCTTGGAGGAATCATTTCCCATCCAAAATGTCACTTTTGGAACAAGCCAGCATCCCAGAAAATGCAGATTTTGCTTTCCCAGGATCTCTTCACTCTGGGACTATTTTCAGAGCTGCTCCTGGAGCATGGGAATGATGGAGGGAGCTGCAGGATCTTGGATCTGTTCCCAGGGATTTTACTGGATTTTGGAGATCTGTGGTTTTAGAGATAGGAAATGGGTGAGGAGTGGTGTGGGAAGGATCTGAAAGCCATGGAATTATGGAATGGTTTTGGTTGGGAGGGATCTTCAATCCCAGCCCCATCCAACCTGGCCTTGGGCATTCCAGGGATCCAGGGGCAGCCACAGCTGCTCTGGCAATTATTTAATTACAGTAATTTCACCATTATAAGCTGACTAAAATTATTCTCCGAACCTGGAAGTGCAGCTTATAATCAGGTGTGGTTTATATATGGACAAAGAAGGAAAAGTTGCTGTTTTAGTTTGGAGGACAGGTGTCTGCTGAGAAAGGCAGGAACCTCTCTTTGAAATGGAGAATGGAAACCCCCTCCCTCCAAATTATTATAATTTTGAAATCAAGGGGCTCTCAGGCAAAGATATGGGAATAGGAATAACAGTTCTTTCCTAGGGAAATTAAAATAGAAATACAGCACTACAAAGAACAAACCCCAAACCCTGACACAGTCAGAGTACAGCCTGACACCCGTCAGGCAGGGTGTTGGCAGCAGTCCCATCCCATGGTGGCTGCATCCTCCTGCAGTGACAGATGTGGCTCAGCTGGAGCAGTGCTCCTGTACAAGGTGCAGTTTCCCTCTAAAGCTCCAGTGGGGATGTGGAGAAATCCGGTTTTCCTCTGGAGTGCAGTGGAGAAAGGGGCTCCCTTAGTGTCCCAAAACCTCTGTTTTTATCTTGGTAAGAAATGTTGGGCTCTTCCCCCTGGCTGGAGCAACTCCCAATGGGATGCAGTAATTTTATCAGTGCCACAGTGGGACTCAATGGCCATGAGCAGAAAATGACTGGCTGGAGGAAGGATGGGTTGTGAAAAGATAAAGAACACTGCCCCAGCTGGTTTATAAACCATGGCCATGAACAGGAGATATCCCATGAGATAAAGAACACTGCCCCAGCTGGTTTATAAACCATGGCCATGAACAGGAGATATCCCATGAGATAAAGAAAAAGAGAAAAGTAACATAGGAGAAAAGGAAAAAGAAAAGGAGAAAAGGAAAAAGAAAGGGAGAAAAGGAAAAAAGGAGAAAAGGAAAAAGAAAAGGAACAAAAGGAGAAAGGGAGAAAAGGAAAAAAGGAGAAAAGGAAAAAGAAAAGGAACAAAAGGAGAAAGGGAGAAAAGGAAAAAAGGAGAAAAGGAAAAAGAAAAGGGAGAAAAGGAAAAAAGAAGAAAAGGAGAAAGGGAAGAAAAGGAGAAAGGGAGAAAAGGAAAAAAAGGAGAAAGGGAAGAAAAGAAGAAAGGGAGAAAAGGAACATAGGAGAAAAGGAAAAAGAAAAGGAGAAAAGGAAAAAGAAGAAAAGGAAGAAAAGGAGAAAAGGAAAAAAGAAGGAGGAAGAGGAGGGTGATGATGCAGTCAGAATTCCTTGGTTGGAGTGGGAACATGCAAAGAAGAGAATGATGATGATGGTGATGAGGTGAGAAGTCTTTGACCTCAGTGTATGGAATATGGAAAGAGGAGGAGGAGGAAGATGCAGTGAGAAGTCTTTGGTGTAGGGAATGTGCAGGGGATGGGATGATGATGATGATGGTGATGGTGATGATGATGATGGTGATTCACACAAGCTCTTGGACATCTCTTTCCCCTGGAATTCTGACATTTCTGGGACTGAGTTTTTTTTCCTGTGCCCTTCCCAAGGTCTCTCCTCACTCATCTCCAACATTTCCCTCCCAGCAGTGGCTCTGGAGCTTCCTGCACACCCCAGCTGACTCTGGGGCTGCTTTTTATTCCAGATCCTGGATGATGGGGGGGATCTCACCCACTGGATCTACAAGAAATATCCCAACATGTTCAAGAAGATCAAGGGGATCGTGGAGGAGAGCGTCACCGGGGTGCACAGGTAACGGGGTGGAAAGTTTGGGACAAAGCTCAGTCCAACTGAGCTGAGCTCAGGGTTTAACCTCCACCTCCTGGGCTCTGCTTTTCCCTCATCCTAGGCCTGGCTTTGCAGGAGCAGGAGCCCCTCCAGGTGTGGGAGGGACCAGGAGCACAGCCCTGACCTAAATCCGTGGGCACAGATTTGGGAAGGGGAGCTGAGTTGGGTTTTGGGGAGGGAGAAGCTCAGAGCTGAGTGAGGAGAGAAATCCCTGAGTCCTGCAGGAGCTGAGCTGAGCTGGGAGGTGCCAGAGGAGCTTTTCCATGGGATGGATCCCTCTCAGGAGCAGGGAGCTGAGGGCTGTGCTCCTGCAGGGGGAAAGGCTCTGAGCTCCAGCAGAGCTTGGCCAGAGCTTCAGGCAGCTCCTGGAACAGGGAATGAAATGTTTGAAACTGGGAAGAGGCTCCAGGTCTGCACCAGGGGGTGAGGAGAAGGACTGGTGATGTTTTTAGGGAAATCCCAGTGTGGGAAGAAGAGATTCCAAAAGCAGGCTCTCCTTCCCAAGGACAGGATTTTCAGACTCTTGGTAGCCACAGGGAGGTGTTTAAATTGAATTTCAGTGATTTTCCTGCTTTGGGGAGTGGAGGCTGTGCCCAGAGCTGAGAGCAGGGAAGGGAAGGATGCAGGGAGAGCTTCCAGAACATTCCAGGGCCTGGAGGGGCTCCAGGAGAGCTGGAGAGGGACTGGGGACAAGGGACAGGACCCAGGGAATGGGGAAAGGGGAGATTGGGGAAGGAATTGCTGGAATTGCCAGAGAATCCCTGGATCCCTGCAGTGGCCAAGGAAGGATTGGAGCAGCCTGGGATGCTGGGAGGTGTCCCTGCCATGAGCTTGGAGCTCCCTTCCCAGGCAAGGCAGGCCAGGATTGTGGGATTCAGGACACTCAGAATCCATGCAGAGGGATTGGGATGGAAAGTGGGGATAGAAAAGAGAGGCCCAGGGAAGGGAGAGCCTTGATGGTTTGCTGAGATTGCAAGGGAAGGCCCTGGATGCATCAATTCCTTGGAGAGGAGATGGATCCAATGTCAGGTTCTGGAGAGCTGGGAATTGCCAGGCTGGAGAAGGGAAGGATGCAGGGAGAGCTTCCAGAACATTCCAGGGCCTGGAGGGGCTCCAGGAGAGCTGCAGAGGGACGGGGGACAAGGGACAGGACACAGGGAATGGGGAAAGGAATTCCTGGAATTGCCAGAGCATCCCTGGATCCCTGCAGTGTCCCAGGCCAGGCTGGACACTGGGAATGCTCCAGGATGTTTTGGGGCCCAGCCCAGCCCTGGGTGCAGCTCCATCCCATGGGTGCTCCCTGTCCTGTCCTGTCCTGTCCCAGGCTGTACCAGCTCTCCAAGGCAGGGAAGCTCTGCGTGCCCGCCATGAACGTCAACGACTCCGTCACCAAACAGAAGTTTGACAACCTGTACTGCTGCAGGGAATCCATCCTGGATGGGTGAGTGGAATCCCCACAGGGAATGGAGGGGATTTCCCACAGGAAACAGGGAGGAATTCCCATGGGGAAAGGGGCAGGAAATCCCACAGGGGGTGGAGAAGAATTCCCACAAGGAAAGGACAAGAATTGCCACAGGGGATGGGGAGGAATTTCAAAAGGGAGTGGTGAGAAATCCCACAGGGAACAGGGAGGAATTCCATAGGGGATGGAGAGGAATTCCCACATGGGAATGGTGAGAAATTCCCACAGGGAACAGGGAGGAGCAGGAATGGGAATAATGAGGGGTTGGAAATATGGGAACAGAATTCCCAGAGAAGCTGTGGCTGCTCCTGAATCCCTGGAATGTCCAAGGCCAGGCTGGACACTGGGACTGGAGCAGCTGGGATGGGGGAAGGTGTCCCTGGGATGGAATAATGGGATAATGGGGTGGGGATGGGGATTGGGATGGGATGGGATGGGTTCCATGGGTTGGGATAATGGGATGGGGATTGGGATGGGATGGGATAATGGGATCCATGGGAAGGGATAATGGGATGGGATAATGGGATGAAATGGGATGGGATCCATGGGAAGAAATAATGGGATTAAATGGATAATGGGATGAAATGGGATGGGATCCATGGGAAGGAATAATGGGATTAAATGGATAATGGGATGGGGATTGGGATTGGGATAGGATGGGATGGGACAATGGGATCCAGGGGATGAGATCCATGGGATGAAATGGGGTGGGCATTGGAATGGGATAATGGGATGGGGATTGGGATGGGATGGGATAGTGGAATCCATGGGATGAAATGGAATGGGATGATGGGATAATGGGTTGGGGATGGAGATTGAGATGGGATGGGATAATGGGATCCATGGGATGGGATGGAATCCATGGGAAGGAATAATGGGATTAAATGGATAATGGGATGGGATTATGGGATTGGGATAGGATGGGATGGGACAATGGGATCCAGGGGATAATGGGATCCATGGGATGAAATGGGATGGGGATTGGAATGGGATAATGGGATAGGGATTGGGATGGGATGGGATAGTGGAATCCATGGGAAGGGATGATGGGATGAAATGGAATGGGATGATGGGATAATGGGTTGGGGATGGAGATTGAGATGGGATGGGATAATGGGATGGGATAATGGGATCCATGGGATGGGATGGGATCCATGGGAAGGAATAATGGGATGAAATGGATAATGGGATGGGATGATGGGATTGGGATTGGGATAGGATGGGAAAATGGGATCCAGGGGATAATGGGATCCATGGGATGAAATAGAATGGGGATTGGAATGGGATGGGATGGGATGGGATAGTGGAATCCATGGGATGGGATAATGGCATCCATGAGATGAGGATCCATGGGAAGGGATAACGGGGTGGGGATGGAGATTGGGATGGGATAATGGAATCCATGGGAAGGAATAATGGGATGAAATGGATAATGGGATGGGGATTGGGATAGGATGGGATGGGACAATGGGATCCATGGGATGAGGATCCATGGGGTGAAATGGAATGGGGTTTGGGAAGGGATAATGGGATCCATGAGATGAGGATCCGTGGGATGGGATAATGGGATGGGGATTGGAATGGAATGGGATAATGGGATCCATGGGATGGGATAATGGATAATGGGATGGGATGGGATGGGGATTGGGATTGGGATAAAATGGGATGGGATAATGGGATCCATGGGTTGGGATGGGAAGTGATCCATGGGAAGAGATAATGGGATGGGATAATGGGATGAAATGGGATGGGATGATGGGATAATGGGGTGGGGATGGAGATTGAGATGGGATGGGATAATGGGATCCATGGGAAGGGATAATGGGATGGGATAATGGGATGGGGATTAGGATGGGATGGGATGGGATGGGATAGTGGGATCCATGGGAAGGGATAATGGGATCCATTGGAAGGAATGATGGGATGGGGATTAGAATGGGATGGGATAATGGGATGGGATGGGATCCATGGGATGGGATAATGGGATGGGGATTGGGATGGGATAGTGGGATCCATTGGAAGGGATAATGGGATGGGATTTAAAGTCCTTTCCACCCCAAAACATCCTGATATTCCATGGAAACACCTTGGGGATCATTGGGATTGAGGCTCATCCTGCCTCAGGAATTGCAGATGGGAGCAGAGCTGCTGTGGGATTTCACTGAATTCCCAGGAAAAGGGAGGGGATTTCTCCTTCCCTGCACTGCTAACCCACTTAGTCCAGAACTAAAAATAGCCTGGAATGTAGGGCAGGCTCAGGGAGGGAGCAGGAGGGGAGGGGGGGCTGCATTTGGGAAATCTCTGGGATTCTGGCAAGGATTTCCCACCCTTGCTGCTCCTGGGGCTCTCCCCTGGGTTGGCAACAAAAATTCAGATTCAGGGAATTTTGGGGAGGATTTTCAGTGTTTTGGGAGTGTCAAAACAAAGGGAAGAGGGATAAAAATCAACAAAAAAAGGCTCCAGAGCCAAATTCCATCCTTGTTGTTGAAAGAACAAAGGGAAAAGGGAATTTTCAGGTGGAAATTTTTGGGGTTTTCCCTTCTCTGCAGTTCCAGGGATGCAGGATCCAGCTGTGGATCCATCCTTGGAGCAGCTCTTGGTGCTGGGCTGGAATCCTGACCTTTCATTGAGCATTTTAAAATTTGCTTCTTCCTTTTTCCTCAGCCTTAAGAGGACAACAGACATGATGTTTGGAGGGAAGCAGGTGGTGGTTTGTGGCTATGGGGAGGTAAGAGGCTCCTTTTTCCCAATTTTTTTCCCAATTTTTTCTTTCTCCATTTTTTCCCAATTTTTTCTTTCCCCAATAATTTCTTTTCCCCGATAATTTCTTTTCCCCAATAATTTTTTCCCCAATAATTTTTCCCCAGTATTTTTTTTCCCCAGTATTTTTTTCCCCAGAATTTTTCCCCCCCAATATTTTTCCCCCATTTTTTCCCCTTTCCTAGGGGGAATTCCATGTGTAAAACCAGCACAGCTTCCTCCACTCTCAGGTCTTTGCTCTGCACTTTCAGAACCCTCCAAACCTCAGGAATTTACCAAAAACTGAAAAGTTTTCTTCATTTCTTTATTATTAAAGAGATACCAAATCTGAACCTTTAAAAAATTAAATATTCTGAATATCTTTAATATCTGGATATTGCTGTGCCCAGATATTGACACCACACAGATTTCTATAACTTTAATGTTGGATTTAATCTGATTTTACTAAAATCTGCAGATCTCCAGTGTGGCCAGGAGAGAATTAATCTTGATTTATGGGAATATTTTGGGAATATTTTCCCAGTTTTTCTCAGGACCAGCTGCTCTGCTGGGATTTTTTTTAAATGCCCAAACAGCTGGGATGTTTTTCCTGCTTTAATCACATTTTTGGGAATTTTTGGTGGTTTCACCTGGATTAAAGCAGGTTTAACCTGGACTCCCTGCCGTGCCTGTGCTGGGCAGAGGTTAAAGCTCATTAACAATCCCAGTTAATTACCCCTGAAGGCTGCAGGAGGCTCCAGAACCTTCCCTGGGATCTTTGGGATCTACTGGTGTGAGGAATTCCAGAACTTGGGGGGAAATAATCCCTGGCACCAAAACCAGGGGGATTTAGTGCCTCTGTTCCCTAAGCCAGGCCTAAGTCCCAGACTGCTCCAAATCCAGGATTTCCTGCACTGGAAATGGAGTTTAACCCCCAGAGGGCTCTGAAGGGACTGGGAAGAGGTTTTTCCTGGAGTTATCCATCCCTTGGGTATTCCCAAAATCCAGGGAAGAGTTTCCTGGAGCTGTACATCCCAGGATCCAGAGAAGTTTCCTGGAGCTGTGCATCCTTTGGGACATTCCTGCTCTCCAGGGAGGATTTTCCTGGGATTTGGAATCCCCTGGGACATTCTTGATATCCAGGGAATCCCTGGAATGTGGATCCCCTGGGATATTTCTGATCCCCAGGGAGGATTTTCCTGGGGTTTGGAATCCCCTGGGACATTCCTGATCTCCAGAGAAGTTTCCTGGAGTTTTTCATCCCTTGGGATATTCCCAGGATTCAGGGAAAGGTTTCCTGGAGTTGTGCATCCCTTGGAAGATCCCTGATCTCCGGGGAAGTTTCCTGGGGTGTGGAATCCCTTGGGAGATCCCTCATCCCCAGGGAGGAGTTTTCCTGGAGCTGTGCATCCCTTGGGACATTCCCAAAATCCTGGAAAGTTTCCTGGAGTTATTCATCCCTTGGGACATTCCCAAAATCCTGGAAAGTTTCCTGGAGTTATTCATCCCTTGGGATATTCCCAGGATCCAGGGAGGTTTTTCCTGGAGCTGTGCATCCCCTGGGACATTCCAGAACTCCAGGGAGGTTCCCTGGAGTTGTGCATCCTTTGGAAGATCTCTGATCTCTGGGGAAGTTTCCTGAGCTTTGGAATCCCCTGGGACATTCCAGAACTCCAGGGAGGATTTTCCTGGAGCTGTACATCCCCTGGGACATTCCCAGGATCCAGGGAGGTTCCCTGGGATTTGGAATCCCCTGGGACATCCCTGCTCCCAGGGAATCCCTGGAATGTGCATCCCTGTGTCCCTGCAGTGTGGATCCCCTGGGATGTCCCTGCTCCCCTGGGATGTCCCTGCTCCCAGGGAATCCCTGGAATGTGAATCCCTGTCCCCCCTGTGTCCCTGCAGGTGGGCAAGGGCTGCTGTGCCGCGCTCAAGGCCATGGGCTCCATCGTCTACGTCACCGAGATCGACCCCATCTGCGCCCTGCAGGCCTGGTGAGGGCTCAGCTCAGCCTGCTGGAATTCTGCTTTTCCTGGGAAAAACACCCAGGGCTGCTCAGGGAGGGGCTCTGGGAGGGGATTCCCTGCACCCACAGCTCTGCCCCGGGGCCCTGAAACTTCTCCCAGTTGATCCCATCCCAGCAAAGTCCCTGCCCTAAATCATTTCCCAGTTTATCCCATCCTATCCATGAAAGAGCCCTGCCCTAAATAATTTCCCAGTTGATCCCATCCTAAGAAAGGGGCTCTGCCCTAAAACTTCTCCCAGTTTATCCCATCCCAGGGAGTGTCCCTGCCATAAAACATTTCCCATTTGATTCCATCCTAAGAAAGGGGCTCTGCCCTAAAACATCTGCCTAATTTATCCCATCCCATCTCAGGAAAAGGAGTTCTGCCCTAAAACATTTCCCAGTTGATCCAATCACAGGAAAAGTCCTTGCCCTAAATCATTTCCCAGTTTATCCCATCCCAGGGAATATCCCTGCCTTAAATAATTTCCCAGTTGATCCCATCCCAGTTTATCCCTTTCCCATCCCAGGAAAAATCCCTGCCCTAAATAATTTCCCAGTTGATCCCATCCCAAAGCCCTGCCCTAAAACATTTCCCAGTTGATCCCATCCCAAGAAGGGAGCTCTGCCCTAAAGCACCTTCCAGTTTCTCTCATCCCAGGAAAAGTCCTTGCCCTAAAATTTCTCCCAGTTGATCCCATCCCAAAAAAGGGCCCTGCCCTAAAACATTTCCCAGTTGATCCTACCCCAGGGAATGTCTCTGCCCTAAAGCATCTCCCAGTTTCTCATCCCAAGAAAGGGACCCTGCCCCAAAACTTCTCCCATCCCATCCTATCCCAGTTTATCCCTTTCCCATCCCAGGAAAAGTCCTTGCCCTAAATCATTTCCCAGTTAATCCCATCCCAGGAAAAGGAGCTCTGCCCTAAATCATTTCCCAGTTAATCCCTTTCCCATCCCAGCCAAGTCCCTGCCCCAGAACATCTCCCAGCTGATCCCAGCCAGGATTTGGGGTTGTGGCCTGCAGGGATTTTGGGGGAGCTGCTCCCACACCTCACTCTGGGGCTTTTTGGGGTCCTGTGACCCCCCCACCCCTCCCAGAGCCCTCAGTGGCACCAGGACACCCCAAAAAAGGCCGAGCACCCCCTGAGATCCCACCTGGACCCCCAAACCACCCAGAGCCCCCCAGACCCTCAGCCTGCTCCTCCCAAGGCCCTCATGGTGAGAGGAATAATCAGAATGGATTTAATTGATGAACTTTTGTGTCTCTCCATGACTTTTATCAGTTGGGAATTCCAGCAATCCCTTCCCTGCAGGAGGGGAAAAAAGCTCAGGAAATGGGGACATGCAGCAGAAAAAAATGAATTTTTTTAAAATTTTTTTTTTAGTAACTACGATTTTGCAGCTTGTGAGAGGCACAGGAAGGAGCTCTGGGGAGGGTTGTCAACAAATCCCAAAAAAAAATCACAGCCTGTTATTCCTTGTTATCCCTGAGCTCACCTTGCTGGCAGGGCAGGCTCAGAGCTCTGAAGGTTCTGCAGGTGCCCCAAAAATGGATTTCAGGGTTGCTGAGAGGCACCTGCAGCTTTGGGGTGTTTTTTAGGGTGCCCTAAATCCATCCCAACCCAAATTCTGAGCTGTTCCACAGCTCCTGGATGTTCCTTGCAGGAGGAACAGCTCAAAAAAAAAATAAAATCCTCAGGGTGG
Source organism: Catharus ustulatus (assembly GCF_009819885.2). Lineage (NCBI taxonomy): Eukaryota > Metazoa > Chordata > Aves > Passeriformes > Turdidae > Catharus > Catharus ustulatus. The sequence continues at coordinate 1,109,335 of NC_046224.1, forward strand.
AGAATTGAGGCTTGCAGATGAGAATGGGAAAACCCCAAACATCCCAAACCCTCCAGGGTGACCCCAAATCCTCCCAATGGCTCTGTGGGTTCAGTTTGGGGTCTGGAGTCCCTTTTTTTCCTGTTTCTCCTCAGCATGGATGGGTTCAGGCTGGTGAAGCTCAACGAGGTCATCAGGCAGGTGGACATCGTCATCACCTGCACAGGTACGGGATTGGGATTGGGATTGGGATGGGCACCCCAAAGCCAGACCCCAAACTCGGGGCAGGGGGAGCTCAGGGGCTCTGTGGGGTTTTGGTGGCTGCAGGGAACAAGAACGTGGTGACCAGGGAACATCTGGACAGGATGAAGAACAGCTGCATCGTCTGCAACATGGGGCACTCCAACACCGAGATCGACGTGGTGAGAGGGGTTTGGGGTGAGGGGTTTGGGGTTTGGGGTGGAGGGATTTGGGGTTACAGGGTTTGGGGTGAGGGGTTTGGGGTTACAGGGTTTGGGGTGAGGGGTTTTGGGGGTTATAGTGTTGGGATGATGGGGTTTGGGGTGGGGGATTTGGGGTTACAGTGTTTTGGGGTTACAGTGTTTGGGGTGATGGGGTTTTGGGGTGGGAGTTGGAGGGGTGATGGGGGTTTGGGGTGGGGGATTTGGGGGTTACAGTGTTTGGGGTGAGGGGTTTGGGGTTACAGGGTTTTGGGGTGATGGGGTTTGAGGTGGTGGAGGTTTGGGGGTTACAGTGTTGGGGTGATGAGTTTGGGGTTACAGTGTTGGGGTGATGAGTTTGGGGTTACAGTGTTTGGGGTGAGGGGTGAGGGGAATTTGGGGTTGCAGTGTTCGGAGTGAGGAGTTTTGGGGTGGGAGTTTGGGGGTGATGGGGTTTTGGGGTGATGGGATTTGGGGGTTACAGTGTTTGGGGTGATGGGGTTACAGTGTTTGGGAGTTGGGATTGGGGGAATTTGGGGTTACAGTGGTTGGGGGTGATGGGGGTTTAGGAATTGTGGGATTTGGGCTGGAGGGTTTGGGTTACAGTGTTTGGGGTTACAGGGTTTGGGGTGGGAGTTTGAGGTGATGGGGTTTGGGGTTACAGTGTTTGGAGTGAGGGGTTTGGGGTTACAGGGTTTGGGGTGATGGGGTTTTGGGGTGAGGAGGTTTGGGGATTACAGTGTTTGGTCTGGTGGGGGTTTGGGGTGAGGGGTTTGGGGTTACAGGGTTTGGGGTGATGGGGTTTGGGGTGATGGGGTTTTGGGGTGATGGGATTTTGGGGTGGGAGTTTGGGGGTGATGGGGGTTTGGGGTGATGGGATTTTGGGGTGGGAGTTTGGGGGTGATGGGGGTTTGGAGTGAGGGGTTTGGGGTTACAGTGTTTGGGGGTGATGGGGGTTTAGGAGTTGTGAGGTTTGGGGTGGGAGTTTGAGGGATGATGGGGGTTTGGGGTTACAGTGTTTGGGGTAAGGGGTTTGGGGTGATGGGGTTACAGTGTTTAGGGGTTGGGGTGAGGGGAATTTGGGGTTACAGTGTTTGGAGTGAGGAGTTTTGGGGTGGGAGTTTGGGGGTGATGGGGTTTTGGGGTGATGGGATTTGGGGGTTACAGTGTTTGGGAGTTGGGATTAGGGGAATTTGGGGTTACAGTGGTTTGGGGTTACAGTGTTTGGGGGTGATGGGGGTTTAGGAGTTGTGGGATTTGGGGTGGAGGGTTTGGGGTTACAGTGTTTGGGGTTACGGGGTTTGGGGTGGGGGATTGGGGGTTACAGTGTTTGGGGTGATGGGGTTTGGGGGTTACAGTGTTTGGGATGGTCTGATTTGGGGGTTACAGTGGTTTGGGGTGGGGGGTTTGGGGTGATGGGGTTTTGGGGTGGGGGTCTGGGGTTTACAGTGTTTGGGGTTTGGGGTTACAGTGTTTTGAGGTGGGGGGATTTGGGGGTTACAGTGTTTGGAGTGGGGGTTTTGGGGTGATGGAGTTTAGGAGTTGTGGGATTTGGGGTGGAGAGTTTGGGATGATGAGGTTTTGGGGTTACAGGGCTTGGTGGTGATGGGGTTTTGGGATGGGGGGTTTGGGGGTTACAGTGTTTGGGGGTTGGGGTGAGGGGAATTTGAGGTTACAGTGGTTTGGGTTGATGGGATTTTGGGGTGATGGGATTTTGGGGTGGGAGTTTGGGGGTTTGGGGTTACAGTGTTTTGGGGTGAGGGTGTTTTGGGGTTACAGTGTTTTGGGGTGCTGATGTTTTGGGGTGCTGATGTTTTGGGGTGAATCATGACCACCCTTTGGTCTCTCTGGTGCTGCTCTCCCCCCCCGTTCCAGGCCAGCCTGCGCACCCCCGAGCTGACCTGGGAGCGGGTGCGCTCGCAGGTGGATCACGTCATCTGGCCCGATGGCAAGAGGATCGTGCTGCTGGCTGAGGTCAGCTCTGCCTCAGGGAATCCTGCAATTGTCCAGGCTGGGAAATCTCCCAGTCCCTGGAGTCCAAACATTCCCAGCACTGGTGTCCCCAAATGCCACCTCACAGGGCTTGGAAATCCCTGCAGGGATGGGGACTCCAAACCTCCCAGGGCAGCTGTGCCAGGGCTGGACAAACCTTTCCATGGAGAAATCTTCCCTAAAATCCTCCCTGACCCCCTTCTGTCCCTGGAGCAGATCCCAAATCCAGCTGTTCCCTCCTGACAGGGACTTGTGCAGAGCCACCAGGTCTCCCCTGAGCCTCCTTTTCTCCAGGCTGAGCCCCTTCCCATCTCCTTCAGCTTTTCCTGCTTCTCCAAACCCTTCCCATCTCCCTCAGCTTTTCCAGGTTCTCCAAACCTTTCCCATCTCCCTCAACTTTTCCTGCTTCTCCAAACCCTTCCCATCTCCCTCAGCTTTTCCTGGTTCTCCAAACCCTTCCCATCTCCCTCAGCTTTCCCTGGTTCTCCAAACCCTTCCCGTTTCCCTCAGCTTTTCCTGGTTCTCCAAACCCTTCCCAGCTCCCTCAGCTTTTCCTGCTTCTCCAAACCCTTCCCATCTCCCTCAGCTTTTCCTGCTTCTCCAAACCCTTTCCCATCTCCCTCAGCTTTTCCTGCTTCTCCAAACCCTTCCCATCTCCCTCAGCTTTTCCAGGTTCCCCAGCTCCACTCCCAAGCCCAAAGCTGATCCCCTGATTCCAAGGAATGTGCAGGCAGAGGATGAAATCTGGGAAGGTGGAAAAGGGCTGGAACTGTCCTGCCCTGCCTGATGTAGAGACCAGGATTCCATGATTTTATTGCCAGTTGATTTTTTTTTGTGCAGCACCAGGCTGGCACCAAAATCCCAAATTCTTCTTCAGGGACTTGTGCAGAGCCACCAGGTCCCCCCTGAGCCTCCTTTTCTCCAGGCTGAGCCCCTTCCCAGCTCCCCCAGCCCCTTCCCAGCTCCATTCCCTGGCCACTCTCCATCCCCTCCAGGTCCTTCCTGAGCTGAGGAGCTCAGAACTGACCCCAAATCCCAGCACAGGGCACAGTCACTTCCCTAACCCTGCTGGCCACTCCATTCCTGCTAAAATCCAGGTGCCATCCTGGGCACATCTGGATTCACATCCAGCTGCTGTCCCAGCACCCCCAGGGCCTTTCCCAGCTTTGCAGCCTGGAGAATTCCATGGGGTTGTGACCAAAGATTAAACCTGAGCTGCCCTCAGGGCTGGATCCCTCTGCTCCTGTCCCTGTCCCTGGAGCAGATCCTAAATCCCCCTCAGTGTCCCCTCCTGGCAGAGCCACCAGGTCCCCCCCGAGTTCTGGCATGAAGAAAAACTCCCCAGTTTTAATTTATCCCACTGCAGGGCATCTCCCACAGGGACATTTCCACCTCCTGAGGGCAGCCACACCTCAGTGCAGGTGACAAAGAGCTGTGTCACATTGCTCTGGTGGCTCCTGTCCTTCTTGGGGCTCAGTGCAGGTGACAAAGAGCTGTGTCACATTGCTCTGGTGGCTCCTGTCCCTGCTGGGGGTCAGTGCAGGTGACAAAGAGCTGTGTCACATTGCTCTGGTGGCTCCTGTCCCTGCTGGGGGTCAGTGCAGGTGACAAAGAGCTGTGTCACGTTTCTCCAGTGGCTCCTGTCCCTGCTGGGGCTCAGTGCAGGTGACAAAGAGCTGTGTCACGTTTCTCCAGTGGCTCCTGTCCCTCCTGGAGCTCAGTGCAGGTGACAAAGAGCTGTGTCACACTGCTTTGGTGGCTCCTGTCCCTCCTGGGGCTCAGTGCAGGTGACAAAGAGCTGTGTCACATTGCTCCGGTGGCTCCTGTCCCTCCTGGAGCTCAGTGCAGGTGACAAAGAGCTGTGTCACATTGCTCTGGTGGCTCCTGTCCCTCCTGGGTCTCAGTGCAGGTGACAAAGAGCTGTGTCACGTTTCTCCAGTGGCTCCTGTCCCTCCTGGGGGTCAGTGCAGGTGACAAAGAGCTGTGTCACGTTTCTCCAGTGGCTCCTGTCCCTGCTGTGAGGTGACAATCAGGTGACAATGTGCCCTGCTAACAGCCAGGTTCTGCTCCCCAGGGCCGCCTGCTGAACCTGAGCTGCTCCACCGTGCCCACCTTTGTCCTGTCCATCACGGCCACCACACAGGTGAGGGGACAGGGCTGGGCCAGCCCTGCTCTGGGGACACAGCCACTGACCCCGTGTCCTTTCACAGGCCCTGGCTCTGATCGAGCTCTACAACGCCCCCGAGGGCCGCTACAAGCAGGACGTGTACCTGCTGCCCAAAAAAATGGGTGAGCAGCTGGGGGACGTGGGGACACGGCTGGGGTGGCACTGTCACTGTCACTGCTGGGGGTGGCACTGAGACAGCTGGGGGGTGGCACTGTGGCACTGTCACTGCTGGGGGTGGCACTGTCACTGCTGGGGGTGGCACTGGGACAGCTGGGGGTGGCACTGGGACAGCTGGGGGTGCCACTGTCACTGCTGGGGGTGGCACTGTCACTGTCACAGCTGGGGGTGGCACTGTCACTGCTAGGGTGGCACTGGGACAGCTGGGGGTGGCACTGGAACAGGCTGTGTCACTGTCACAGCTGGGGGTGACACTGGGCTGTGGCACTGTCATGGCTGGGGGTGGTGCTGTCACTGCTGGGGGTGGCACTGGGAAAGCTGGGGGTGACACTGGGACAGCTGGGGGTGGCACTGGGACAGTCTGTGGCACTGTCACAGCTGGGGGTGGCACTGTGTCACTGTCACCGCTGGGGAGTGGCACTGTCACTGCTGGGGGTGGCACTGGGCTGTGTCACTGTCACCACTGGGAGGTGTCACTGTCACTGCTGGGGGTGGCACTGGGACAGACTATGGCACTGGGCTGTGTCACTGTCACAGCTGGGTGGTGGCACTGGGACAAGCTGTGTCACTGTCACTGCTGTGGGTGGCACTGTCACAGCTGTGGGTGGCCCTGCCCAGCTCAGGGGCTTCCAGCAGCTCCTCCCCGCTGGCCCTGGGCTGGTGGCTGCTCTGCTGTCCCCGTGTCCCAGGGCAGGGCTGTCCCTGAGGCTCTCTCTGTCACCCCAGGCCAGCAGAGCCACCCTGGGCACGCCTGGCCCCCAGCGCCGGCTTTTTGCTGGGAATTGAGGCAGGGGGGCTTGTCCCAGCCATGGGGCGAGGTGACAGCTCCCAGAGATGCCAGGAGGCCTCTGGGGAGGTCTCTGTGTGACAAGGCTGTGACAAGGCCTGGCCTCCTTTGTCCCCAGATGAGTACGTGGCCAGCCTGCACCTGCCCACATTCGACGCGCACCTGACGGAGCTGACGGACGAGCAGGCCAAGTACCTGGGGCTCAACAAGAACGGACCCTTCAAACCCAACTACTACAGGTGCCCCCAGCCTGTGATCCTGGTGCTCCCAACCCTCTGCTCCCATCTCAGTGCTCCCCAGCCTCTGCTGCCATCCTGGTGTCACCCAGCCTCTGCTGCCATCCTGGTGTCCCCCAGCCTGTGCTCCTGGTGCTCCCCAACCTCTGCTGCCATCCTGGTGTCACCCAGCCTCTGCTGCCATCCTGGTGTCACCCAGCCTCTGCTGCCATGCTGGTGTCCCCCAGCCTGTGCTCCTGGTGCTCCCCAACCTCTGCTGCCATCCTGGTGTCACCCAGCCTCTGCTCCTGGTGCTCCCCAGCCTCTGCTCCTGGTGCCCTCCCAGCCTCTGCTCCCATCCCAGTACCCCTTCAGCCTCTGCTCCTGGTGCTCCCCAGCCTGTGCTCCCATCCCAGTGTCCTCCTAGTGCTCTGCTCCCATCCCAGTGCCCTCCCAGCCTCTGCTCCTGGTGCTCCCCAGCCTGTGCTCCCATCCCAGTGCCCTCCCAACCCTCTGCTCCCATCCTGGTGCCCTCCCAACCCTATGCTCCCATCCCAGTGCTCCCCAGCCTCTGCTCCTGGTGCCCTCCCAGCCTCTGCTCCCATCCCAGTGTCCCCTCCAGCCTCTGCTCCTGGTGCCCTCCCAGTGCTCTGCTCCCATCCTGGTGCCCCCTTACCCTCTGCTCCTGGTGCTCCCCAGCCTCTGCTCCCATCCCAGTGCCCTCCCAGTGCTCTACTCCCATCCCAGTGCTCCCCAGCCTCTGCTCCTGGTGCCCTCCCAGCCTCTGCTCCCATCCCAGTGCCCTTCCAGCTCTCTGCTCCCATCCCAATGCTCCTCCAGCCTCTGCTCCTGGTACTCCCCCAGCCTCTGCTCCCGTCCCAGTGCCCTCCCAGTGCTCTCCTCCTGGTGCTCCCCAGCCTCTGCTCCCATCCCAGTGCCCTCCCAGCCTCTCCTCCCAGTGCCCCCCAACCTCTGCTCCTGGTGCCCTCCCAGCTCTCTGCTCCCATCATAGTGCCCCCCAGCTCTCTGCTGCCATCCCAGTGCTCCCCAGCCTCTGCTCCTGGTGCCCTCCCATCCCAGTGCACCCCAGCCTCTACTGCCATCCCAGTGCCTCCCAGCTCTCTCCTCTCCTCCCAGTGCCCCCCAGCTCTCTGCTCCTGCCCCGGTACCTGTGGGGGCAGAGGGGATGGGGTTCAGCCCCTCCTGTCCCCTGAGAAATCCCCAGGGCTCTCTGCTCAGTCCCAGGCAGGAGGGGATGGTGCAGCTGGAGCTGTGACAGGAGCCCTTGGCAGGACAGGAGCCCTTGGCAGGACAGGAGCCCTTTGTGGTGGCAGCAGCTGTCACCCAGACGTGGCAGATGCCGGCGCGATGCCACCGGCTCGGTGACGGATTTATTTTTAAAGTTGGATGGAAGATGAGGTGGCACAGAGCAGCCTTGGCCCCAGGGCTGCTCCCACGGGCTCAGCTCCATGGCTCCTTCCTGAGCATGGGCTGGGCAGATCCCCAAAACAATCACAATTTTCAGTAGGAGCCCCTGGATCGCTTCCCTTTCCACGTTTTTCAGCCAACACTGCCATGAATTTCTGCTGTGAAAATGAAATGGCTTTGCACAAACGTGGATCTGCTTGGGAGGGTGAAGCCCAGATCCTTTTCCTGCAGGAGAAGGGATTTTCTTGGCAGGCAGAGAGCACCAGAACACTCCCAGTTTGGGGGTGACTGGGTTTTCCCAGATCCTGAGCTTTATTCCCTGTGAAATCCTGGTGCTTCCCTGTGGAGGAATTCCCTCTGGTTTGGTTCTCTGTGCCTGGTTTGGGTGTCTGGTGTGCCCAGCTTTGTTGGAACTGGGTTTGTGCCTGGTTTTGGTGTCTGGTCCAGCCTTGTTGGAGCTGGTTTGTGCCTGGATTTGGTGTCCAGCCCAATATTGTCAGGAGTGAGATTTGTGCCTGGTTTTGGTGTCCAGCCCAGCCTTGTTGGACCTGGGTTTGTGCCTGGTTTTGGTGCCTTGTTGGAGCTGGTTTGTGCCTGGTTTTGGTGTCTGGCTTAGCCCAGCCTTGTCAGGATCTGGGTTTGTGCCTGGTTTTGGTGTCTGGCTTAGCCCAGCTTTGTCAGGAGTGAGATTTGTGCCTGGTTTTGGTGTCTGGCTTAGCCCAGCCTTGTCTGGAGTGAGGTGTGTCCCTGGTTTTGGTGTCTGGTCCAGCCCAGCCTTGTCAGGATCTGGGTTTGTGCCTGGTTTTGGTGTCTGGCTTAGCCCAGCTTTGTCAGGAGTGAGATTTGTGCCTGGTTTTGGTGTCTGGTTCAGTCCAGCCTTGTTGGAGCTGGGTTTGTGCCTGGTTTTGGTGTCTGGCTTAGCCTTGTCAGGATCTGGGTTTGTGCCTGGTTTTGGTGTCTGGCTTAGCCCAGCTTTGTCAAGAGTGAAATTTGTGCCTGGTTTTGGTGTCTGGTCCAGCCTTGTTGGGAGTGAGGTTTGTGCCTGGTTTTGGTGTCTGGTCCAGTCCAGCCTTGTTGGAGTTGGGTTTGTGCCTGGTTTGGGTGTCTGGCATGGCCCAGCTTTGTCAGGAGTGAGATTTGTCCCTGGTTTTGGTGTCTGGCCCAGCTTTGTTGGGAGTGAGGTTTGTGCCTGGTTTTGGTGTCTGGTCCAGTCCAGCCTTGTTGGAGTTGGGTTTGTGCCTGGTTTGGGTGTCCAGCCCAATATTGTCAGGAGTGAGATTTGTGCCTGGTTTTGGTCTCTGGCCCAGCTTAGCCTTGTTGGAGCTGGGTTTGTGCCTGGTTTTTGTGCCTTGTTGGAGCTGGTTTGTGCCTGGTTTTGGTGTCTGGCCCAGCTTTGTTGGAGCTGGGTTTGTCCCTGGTTTTGGTGTCTGGCCCAGCCCAGTCAGGAGTGAGGTTTGTGCCTGGTTTGGGTGTCTGGCTTAGCCCAGCTTTGTCAGGAGTGAGATTTGTACCTGGTTTTGGTGTCTGGTCCAGCCTTGTTGGAGCTGGTTTGTGCCTGGTTTTGGTGCCTTGTTGGAGCTGGGTTTGTGCCTGGTTTTGGTGTCCAGCCCAGCCTTGTTGGACCAGGGTTTGTCCCCTACACAGAGAGCTCCGGATCCATTGAGGGTCTCAGGGAATTCCCAGCTCTGAGGGGAGCCAGGACCCCTCCAGCTCCTCCCTTCACCAAGAACTGAGTCCCTTCCTCTCCTGGGCATCTCCACCTCCCAAAATCCCCCGTGGTGCTGCCGGGGCAGCTCCTCCCCCTTCCCCACTCACCAAACCCCTTTTCCCTCTCCTCCCAGATACTGATCCCGGGAATGGCGAGGAGCAGCGGCGAGCAGCGAGTCGTTCTCACCTCTGTACAGGATGAAACCGCGCAAGCTTCCCACGCTAGAGCCGGGCTTGCTGCCATAGTCCACAGTGTGTTTTAGGTTATTTATTTATTAAATTAGAATACTGTCCTCGTGGCCTCTGCCACTGGTGTTCGTCCTGCCGCGGGACTGGGAGACGCTGGATTTTTTTCTTTCCGTTCCTTTCGGTTTTTTTTCTTCTCTTTGGGTTCTTTTTCGGGGCTGGGAGGACGGGGAAGGCGAGGAGGAAGCTGCTGGAATCGAGCCGTGGAATATTCCCTAATCCCTGCTCACCCCCGCACACGAGGCCTGGGAGTCGCTTTTGGTTCCCTCCACTCCCCCCCAGCGCTCCTCCAAAATCCTGGACAACAAAACCAAAACGCTCCCAGCGCCGGGAACCGCTGGGAATGTGGCTGGAGAAGCCTCTGGAAGTGCCCAGGGCCGTGGCCAGCCCGGGGAACCCTCGCCTTAGCCCCAGGAGAGCCCTGGGCGCTGTCCTGCTGCTGTCGTTCCAGTGCCAACCTCTCTGGATCTACCAAAGTCGTGTTCCCGGCGGGCCGGGGCAGCCCCACGCTGCTGGAAGGGCCTCGCCCGCCGATGCTGCTCGAGAGCCCGGCTGGGGGGAGCCAGCTCCTCCTCCAGCCGCGTTCAGTCCTCACTGCAAACGTTCCCAGTTGTATTTCCTGCTCCTGTTTGTATGAATCCTGGAAATCCCCTTTGGAATGGGTGAGGCGGAGTGACCGCCGTGGGTTCTGTGTTTAGCATCGCTAAAACCCTTTGGGTCAGCTGGAATCTCGATGGGTCAGAGCTGATTGATGGAGGATGAATTTGGCAGAGTTTGATGGCAGGATGTCCCAGCTGAGCACAGGACAGCGTGACCAAGGTGACTTCCCAAGTGCCGTGTCTGAGCGGAGTCACCTCCGTCCCTTGACCCTTCCAAAATTCAGCTGCACAGCAGCCTTGTCCTCCCTCTGGTTCCCGAGCCTCTCATCGGCTGCAGATCCGTGGTTTGTCCTCCTGGGCTTCTTTGCCATCATGGAGAACTTTTTCTGTGGCAGCTCGTTCACGCACAAGGAAGGGAAAACGGAGGAATTCCGGCCTCAAGTCCTTCCCATGGCTCTCAGATTTGGAGTCAGGTTGGCCACAAGTCGCTCATCTCCAGGGCACACGTTCCCATGTGCCGGCTCATCCCAAGCTTCTCTTTGAAACCTCTCAAAATCAGGAAGGAAAACCCTGAGAAGACCTTGAGGAAACCTTGAAAGAATCTTGAAGAGACCTTGGGAAGGCTCAGGGCTCTGAGGAGACCTTCAGGCTTTGAGACTGATCACTACCCACAGACTTGAAATGATCTCTGCTCCTTCATTTTACCCAGATCCTGAGATTTTTATTTTTTTTTTTTGGGTGGTGGGGGGAAGAATCCCCTGAGCTGTTTAAGACATCACCCCCAGGTTTTTCTCCTGGTCTGTGCCAGCCCCTGCTGCTCCCTGATCCCTTGGGGTCACAGGGGCAGAGCAGCTTCGGGAAGAACAGGAATCCCAACCACTGGAAAATCCCCTTTTCCCCCTGGAAAATCCCCTTTCATCCCCCCTCTCTCACCCCAGAGCCTGCCCTGTGCCTGCTCTGCACAGCCCCAGATCCCTCCGTGCCCAGTTTTAACCCCCTTTTATCTTCCAGGTAGATAGGAAGGGAAAAAAATACATATATATATATATATTAATACTAAAATCCCAACTGGCTTTTCCCACCTCGATTTTTAAAGCTCTTCTCCATGTTCTGCTTCTCCTGTTAAAGCTTTTTGGCTCGCTTGGCTTTTTTCCTAATCAACCTGGAATCATATCCTATGATCATCTCTAAATTAAATGTGTAATGGGGTTTGGTTTTCTTTTATCTTTTTTTTTTTTTTTCTAAATGTAATACATTTTTCAAGACTTAGGAAAAAGGAGATTTTAGGTAACACCAGCAAAATCATATAAAGGAAATTAATTCTCTCCTGAACTTTAGAGATAATGAGACAAAACCCATCAGCAGCAGCGAGGAAACGAAAACGTCGCAACCGTAACATTTCAAAAGGATGTTTTAAATATTAATGTCTGAGTGATTGTATTAGATCAGCAATAAAGACTCTGTAATCTCAAAACACAAATAAAAGATTGGAAAACTCAGCCTCTCCCGAGCATCCTTGGGGTCAGGCGGGGGCAGACCGGGATTTTGGGGTGGGGGGGGACAAGGAGGGATTTTGGGGTTGTCCCCAAATCGGAGCTTTGAGCTCCTGCTGTGTGCAGATAATTCCAGCTGGGGAAGCAGCTCCAGGGCCCTGTCGTTGGAGCTGTTTGGGCTGGTGCTGGAACAGCCCCGATCCTGTTATCTCCTCTGAAATGATCCCGTTATCTGTTCTGAACAATCCCATTATCTCCTCTGAAACATCCCGTTCTCTGCTTGGAATGATCCCATTATCTGCTCTGAATGATCCCATTATCTCCTCCACAACACTCCCATTATCTATTCTGAAAAATCCCATTATCTCCTCTGGAATGATCCCGTTATCTGTTCCGAACGATCCCGTTATCTCCTCTAGAACAATCCCACTATCTCCTCCAAAACGATCCCGTTCTCTGCTCGGAACAATCCCGTTATCTCCTCTAGAACAATCCCGTTATCTGTTCCGAACGATCCCGTTATCTCCTCTAGAACAATCCCATTACCTGTATTGGAACAATCCTGTTATCTCCTCCACAATGATCCCATTATCTCCTCTAGAACAATCCCGTTATCTGTACTGGAACAATTCTGTTACCTCTTCTAGAACAATCCCACTATCTGTTCTGAACGATCCCGTTGTCTCTTCTGCAACAATCCCGTTATCTGTTCTGAACAATCCCTTTATCTCCTCTAGAACAATTCCGTTCTCTGCTCAGAACAATCCTGTTATCTCCTCTGGAACAATCCCGTTATCTCCTCCACAACGATCCAGTTATGTCCTCTAGAACAATCCAGAACCGTTCTCTGCTCTGAACGATCCCTTTATTTCCTCTAGAACAATCCCGTTATCTGTACTGGAACAATCCCGTTATCTCCTCTAGAACGATCCCATTCTCTGCTCTGAACAATCCCGTTATCTGTTCTGAACGATCCCGTTCTCTGTTCTGGACGCTCCCGTTATCTGCTCTGAACGCTCCAATTATCTATTCTGAACGATCCCGTTATCTCCTCTGGAACAATCCCGTTATCTGTTCTGGAACAATCCCATTATCTGTTCTGAACAATCCCTTTATCTCCCCTAGAACAATCCTGTTATCTGCTCAGAACGATCCCGTTACCTGTTCTGAACAATCCCCATTATCTCTTCTGGAACGATCCCGGTATCTGCTCGGAGTGATCCTGTTATCTGTTCTGGAACAATCCCGTTGTCTCTTCTGCAACAATCCCGTTATCTGTTCTGAACAATCCCTTTATCTCCTCTAGAACAATCCCGTTATCTCCTCTAGAACAATCCTGTTATCCACTCCGGAGCAATCCCGTTATCTCCTCTAGAACAATTCCGTTCTCTGCTCAGAACAATCCTGTTATCTCCTCTGGAACAATCCCGTTATCTTCTGAACGCTCCCGTTATCTCCTCTAGAAAAATCCCGTTATCTCCTCTAGAATGATCCCATTATCTCCTCTAGAACAATCCCGTTATCTGTACTGGAACAATCCTGTTATCTCCTCCACAACGATCCCGTTCTCTGCTCAGAACAATCCCGTTATCTGTTCTGAACAATCCCGTTATATCCTCTAGAACAATCCCATTATCTTCTGAACGCTCCCATTATATCCTCTAGAACAATCCTGTTATCTCTAGAACAATCCTGTTATCCGCTCCGGAACGATCCCTTTATCTCCTCTAGAACAATCCCGTTATCTGTTCTGAATGATTCTGTTATATCCTCTAGAACGATCCCGTTATCTCCTCTAGAACGATCCCGTTATCTGTTCTGAATGCTCCCGTTCTCTGCTCTAGAACAATCCCGTTATCTCCTCCACAACAATCCTGTTATCTCCTCTAGAACAATCCCGTTCTCTGCTCTGAACAATCCCGTTCTCTGCTCTGGACGCTCCCGTTCTCTGCTGTGCTCCCCCCCTGCCCCAGCCCCGCTGCAGAGCTGCCCTCGCTGCCCACCAGCCGAGGGAAATTCCCACCCAGCCCTCGGCGTTCCGCCTTTCCCGAGGCTGTGGAGGATGCAGGACACGAGGTCGGGCACCCAGAACCTCCCCGGGCACAAACCCGCACAGCCACCCCAAAAACACCGAACACCCGCGCCCCTTTATGGGTGTGGGATTGGGATCCTCGCTCCCTCCGCTGCTCCAGGGCCCGGGCACTGCCTGGGACCCCAAACTGGGGATAGCGGGGTTTGGACAGCCCGGGTGTCCCTGGGGTGCCTCGGGGATGGGGACCCTCGGCTCTGCCCGTGCTGGGGCAGCTGCAGCCCCACGGGTGACCCCTGCCCCCCCATGGCCACCCCCATGGGCACCTCTGACACCGCCAGCTCCTGCTCTGCCACCCCATGGACACCCCATAACTCCCCATGGGAGAATTCCATACTCCCAGCACCCCAAGGACACCCCATAACCCCCCATGGCAGCGTTCCATACCCCTGACACCCCAGGGACACCCCATAACCCCCCATGGGAGAATTCCATACTCCCAGCACCCCAAGGACACCCCATAAACCACCCCCCCCCATGGCAGCGTTCCATACCCCTGACACCCCATGGACACCCCATAACCCCCCATGGGAGAATTCCATACTCCCAGCACCCCAAGGACACCCCATAAACCACCTCCCCCCATGGCAGCGTTCCATACCCCTGACACCCCATGGACACCCCATAACCCTCCATGGGAGAATTCCATACTCCCAGCACTCCAAGGACACCCCTTAACCCCCCATCCCGGAATTCCATACTCCCAGCACTCCAAGGACATCCCGTAACCCCCCATCCCGGAATTCCATACTCCCAGCACTCCAAGGACACCCCATAACCCCCCATGGGAGAATTCCATACTCCAAGCACGCCAGGGACATCCCATAAACCCCCCCATGGCAGCGTTCCGTACCCCTGACACCCCATAACCCCCATCCCAGAATTCCATACTCCTAGCACTCCAGAGATACCCCATAACCCCCCATTCCCTGTTCCCAGGGACACCCCATAACTCCCCATAACTCCCCACATTCCCAGCACCCCAGGACCACCCCATAACTCCCCATAACCCCCCATAACTCCCCCATTCCCCGTTCCCAAGATCACCCCAGGATCACCCCATAACTCCCCATAACTCCCCAATTCCCTATTCCCAGGGACACCCCATAACTCCCCATAACTCCCCCATTCCCCGTTCCCGGGATCACCCCATAACTCCCCTCATTCCCTGTTCCCAGGATCACCCCATAACCCCCCATAACCCCCCATAACTCCCCACATTCCCAGCACTCCAGATCACCCCATAACTCCCCATAACTCCCCAATTCCCTATTCCCAGGGACACCCCATAACTCCCCATAACTCCCCCATTCCCCGTTCCCAGGATCACCCCGTAACTCCCCATAACTCCCCATAACTCCCCTCATTCCCAGCACCCCAGGATCACCCCAGGATCACCCCATAACCCCCCATAACCCCCCATAACTCCCCCGTTCCCCGTTCCCACCCCCCCCCCGTATCCTCCCCCCCATCCCGGCCCCCCCCGCTTCCCCCCACGCTCCCTCCGCCGTTCCCTGGCCCCGCCCACCCCATATCCTGACCAATGGCAGCGCGGGGGTGTGTCCTTAAGCCACGCCCCCTGTCCCAGCGGACCAATGGGCGTGGCGGGGGCGTGGCGGGGGCGTGGCGCGGCGCGGCCCCACGTGCTGGCGGCGGCGGCGGCGGCGGGATGGAGGCGGCGGGAGGCGGCGGAGCCCCGGGCAGGGCCCGGCCGGGACAGCCCCAAACACAGCCCCAGGCACTGCCCCAGGCACTGCCCAAGGGCCGGGACCTCTTCAGGAGCCAGCGCAAGGAGTCCGAGGTACGAGCGCGGAGCCTGCGGTGGCCTGGGGATCCCTGCTCTGGGGTTGGGGTTCCTGCAGAATGAGCTTTATCCAGGGCTGGGGGAGCTCCGTACCCCAAACTGGACATTTTAGGGGTCCTGCAGGGGTGGCCTTGTTGTCCTGCGATGCCCCTGGCACTGCCACCTCCCCGCTCCCAGACACAGCTGCAGAGTTTCGGGGCGCTGGCTCAGCCTCAGCACCTCCCAGCCCCACGCCCAGAACCTCAGCGAGGTTTTGGGGACTCACCTGGGCTCCCCCACCTGCCCCAAAACCCCGCTGGGCTGCTCTGCCCCAGGCTGGGGAAGCAGGAGCGGGATCGGGTCATCGGGATCTCACCGGGATCGGGTCACCGGGATCCCACCGGGATCTGCTGTTCCAGAGCCACGGTGGGACCCCGAGAGCAAAGGACGGGAAATTTCGCTTTCCCACCAAGGAGCCGCGGATGGAGGGGCTCCCTCACCACCCTGGGAGCGGTGTCCCCAACCCGTGAATTTGGGGTTTGCTTTGCTCCCCAAAGCGGATTAGGGCTCCACGCGCTCCTCCGAATTCCTCACCGGCTTTGAGTCCCCGAGCCGCTCCGCCGGCCGGGCTGCAGGAATTGGGTGAAAAAACAGCAAAAAAAAAACCCTGGGCAAACCGGGCTGAGCATCCTCCCGGCTCATCAATATTAATCACGGCGATGCGCATCGGTTGCAGCCCGGCAGCCGAGGAGGGACGCTGGGGCTCGGGATGGGCAATGATGTTAATTGAGTTAATTAGCCGCTCGCGTGCTCCATTTCCCGGGAGAAAATTTTCCTGGGTCGCGCTGGCTGCGGCTGCCCCGCCGGAATCCTCCGGCCAAGTTTCATGCTCCAGTTCCTCATCCGCAGGGGAGGAGGGGGAGATGGGGAAGGCGAAGCCCGGCCCCGGAGCTGTCAGATCTGCGGCGCGGAGCTCCGGGATCCGCAGCATCCTCCGGGGCTTTGCTTTGAACCAGCCCCGGGGTTTGTTTTTAGGGCTTTGAAACGCATCGGATGTTCAGCTTCATTTTGTGTCGTGCCTTTGCTTTCCCTGGGCTGTGAGAAACGCTGGTTTTACACGCGGTTTCCACATTTTCGCTGTGTTTTAAGCACGGACTCCCAGCCCGGGAGAGTCGCTGCTCCGGCGGCTGGAGGAGCTTTGGCGCAAAGGCTGCGAGTGCTGGCAGCGTTCCCGCATCCCAAAATATCCCCAGGGATGTGCCAGCCCCCCTCCTCAACCCACCCCGCTCTCCGCAGGGCTCCGTGGATTGTCCCAACCTGGAATTCGAGTACGGAGATGCCGACGGGCACGGCGCTGAGCTGGCAGGTGAAGCAGATTTCGGGCGCTGCGTTGTTATTTATAGGTGCCCGGCAGGCAGGGAAAACGAAAATCCCGCCGGGATGGGGGATGGAGGATGGAGATTGATGGTGTCATCCCTGCGGGGTTTATTATTAGAGAGCCGCTCAGCCCCTGGGGACGCAGAGGGGACGCGTGGGGACGCGGGGATCACCCCGCGCTCCCGATTCCCAGGGCAGGACCCGGGGGTGGGGACAGGAGTGTCCGGTGACACAGCCCAGGCGGGAGGTGTCACCCGTTATCGTGTCCTTGTCCCCTGCGTTCCTGCTGACCCCGCGGTCCCGAGCGTGTCCGCAGAAAATGGGATTTATTTTTAGCTCGGCGTGTCTCAGCTGCACGAGCTGGCCTGGCAAAAACAACATTTCCTGTGCGAGGGGATCCTTCCTCCTTCCCTGCAGGGTCCTCAGCACCTCGGGACTGCGGGAATTCTGTGGGAACAGGCAGGAATTCTGTGGGAACAGGCAGGAATTCCAAAGAACAGGCAGGAATTCCAAAGAACAGGTGCCACATCGTGTCCCTCCAAGCGCAGCCCCTTTTTGCAGGACCCAGAACGTCCGAGCTGCTGGGTGTGGGATCCTGCCTGGCTGTTCCTGGGCATTCCCTTCATTCCCAAACTCCTTGAGACTTCCAATGTCTCCTCAAAAACCCCAATGGAATTGCAGCTGGAGCAGGAGCTGGGAACAGCCCAGCCCAGCACGGGGATGGAGGTGATGAACTTTCATTTATCGTGAATTTGGTGAATTATTTTGGTGAATGGTGACCACAAGGTGCCCTTGGAGCTGCAGGAGAGCTCAGGGACCACTTTAGGTCTCTGTCCCTGAGTGCACGAGGATGCTCCCCAAGGAATTTGGGAATGAGGATGAGGAGGGTGAAGCCCCCCCACATCCCTGCTGCTCCCTGTCTCCACCAGAGCTGTACAGCTACACCGAGGAGCCTGAGCTGAGCCTCAACAGGAGATGCTTCGAGGAGGATTTTCACACTCAAGGTACCAGCGGTGCCCTCAGCACTCCGGGGCTCCCAGGGAAGCACCCAGCTGGATTTGTGTCCCTTTTGCAGTGCCAGACAGGCGCTGGCTGGAGCTGGACAGGGCTCAGCAGAAGGCTCACGTCATGCACCTGCTGGATGGGCTGGAGGTGGTCAGCAGGGACAGGAGGCTCAGAGTGGCACGGGCCATCCTGTACCTGGCACAGGGTAAGGACACGGCCCTCGTGGGTGTGGACACGGATCTGCTGCCCTGGGGGGTTGGGAAAAGCCTTTCCTGGGGTTGTGTCGGGGTGGTGCTGCAGCTCCTGCCTGGGGTGGGTTTGGGTTTTGGTGCCTGGGGTGGGTTTGAGTGCCTGGGTTTGGGTTTTAGTGCCTGGGATGAGTGAGTTTTGGTGCCTGGGATGAGTTTTAATGCCTGGGGTGAGTTGAGTTTTAGTGCCTGGAGTGGCTTTTGGTTTTGGTGCCTAGGGTGGGTTTGAGTTTTAGTGCCTGGGGGTGAGTTTGGGTTTTAGTGCCTGGGGTGGGTTTGGGTTTTGGTGCCTGAGTTTGGGGTTTAGTGCCTGGGGTGAGTGAGTTTTAGTGCCTGGGTTTGAGTTTTAGTGCCTGGGGTGGGTTTGGGTTTTAGTGCCTGGGATGGGTTTGAGTTTTAGTGCCTGGGGTGAGTTTGGGTTTTAGTGCCTGGGGGTGAGTTTTGGTGTCTGGGGTGGGTTTGGGTTTTGGTGCCTGGGTTTGGGTTTTAGTGCCTGGGGTGGGTTTGAGTTTTAGTGCCTGGGGTGGGTTTGGGTTTTGGTGCCTGGGATGAGTTTTAGTGCCTGACATGAGTTTTAGTGCCTGGAGTGAGTGAGTTTTAGTGCCTGGGGTGGGTTTTAGTGCCTGGGATGGGTTTGGGTTTTAGTGCCTGGGATGAGTTTGGATTTTAGTGCCTGGGGTGGGTTTGAATTTTAGTGCCTGGGCTGGGTTTTAGCTTTAGCTCATCATCACCTGGTGTCACTTCCTAGGGAGCTTTGGGAGCTTCTCCACTCGAGTGTGATTATCCAAGCACTCTGTTCTTTGATCTAAATCGTGCTAAAGGTGGTGAGAAGCACTTGGTGTGGTCCTTCTCACTGTGGTTTTAAGGTTTTTTCTGCAAGAGATTTAACACACACATGATCTCCAGGCTGAATGTCGTGCACTGGTCTGTTCAGTCTTGCACTTTGAGTTCCACCCACATTTTTTTTTGTTTCTCTGAGTTGTTTAATTGAAGCCACCAGAAATGCAGTTGTGTTTGTTCCCTAACTTGGGTGGACATTGTCTTCTGGACCCCATATGGTGTCCCACAAAGCATTCCAAAAGGGCTTAGCTTTTCCTGGTTCTAGGTTTAGTCTGAATTTGTGACAGTGCCAGCAGGAGAGCTTGGGGCCAGGGCAAATTATCTTCATGCCCCAGCCTTACAATTTGTTGTTTGATTAAATGATTCATTTTCTCCACTTGGCTGAGGGTGATACAGGGTGTGGAGTTTCCAATTTATGCCCAAATGTTGGCTGGTCTGCTGCACTGTTTTTGGGATAAAATGTGATCCCCTATCTGAGGACGTGGTGGCTGCAACTCCAAAGTGTGGTAATAATTTTTTGTAACAGTGCCTTTATTAACTCTTGAGATTTTGCAGTCCTGGTGGGGAAAGCCTTTGGCCACCCTGAAAAGTATTTTTTAGCACCAGCAAATATCAATAACCCCCCTTGGAAGTTCTGAAAAATCAATTTGCCATTGCTGCCCAGGCCCCTGGCCTTTTCCACTTTTGCCAAGTTTTGGGTTGGGGAAGTTTTTGGGTTTAGTTTGGAGGCAAAGATCTCACTGGGGTTGTTCTGTGGACTGCAGGGGTTCAGAGGCAGATCCTCCCTCACCAGAGTTTCTCTTTGGGGCTCTCCAGGTGTGTTTGGAGACTGTGACAATGAAGGAGATGTCCTGCACTGGTCTCGGCACAACAGCTTCCTCCTGTACCAGCTGGGAACCTTCTCTGCCTTCCTGGAGCTTCTCAACATGGAGATTGAGTGAGGGGACAGCACTGCCTCACCCACCTGTCCCTCCTTGTCCTCTTCTTCACCTCATTCCTTCCTTCTTCACTTCCTTCCTTCCTTCTTCACTTCATTCCTTCCTTCTTCACTTCATTCCTTCTCACCCCTCTGCTTCTTGGACTCGATGACCTTGGAGGTCTCTCCCAGCTGAAATGATTCTGTGATTTTATGATCTGCTTTTTCTCCTCCTCTTCATCTTCTTCCTCTCCACCTTCCTCACCTTCTCCTTCCATCCTTCTCTTTCTCTTCTACCTCCTCTTTCTCCTCATCCTTCTTACCTTCCTCCTTCTCATCTTCCTCACCCTTTTCTCCTTATCCTCCTCCTCTTTATATTCTTTCACCCCATCCTCCTCACTCTTCTTCAATCCTCCTCACCCTCCTCATCCTTTTCCTCTTCATCTTCTTTCTTCTCCTCTTCATCTTTCTCCTCATCCTTCTCACCTTCCTCCTTTTCATCTTCTTTCCTGTTATCTCCTCACCCTCATCTCCTCATCCTCCTCTTCATCTTCTTTCTCCTCATCCTCCTCTTCATCACCTTTTTCTCATCCTCCTCCTCTCCATCTTTCTCCTCCTTCTCACCTTCCTTCTTTCCATCTTCTTTCCCATTATCTTCTTCACCCTCATCTCCTCATCCTCCTCTTCATCTTCTTTCTCTTCATCCTCCTCTTCATCATCTTTGTTCTCATCCTCCTCCTCTCCATCTTTCTGCTCCTCCTTTTCACCTTCCCCCTTTTCATCTTCTTTCCCGTTATCTTCCTCATTCTCATCTCTTCATCCTCCTCTTCATCTTTTCTCCTCATCCTTTTCATCTTCTTTCTTCTCACCTTCCTCCTCCTCTCCATCTTTCTTCTCCTTCTTCTCACCTTCCTTATTTTCATATTCTTTGCCGTTATCTTCCTCACCCTCATCTCCTCATCCTCCTCTTCATCATCTTTGTTCTCATCCTCCTCTTCATAATCTTTGTTATCATCCTCCTCCTCTCCATCTTTCTCCTCCTTTTCACCTTCCTCCTTTTCATTTTCTTTCCTGTTATCTCCTCATCCTTCTCTTCATCATCTTTCCCCCCATCCTCCTCACGCTCCTCTCCACGTTCCTTCCCCCCTCCTCCTCCTCCTCCTGGGAGGTGTCCCAGGTGTCCCATCCCCCCTGTGGCATTCCCAGCCCTTTCCTGGGGTGGGGCTGAGGCTGCAGGCTCTGACCTGGCCCCTGTCCTGCAGGAACAGCCAGGCCTGCAGCAGCGCCCTGCGGAAGCCGGCCATCTCCCTGGCTGACAGCACGGAGCTCAGGTACCCCCTGCCCTGGGAGGGCTGAGGGACACCCCTGGGGACAGAGTGGCCTCACAGCTGTCCTGTGTGCTGTGCTGTGCTGTGCTGGCAGGGTCCTGCTCAGTGTCATGTACCTGATGGTGGAGAACATCCGTGTGGAGCAGGAGACGGACCCCCCCGAGTGGCAAACCTGCAGGGAGACCTTCAGGATGGAGCTGAGTGAGCCCCAAAGCTCCCTGTGCCCTTCCTTGGGGCTGGCATGGGGGTGACCCATCCCTGCCCCATCCCTGCCCCATCCCTGACCTGCTCCTGCTCCCCTCTCCCCAGGTTTCCCCGTGCACACTGAGGAGCCCTTTGCTCTGCTGCTCTTCACCATGGTCACCAAGTTCTGCAGCGGCCACGCTCCGCACTTCCCCATGAAAAAGGTTCTGCTGCTGCTCTGGAAGGTGCTCCTGGTGAGTGCAAACCCATCCTTGCTGCAGAAACTTTTACTGTGGGACAGGGCTGCTGCAGCCTGGGTGTTCCCCACCATTCAACCCAACCATAATGGGGTTACAGTAATTTCACCATTATAAGCTGCACCATTTTGACTAAAATTTTGGTCTGAACCCGAAGTGAGGCTTATAATCAGGTGTGGTTTATATATGGACAAAGAATGAAAAGTTGCTGTTTTAGTTTGGAGGACAGGTGTCTGCTGAGAAAGGCAGGAGCTTCTCTTTGAAATGGAGAATGGAAACCCCCTCCCTCCAAATTATTGTAATTTTGAAATCAAGGGGCTCTCAGGCAAAGATATGGGAATAGGAATAACAGTTCTTTACTAGGGAAATTAAAATAGAAATACAGCACTGCAAAGAAACAAACCCCAAACCCTGACACAGTCAGAGTACAGCCTGACACCCGTCAGGCACTCAATGGCCATGAGCAGAAAATGACTGGCTGGAGGAAGGATGGGTTGTGAAAAGATAAAGAACAATGCACCAGCTGGTTTATAAACCATGGCCATGAACAGGAGATATCCCATGAGATAAAGAACACTGCCCCAGCTGGTTTATAAACCATGGCCATGAACAGGAGATATCCCATGAGATAAAGAACACTGCCCCAGCTGGTTTATAAACCATGGCCATGAACAGGAGATATCCCATGAGATAAAGAACACTGCCCCAGCTGGTTTCAATGGATGCCCATTAGCAGAATATCTCCCACAGAGATCAGGATCACTGCCCCACCCTCAACAGATGGTGGCAAAATAGAAACATTTTATCACACTCTGTATTGTAACCTGTGGTTTATAATCGGTGTGGTTTATAACCGTGAAATTACTGTAGCTCCTTCTGGGGTGGGGGAGGAATCTGGAGAAGGATCCCTGTGCCTCCCCCTGGGCTCTGTGCTCTCCCCTCTCTCTGTGTGTGCCCAGTTCACGCTGGGCGGGTTCGAGGCGCTGCAGGCCATGAAGGTTCGGCGGCGGGAGGAGCTGGGGCTGCCGCCCCTGCCCGAGGACAGCATCCAGGTGGTGCGGGGGATGCGCGCCGCCTCCCCGCCCGCCTGCGCCATCGAGCTGGTGGAGCAGCAGCAGCAGCAGCAGAAACCGCGGGGACACCGCAGCCGCAGGGTGAGAGGGGGAGTGGTTTTATCCTCCATGGTTGGGATGGGTTCAGCAGGAGCTGGGGGTGATCGTGGTTATGGTTGTGCTCGTGGTTATGGTTTCCTTCCATCCCTAAAAAGTGCTCTGGTGTTTTCCAGCTCTGGGCTCATGGAATGGTTTGGGTTGGAAGGGACCTTAAGGATCATCCAGTTCCTGCCCTTAGATCAGGTTTCTCACAGCCTTGGTCGCTGCCAGGGATCCAGGGCTGCCACAGCTGCTCTGGGAATTCCAGCCCAGCCAGGAATTCCTTCCCCAATCTCCCCTTTCCCCACTCCCTGGGTCCTGTCCCTCCATCCCTTGTCCCCAGTCCCTCTGCAGCTCTCCTGGAGCCCCTCCAGGTCCTGGAATGTTCTGGAAGCTCTCCCTGCATCCTTCCCTTCTCCAGCCTGGCAATTCCCAGCTCTCCAGAACCTGACATTGGATCCATCTCCTCTCCAAGGAATTGATGCATCCAGGGCCTTCCCTTGCAATCTCAGCAAACCATCAAGGCTCTCCCTTCCCTGGGCCTCTCTTTTCTATCCCCACTTTCCATCCCAATCCCTCTGCATGGATTCTGAGTGTCCTGAATCCCACAATCCTGGCCTGCCTTGCCTGGGCAGGGAGCTCCAAGCTCATGGCAGGGACACCTCCCAGCATCCCAGGCTGCTCCAATCCTTCCTTGGGCACTGCAGGGATCCAGGGATTCTCTGGCAATTCCAGGAATTCCTTCCACAATCTCCCCTTTCCCCATTCCCTGTGTCCTGTCCCTTGTCCCCAGTCCCTCTCCAGCTCTCCTGGAGCCCCTGGAATGTTCTGGAAGCTCTCCTTGCACCCTTCCCTTCTCCAGGTGAGCACCCCCAGCTCTCCCAGCCTGGATCCCTGGGAACTGAGGGGTTCCAGCCCTGCAGCAGCTCCGTGGATCCCTCTGGATTTGCTCCAGGTGCTGCTGTGTCCCCAGGGTCACACCCTGAGGTCTCACCTGAGGGGACACAGGGACAGAATCCCCCTCCCCTGCTGCCCACCCTGGGGTCAGCCCAGGCCTGGGGGGTTTCTGGGCTCTCAGTACTCGTGGTCAGGGCATGTCCAGCTGTCCATCCACCAGTTTCAGTTGCAGCAGATCAGCCCCATGGGGTGTTTATCCAGAGGAAGCCAGAGGACATCCTGACCTTATGGCAAAGGGCTGATAAGCACCAGGGAGCAAACTGCTCACAGCAAGCTCTTTTTTTAGCTCTGCTCTTGGAGTGGCTGTGTCTGAGGATGAAAATGCCTTTTGCTGGGGAAGGGATTCACATGGAAACCCCAAAAGTTGAGGTGGAAAATGGGGTCCCACCTCCTAGAGCAGCAAGGTTAGAGGTACAGGAGGAATTATTCTTTGGTGGCAACAGCCAGGAGGGAAATCCTTACCTGAGGAACACCTGAGAGCTTGATCCTTTCAGCTAGGAGGGAAATCCTTACCTGAGGAAAATCTGAGAGCTTGATCCTTGCAGCTAGGAGGGGAATCCTTACCTGAGGAACACCTGAGAGCTTGATCCTTGCAGCTAGGAGGGAAATCCTTACCTGAGGAACACCTGAGAGCTTGATCCTTTCAGGATGGAGGGAAATCCTTACCTGAGGAACATCTGAGAGCTTGATCCTTTCAGGATGGAGAGATCTGGAAGCACCTGAGAGGGAAATAAAACCCTTGAATAACTTGAATTTTCCTTCTCCTTCTGCTGCAGCCCCTGATGAAACAAGACAGTTTGGACATCTACAACGAGAGAGATCCCTTCAAGAGTGATGAAGGAGGGGTTGATGAAGAGGAGAATGATGAGGACAGTGGGATGGAGGGGGAGCTGGAGCTGCTGGAGAGGGACACCATGGTCCCAGCCCTGCCAGCCCAGCGCCCACCCATGGACAGGGTGTCCTTCCCCAAGGGGCTCCCCTGGGCCCCCAAAGTCAGGTAAAGCCCTGCTGGCACCAGCCCTGCCTGGAGCTCACTGCTGGAGCATTTTTGGGGAGCATTGGGAGGTTGAGTTGAAGTGACTCCAGTTGTCACTTGCTGTGTTTGGTGTGTAAATCCTGGGGAAGAGCTCAGCTAAACCCAGCTCAAATCAATAAATGGGCAATCCAGCTGACTGGGCAGTTTTGGATATCCCAGGTTGTGCTGGGGCACTGTGGGAGCAGGATCAGCTTTCCCAACCAGATCCCAGTGGGTCTTGGCAGCACAAATCCCTGACTAATCAAGGACTTTGATTGTCCTTGGCTGAGCTGGTTCATGACATTCTGTTGGGTGAGTAGGACCCCTGTGTGACTTTTTTAATGTAAAAAAAAAATCTAAGGATGAAGGAGTTGGTGCCTTTCCTTCCTAAGACACTTACCCACACAGGAAATGAGAAAATGTTAAAAGAGGGTGAAAAATTTCCCTCTGATCCATGTGAGGTTTTTTTTTTTTGCTGTTTATCCCAAGCCTGGATTTAATCCAGCATCTTTAAAACACAGGAGCAAACAGATATTTTTGAGCAGTGTCAGGGTTAAGTCTGTCTGTCCAGAGCATTCCTAGCAGGAATTTCCTTCCCACATGGATCTCCATGGTGCTGCTGTGGTGTTCCACATCACCAAATGGCTGCTGCTGGAAATCCAGCTGGATTCCTCTGTGTCCAGGAGAGCCCTGGCTCCCAGCTCGTGTCCTGGGGTGCAGAGATGCTGAGCAGCTCCCATGAAGGATGGGACAGGATGGCAGTGGCTGCTGGAGCAGCTCAGACAGACTGTGGAGATGACATTTCTTCCCTCAGATGCTCCTTGGAGATGTGTGTGAGGAGCACAGGAGGTGGATACAAAAGGTGCTGGGTGTAGAAAACTCCTCTCAGTCTGCTCACACCTTCCCGTGGAGCTGCACAGCAAATACAAATTATTTATGTTCACATTGCCCCAGCCAGTGAGGGCAAAGGTGGATTTTGGCCTCTGCTGTTGAGATCTCTAGGAATCAATCTGAGTTGTGATCTTGTACTTGGCTGTTCTCCAACCTCCTCCTTGTTTTTGTCTCTGTGCTGCTCCATCAGACAGAAAGACATCGAGCATTTCCTGGAAGCAAGCAGGAACAAATTCATCGGATTCACGCTGGGACAGTGAGTGTTTCACCCACAAAATCTGCCCTGAGCTTCCATCAGCAGGGTCCACAAAATTCAGGTTTTCAGCTCAAGATGAGGCAGTGCTGGGTTTGCCAGAGCTGCAGTAATGAAGGCAGTGCTAGAAAAACTTGTTCCTGGAGGCACTGGTCCCCAGGGACCCTTTCTATTAAAAATCAGACCCAGCCCAGAATAAGTGACTGCTGGCCCAAGCCAGGAGCTGCTTTGATGCAAGAGGCAGCTGAGACAGTTTGGTATCCACAGCAAATGTTGTGGATAAATCAAGCTGTGGTGCAGAGTCATCCTGGGACAGGCCCAGCAGGGTACATTCATTTTTAGGTGCAGTGCTGGGCTCAGACTGGCTCTATCCTATTTCTGATCCAATCTGATTTCACCCCAATTCTGGTCCAGTCTGATTTCACCCCAAATCTGATTCAATCTGATTTCACACCAATTTTGGTCCAGTCTGATTTCACCCAATTCTGATCCAGTTTGATTTCACCCCAATTCTGATTCAATGTGATTTTACCCCAATTCTGGTACAATCTGATTTCACCCCAAATCTGATCCAGTTTGATTTCACCCCAATTCTGGTCCAATCTGATTTCACCCCAAATCTGATCCAGTCTGATTTCACCTCCAATTCTGGTCCAGTCTGATTTCACCCCAAATCTGATCCAATCTGATTTCACCCCCAATTCTGGTCCAGTCTGATTTCACCCCAATTCTGGTCCAGTCTGATTTCACCCCAATTCTGATTCAATGTGATTTCACCCCCAATTCTGATCCAATCTGATTTCACCCCAAATCTGATCCAGTCTAATTTCACCCCAGTTCTGGTCCAGTCTGATTTTACCTCAATTCTGATCCAAGCTGATTTCACCCCAATTCTGATCCAGTCTAATTTCACCCCAGTTGTGGTCCAATCTGATTTCACCCCAGTTCTGATCCACTCTGATTTCACCCCAAATCTAATTCAGTCTGATTTCACCCCAATTCTGGTCCAATCTGATTTCACCCCAGTTCTGGTCCAATCTGATTTCACCCCAGTTCTGGTCCACTCTGATTTCACCCCAACTCTGGTACAATCTGATTTCACCCCAATTCTGACCCAATCTGATTTCACCCCAATTCTGGTACAATCTGATTTCACCCCAACTCTGGTACAATCTGATTTCACCCCAATTCTGACCCAATCTGATTTCACCCCAGTTCTGGTCCACTCTGATTTCACCCCAGTTCTTCTCCCCGATGTCTCTCCTCTCTCGTGCAGGGATGATGGGCAGGGCAGCAACACCTCTCCCAATTCCTGACACCTGGGATGCATTCAGCAGACTCCAGACTCCCTTTTTGACCTGTTTTGACACAGAAATGTTTGAACATGGGTGTCCTTCCCAGCACTGACCTCCTTTCCTCTTCCCCAGGGACACTGAAACGCTGATAGGGCTCCCACGGCCGATCCACGAGAGCGTGAAGACCCTGAAGCAGGTGAGAGATCCACCCTGGCATGGGACACCCTGAACCAGCTGATGTGGCTTTCTTTTTGGGTCCCTGGTGGTGTTTGCCAGGACCAGAGAGTGCTAATATGATTTAGCTAGCTCTCAGAAAACCAACATTTCATCAGCAGAGAAAGACTGGAGACCCCACTTGATGATTTCCACAAGAGTTTTTATTTCATGCCAAGGGTGGTCAAGCAGGATTCTCAGAATCATATTTATAGGTTCAGGGGGGACTGAAACTACAACCAATAAAAGTTTATACAAAGAACAGCATCCAATCCAAGTGAGAAGTCCTAAAGGTGAACTGACCAATTACACAGACTAATTTCTAACCAATTATCTTCCAAAGTGTTAGAGAGTGACCAAATTCTTAAGGAGTTTGGCTCAACCTTGGTATCTAGGAGACCTTATCTATTATAGCAAGTTCCAGGGGCCAGGGGAAGATGGTTTTGGGGGAATTGTATCATCCACAAGCTGAGATATCCCACCCTGGCATGGGGTATCCTGAACCAACTCAGATATCCCACCCTGGCATGGGATATCCTAAACCAGCTCAGATATTCCACCTGGTACAGGTATCCTGAACCAGCTCAGACATCCCACCCTGGTACAGGGCACCCTGAACCAACTCAGACATTCCACCCTGGCATGGTGGGACACAGCTACTGCAGGGAAAATAAAAGTTGGTGGTCACTTGAAAAGCTTTTGGAGCTTCTTGCAGCAATTGAGGTGAAAAAATTTAAAATTGGAGTCCTCAAGTAACCTGTCTGGCATTTTTCCTTTCCCTTTATCCAAGGTGTAGCATTCCTGCTGAGTGTCTGCCATGTGTTTTGGAGGTGACACTTTCAGAGCTGGGTTTGGACATACATTCCCAAGCCAGTGCTGTTCCCAGGGAGGGACAGTGCTCCCTGGGGAATGAGACTGACCCTGTCTCAGTTCTGGGCTGCCTTTTGGAGGTGATTGTCCCTCCAATTCCTTCCTAGAAGGAGCAGCTGGAAGTACCCAAAGGCAGAGAGGGATGTCCCACACAGGATGGGTTCCTGGCTCTGCTGTGACCTCTCTGGGCTCTTGCTGTGACCATCCCTGGCTGTGTTTGTCCCCAGCTGTGACACTGCTCTGCCTCTGTCTCTGTTTTCAGCACAAGTACGTTTCCATCTCAGATGTGCAGATCAAGAACGAGGAGGAGCTGGAGAAGTGCCCCATGTCTCTGGTAAGAAGAAAGTTGTTTCACCCCATCACCAGAGAGAAGATGGGAGGTAAATCCAATTAATTCTTATTTTTACTTCATTTCCCCTTGTTTTGTCTCTGCCCTAGGGGGAAGAGGAAGTCCAAGAAACGCCCTGTGAGGTGTTGTATCGAGCCATGCTGTACAATCTCCCCCAGTACATGGTAAGCCCCACTCCTCAGCAGGAAGGAAGAGCTTTGGAGCAGGGAATGCTGCCAGCCTGGGAGCTCAGAGCTCACACAGCAGGGCTGGGCTGTGTTCAGGACCTGCACAGTGAGGTTTGGGTGACAATCCTGAGCAGAGCTGGGAGGACAGTACAGTCCAAGAGGAGGGATTGAGATTCTGAGATGCTGATTGGGTCATGCAGGGAGAGACAGATTGAGGTGCATTTAAAGACAGGTGATGCCTTAGGTTCAGGATCAGAGCTGTGGGAGCTCCCCACACTTGTCCTGTCTGGCAGTGAAACCCTGCAGAGCTGGCTTGGAGCTGCCCAGAAGGACAAGGAAGGAATTCCCTTTCTGGGCCATCCCCAGGAAAAAGAAGGAATTCCCTTTCTGGGCCATCCCCAGGAAAAGGAAGGAATTCCCTTTCTGGGCCATCCCCCAGGACAAGGAAGGAATTCCCTTTCTGGGCCATCCCCCAGGAAAAAGAAGGAATTCCCTTTCTGGGCCATCCCCCAGGACAAGGAAGGAATTCCCTTTCTGGGCCATCCCCCAGGACAAGGAAGGAATTCCCTTTCTGGGCCATCCCCCAGGAAAAAGAAGGAATTCCCTTTCTGGGCCATCCCCAGGAAAAGGAAGGAAGGAATTCCCTTTCTGGGCCATCCCCCAGGAGAAGGAAGGAATTCCCTTTCTGGGCCATCCCCCACTCCTGCCCTCCCCTGCAGATTGCTTTGCTGAAGATCCTGCTGGCTGCTGCCCCCACCTCCAAGGCCAAGACAGACTCCATCAACATCCTGGCAGATGTGCTGCCTGAAGAGATGCCGTGAGTCCCTCACCCTGTGGCCACCAGCCATCCCAGCCTGGCCACCTGGGCCAAGCAGGAGAGCTGAGAGCTGTGGGGGCTCCAGGTTTGGGGGGTCTGTGAGGGTTGGTGTAAATACAGGGCAGAGCTGTCCCAGCCAAGGGAGTGATGCTGTGATGGTGATTTGAGTGCAGCCACAAGTGATAAAACCCAAATCATAAAGATGGGTCAGCATACAGGAGTATCCTCCCTGCTGCTCCACCAGGATTCCTGTTAAATCCACATTTTTATTCCCTTTTTTTAACATATGTGGCATGGGTCAGCATACAGGAGTGTCCTCCCTGCTGCTCCACCAGGATTCCTGTTAAATCCACATTTTTCTTCCCCTTTTTTAACACATGTGGCATGGGTCAGCATACAGGAGTGTCCTCCCTGCTGCTCCACCAGGATTCCTGTTAAATCCACATTTTTCTTCCCCTTTTTTAACCCATTTGGCATGGGTCAGCATACAGGTGTCCTCCCTGCTGCTCCACCAGGATTCCTGTTAAATCCACATTTTTATTCCCTTTTTTTAACCCATTTGGCATGGGTCAGCATACAGGAGTGTAGTCCCTGCTGCTCCACCAGGATT
Organism: Catharus ustulatus; assembly: GCF_009819885.2. Lineage (NCBI taxonomy): Eukaryota > Metazoa > Chordata > Aves > Passeriformes > Turdidae > Catharus > Catharus ustulatus. The sequence goes on from NC_046224.1 coordinate 1,139,179, forward strand.
CCTGTTAAATCCACATTTTTATTCCCCTTTTTTAACACATTTGGCATGGGTCAGCATACAGGGGGTGTCCTCCCTGCTGCTCCACCAGGATTCCTGTTAAATCCACATTTTCCTTCCCCTTTTTTAACCCATTTGGCATCCCCAGGTAGGATGGGTGGAAATGGGAGCCCTGGGGGCAGTGAAGGTTTTGTAGAGCCCATCCAGATGAACAAGAACTCCCCAGTCCCCTTGCCCTCCCTGCTGCCACAGCCCCAGGGTTGTTTTTGTCCCCACCCCAGCATCACAGTCCTGCAGAGCATGAAGCTGGGCATTGATGTGAACAGACACAAGGAGATCATCGTGAAGAGCATCTCAGCCCTGCTGCTGCTGCTCCTCAAGCACCTCAAGCTGAACCACATCTACCAGGTGGGCCCAGAGGAGGGGATGGCACTGCCAGGCTGCCCTGAGGGGCTGTGAAACCTTCTCCTGGATTTCCAGGGAGGTTTCCCATCAGGAGTTGTAATCACATTTCCATAGCTCCAGGATTTGTGCATTTGGGGATTGATAACATCACTTCTACTCTTTTAGACTTCTGGGAATATCCATTCAGGTTAAATTCAGGAATAAACACGAGCCTCCCTGGCAGAAGGGGGAAGAGGAAGGGATTAGGCAAGGCTCTCTGGCTCTGTCACCTCCAATGCCCAGAAATAGTGCTGGGAAGGACCTGACAAGGTCACCTCATCTGGTTTTGGCAGGATCACCTTCTTGGGGCTCCAGTTTCAACACAGGCAGGAGATCTGGGTCATAGTTGCAATCTGATTTTTGTTCCCAATGTGATTTTTTTGTTCCCAATGTGATTTTTGTTCCATCTGCATGGCACTAATCAGCCTGCACCCACTGCAGGGCTTTTCTTGGTTACAAAAACCCAAGGGCTGATATGAGCTGTGGCCCAGTTCTCCACTCATTCTGCAAGTCAAACAATTAGTGTTTTCTAATTTTTTTTCCTGCTAAAGCTTTCAGCACTGCTACAAACCCCTCTGTGTTACAAAACCCACTGATATTCAACTGAGGATAAATAGAAATCCACTTATTGGATTGGGTAGAATGAAACCAACTCCCACATTTTTACAATCCTGCATTTGTTCTGCTCCCCCCTCCACATCCCTACATTAATTTTTCTCACTTCAAAGCAGCTCCTCTCTTTTCTTCCCCCCCAGGCAGGAGGGCCATTGCAGCCTGGAGAAAGCTGCAGGGTTTCATCCCCCTGCTTCTGGTTTTTTGTGTGTCTGCTCTGGGTGGTTTTGTACTTTCTGTGACCAAGGTGATCTCAGGGGGAGCACCATGAGAGCTCCAGCAGGTCTGAAATGAAGGAATCACAGAACCTTGAATGGTTTGGGTTGGGAGGGTCGATTATTCACCAGCACATCCCAGGGCTGTGTCATCTGTGCTGTTGTGTCATCTGTGGAGTGCCAGTGCTGACAGCTGAGATGAGAACAAACTGTTCCTTCCCTCTCACTCTGGAGATCTGCATGGAGAGGCAAGGCAAGGGCAGGGTGGGATAGCACTGGGTTTGCTGCAGTTTGTGTCTTTAGAGATTTGTTGTGTTATTGAACTGCAGGGTTGTTTGGGTTGGAAGGGACCTTGAAGAGCATTTAATGCTTTGAGGGAGAGAGGAATTAAAAGCAAGTAGGAAAGTAGGGATATTATTTCAGTCAGAATTTCTGAGGGAGCTGGGATTAGTGTGTGAGAAAAATAGGAATTCTTGTATTTTCCCATGTGATAGCTACAGCTCCTTCCCTCTTCCCCACACAGTGTTTGGCCACAGATTTAATTCTGCAAATTCTGCTGTGAGCTTTGCCTGTCCTCTCCATGGCAAATGGAATTTCCCAGCTGCTGGGCATGACACAAACCTTGCACAGCAAACCTCAGGGAGAAAATGCTCTGTGAGGTGTCTGGGGCAGAGCATCCCAAGTGCTTTTGGCTGGAAAGAAGTTTCCATTCCCAGCTGACCTGTTTCCCTTCTCTTCCTCAGTTTGAGTACGTGTCCCAACACCTGGTGTTTGCCAACTGCATCCCCCTGATCCTGAAATTCTTCAACCAGAACATCATGTCTTACATCACTGCCAAGAACAGGTACAGCCACTGCTGGGGGACAGGCAGCTGGTGGGGCAGGAGGGTTTTGTGCTTGGGGAGCCCTCACACAGCTTTGGGGTGTCCTGTACACTACAGAAATATTTTGACTAAAATTTTGATCTGAACCCAGAGTGTGGCTTATAATCAGGTGTGGTTTATATATGGACAAAGAATGAAAAGTTGTTGTTTTAGTTGGGAGAACAGGTGTCTGCTGAGAAAGGCAGAAATGGAGAACGGAAACCCCCTCCCTCCAAATTATTATCATTTTGAAATCAAGGGGCTCTCAGGCAAAGATATGGGAATAGGAATAACAGTTCTTTACTAGGGAAATTAAAATAGAAATACAGCACTACAAAGAACAAACCCCAAACCCTGACACAGTCAGAGTACAGCCTGACACCCGTCAGGCAGGGTGTTGGCAGCAGTCCCATTCCATGGTGGCTGCATCCTCCTGCAGTGACAGATGTGGCTCAGCTGGAGCAGTGCTCCTGTACAAGGTGCAGTTTCCCTCTAAAGCTCCAGTGGGGATGTGGAGAAATCCGGTTTTCCTCTGGAGTCCAGTGGAGAAAGGGGCTCCCTTAGTGTCCCAAAACCTCTGTTTTTATCTTGGTAAGAAATGTTGGGCTCTTCCCCCTGGCTGGAGCAACTCCCAATGGGATGCAGTAATTTTATCAGTGCCACAGTGGGACTCAATGGCCATGAGCAGAAAATGACTGGCTGGAGGAAGGATGGGCTGTGAAAAGATAAAGAACACTGCCCCAGCTGGTTTATAAAGCATGGCCATGAACAGGAGATATCCCATGAGATAAAGAACACTGCCCCAGCTGGTTTATAAACCATGGCCATGAACAGGAGATATCCCATGGGATAAAGAACACTGCCCCAGCTGGTTTCAATGGATGCCCATTAGCAGAATATCTCCCACAGAGATCAGGATCACTGCCCCACCCTCAACAGATGGTGACAGAACAGAAACCTTTGATCACAATGTATTGTAACCCAAGATAGTTGCCAACACCAAGACCTGGTCTTTCCAGGCCTTTCCCAGTTTTCATAGCTCTAATTCAGCTTTCCTGGCTCCTTCAGGTTTTCCATTCTTGTCACCAGCCCCATTTTGAGCAGGGCACTGGCTGGACCACCATGGATTAAAGACCTGAGACAGCACAGCTCTTTCACAGCTCACCAGGGCAGGATTGCTCTGTTTGGAGAGGAGCCCCACAGGGATGTTAGAATGATTTAAAAAATCCTTTTTCTTCCTTTTTGATGCTCTTTTTGTTGCTGTTCAGCTGCATGTGTAGGCTGGTGTGTCTCCTGCACGGTATGGCTGTGTCTCTGTGAGGAGGCACACATGGAAAAATAAGAAGTAACATGTTGATCCTCCTGCTATAAATATTTCCACTTTTGGTCCTGTGTTTTGAGTGGAGGAGGAGACATCTCCCAGGAGCACTCAGCTCCCTCCTCTGCTCTGGGATGGAGGTTTCACAGGCAGGATGTGCACCTGGACTGAGGTGGGATGTGCAGCTGGATGCTCTGAGCCAGGGAGGTGTAAATTCCAGTTTTGGGTGTATTTCATTGACTACTTTTACACATTCCACAGGCCTGGAGGCTTTGGAAAACCTGATAGTCTGAATCCACTCACCATTAATTTTCTTGCTGCTAACATTTGAAACCTCAGATCTATTTTGTTTGCTTTTTCCCCCCTTTTTAAATATGCATATGAATAACTCATCTGTCCTGTCTTAATGGATCCAAATCCTTTGAGTCCTGATTAATGCACTCAGGATGGAGCTGTGGAGCCAGGAGGCTTTGATGTGCTCCATTAAGGCAGGGCTGAGGCTGGGATCCCATTTGGATGCTGTCTGTGCTGGAGATGGGATTGTTTCCCACCCTAATTACAGTAATTTCATGATTATAAGCCACACATTACAATACAGAGTGTGATCAAAGGTATCTCTTTTATCACCATTTGTTGAGGGTGGGGGCAGTGATCCTGATCTCTGTGGGAGATATTCTGCTAATGGGCATCCATGGAAACCAGCTGGGGCAGTGTTCTTTATCTCATGGGATATCTCCTGTTCATGGCCATGTTTTATAAACCAGCTGGGGCAGTGTTCTTTATCTCATGGGATATCTCCTGTTCATGGCCATGGTTTATAAACCAGCTGGGGCAGTGTTCTTTATCTCATGGGATATCTCCTGTTCATGGCCATGGTTTATAAACCAGCTGGGGCAGTGTTCTTTATCTCATGGCATATCTCCTGTTCATGGCCATGGTTTATAAACCAGCTGGGGCAGTGTTCTTTATCTTTTCACAACCCATCCTTCCTCCAGCCAGTCATTTTCTGCTCATGGCCATTGAGTCCCACTGTGGCACTGATAAAATTACTGCATCCCATTGGGAGTTGCTCCAGCCAGGGGGAAGAGCCCAACATTTCTTACCAAGATAAAAACAGAGGTTTTGGGACACTAAGGGAGCCCCTTTCTCCACTGGACTCCAGAGGAAAACCGGATTTCTCCACATCCCCACTGGAGCTTTAGAGGGAAACTGCACCTTGTACAGGAGCACTGCTCCAGCTGAGCCACATCTGTCACTGCAGGAGGATGCAGCCACCATGGAATGGGACTGCTGCCAACACCCTGCCTGACGGGTGTCAGGCTGTACTCTGACTGTGTCAGGGTTTGGGGTTTGTTCTTTGTAGTGCTGTATTTCTATTTTAATTTCCCTAGTACAGAACTGTTATTCCTATTCCCATATCTTTGCCTGAGAGCCCCTTGATTTCAAAATTATAATAATTTGGAGGGAGGGGGTTTCCATTCTCCATTTCAAAGAGAAGCTCCTGCCTTTCTCAGCACACACCTGTCCTCCAAACTAAAACAGCAACTTTTCCTTCTTTGTCCATATATAAACCACACCTGATTATAAGCCGCACTTTGGGTTCAGACCAAAAATTTAGTCAAAATGTTGCATCTTATAATCATGAAATTACTGTACTTGTTGCATTTCCAGGCACAGAGCAGGAAAAATGTTACAGATTGCTGGGCATGATCATTTAGATCATCTTAGAAATTTTTCTCATGTGAGTTGGTTCCTGATTTCTTCTTTTCTGTTTTCTGCAGCATCTCTGTCCTGGATTATCCACACTGCACAGTGTGTGACTTGCCTGAGCTCACAGCAGAAAGTTTGGTAAGCAGCACACAAAGGGTTTTTGTGGCCAGGATTCCTCAAATCCTTCCAGCATGAGGAAGGATTTGGGGTTTCTATTCTGTCTTTTTTTTTTTTTTTTTTCTGTGAACCCCCAAAATCAGATTTTTCCAAATTTTTAATTTTTCCAAAATTAGATTTTTTTTCCCCCCACATTTTAAATTCCTCCTGTCAGTATTCTGAGTCACTGTGAGCAGTGGGGACATGGGGAAGAGTCACTGCTGGTATTGGGCACCCCATAAAAATAGTTGGGCTTAGGGTTTTCCCTTTGACAGAATAGAATCACTGAATTCCAAGATCATTGTGGTTGGAAAAGACCTCCAAGATCATCAAGTCCAATCTTTGATCAACCACCACCTTGTCCCCAGCCCAGAGCCCTGAGTCCACATCCAGGAATTCCTGGGACACCCCTAGGGATGGGAAATCCAAACCTCTGTGCAGTTCCAATCCCTGAGCACCCTTTCCATAAGGAATTCTTCCTGATGTCAGATTTTGAGGCTTTTTCCCCTTTTTCTGTCAAGACAAGACTCTAAATTCTGCTTTGAAAGAGAATTTACCCAGAGGCTGTTACCTCCCAGCTTTCAATTGCTCTGAGCACTTCTGTTTTCTGAGACAGAAAGGAATGAAGGAATTAAGGAATGAACCAAATTCCCTGTGGAGAGGAGCCTCAAGTATTCCAGAGCATGGTGGGATAACAATGCTGGCAGGTTCAGAACTGCAATAATTCAAGTGCAGGGCAGGATGGACTTGGACAGCACAGGGAAAAGCTTTGGGGTTAACAGGAAATAATGGACTGGGAATGGAGAGCCTAAATCATTAAATAATGGACAGGGAATGGAGAGCCTAAATCATGAAATAATGGACTGGGAATGGAGAGACTAAATCATTAAATAATGGACAGGGAATGGAGACCCTAAATCATTAAATAATGGACAGGGAATGGAGAGCCTAAATCATGAAATAATAGACTGGGAATGGAGAGCCTAAATCATGAAATAATGGACTGGGAATGGAGATCCTAAATCATAAAAAAGGATCCTGAGCAAACCCAGTCTGGCAGGGATGATCTCATGGTGCTGCTGCAATCTGAGGCCTGTGTTGTTTTCCTTAGATGTGTAAAAGTCAAAATAATCAGAAATATTTCCCCCAAGTTCACAGGGCTGACTCCATCCTCTCCTGGCCCGATGGGGACATCTAGTGACACAGCACTGAGGGCTCCATGGCTGCTGCTAATCCTCACAGTCAGCCTTTCTAGGAGAAAACTGAACGTTTTTAGGGAAAATATTCCCAGTAGGGTCTTGACAGTTTGAGAGCTGTCACATTCAAGGACAGCACTTTTCACTTTCCTCCAGCAGACATGGATGTTATCCTCAAGGGAGAGCAATTTAATTAGAAAATGTGCAGAAACCAACTTGAATTTTACCATGAGGGTTCATCTGTGGGAAGATACCCATGGAAATAAGGATTTAATGGGAATTAGACACACCCTGGTACTCGAGGTGCACATTTGTGAATGTATTTATATTTCTTCAGCCAGCACTTCGTGTGTTGTTTTAGCTTTTTGTTACCACTCTGATGAGTGGTTTTAACATCCCAGCCTAACACATTTATGGAATGTAACAGATGATTTGTGCTCTCAGTGGGTTGAGCACTGTGATGTGTGTCTGGGGAATCCCAAGGAGAATCCCAGTGTGAGTCAGGAGTGGGTGGGTGGTGGGGGATTCACCCACCCTTTTGTGAGAATAAATCCTGGCCAGTCCCCATCTCCCCTCTCCTTTCCAGAGGGGTCTGCACAGGGCTTAATGCACCCTTTAAAAGGGGAATTAAAGTCTGTTCAGCCTGTGCCCTCCTTCCATAAATCTGATGGAAAGACCCTCCCCTACCTGAAAATCAGACTGGTGAAAATAAATCCATCCACACCTGAGGGTGTTTGCAGTTACCTAAGATTTAAAACAATGTCTCAGCAGCACTTAGGCTGGAGGGGATTTTTGGTACAGAAAGGTCTGGTCCCCTTGATACAAACTGTTTGCTGTTTGTCATCCTGTGTGGATTTGTGATTTCCTTTCACTGGTCTGTAATGTGTGTTCTAAACATGAATTAATTTATATAGTTACCAAAAGCAGGGGTGATCACCAGGCTGCAATTTGCTCTCTGGCTGTAAACAAGGAATACAAATCTACCACAAAATCCATTTCCCATGGTGGAACAATGTGATTTATGCCGTTATTAGCTTACTCTAAATTAAGAGTAGACTAAAATTGGAGTGTTTCAGAATCTACTGATGATAACCCAAGTGAGGAGGCAGCTCTGCTGCTTGTCCTCCCTCACAAATAAGACTTGTGCAGACAACAAAAATAAAGATTTCTGCCCAAGGCCATCTCTGTGGTGGTGCTGATGAACTCTGTGGTCAGGGGGTTGCACTTCTGCCCTTGCAGGAAGCTGGAGACAACAACCAGTTCTGCTGGAGGAATTTGTTCTCCTGCATCAACTTGCTGAGGATCCTCAACAAGCTGACCAAGTGGAAGCACTCAAGGACAATGGTAAGGGGGTGTCCCCTCGCCAGCATTTCACCTGGAGCACATCCCTGGCTCTGCACAGCAGGGTCAGCCTGGCCTTGTGCTCAGGGCTTCCTGTGGAGGTGCTGGAGCTTCCCTTTTTCCTGCCTCAAATGCAGAAATCCTTTTCCTCCTGCAGATAACATTACAGTAATTTCACCATTATGAGCTGCACCATTTTGAATAAAATTTTGGTCTGAACCCAAAGTGCAACTTATAATCAGGTGTGGTTTATATATGGACAAAGAAGGAAAAGTTGCTGTTTCAGTTTGGAGGACAGGTGTCTGCTGAGAAAGGCAGGAGCTTCTCTTTGAAATGGAGAATGTAAACCCCTCCCTCCAAATTATTATAATTTTGAAATCAAGGGGCTCTCAGGCAAAGATATGGGAATTAGGAATAACAGTTCTTTACTAGGGAAATTAAAATAGAAATACAGCACTACAAAGAAACAAACCCCAAACCCTGACACAGTCAGAGTACATGTTGGGCTCTTCCCCCTGGCTGGAGCAACTCCCAATGGGATGCAGTAATTTTATCAGTGCCACAGTGGGACTCAATGGCCATGAGCAGAAAATGACTGGCTGGAGGAAGGATGGGTTGTGAAAAGATAAAGAACACTGCCCCAGCTGGTTTATAAACCATGGCCATGAACAGGAGATATCCCATGAGATAAAGAACACTGCCCCAGCTGGTTTATAAACCATGGCCATGAACAGGAGATATCCCATGAGATAAAGAACACTGCCCCAGCTGGTTTATAAACCATGGCCATGAACAGGAGATATCCCATGAGATAAAGAACACTGCCCCAGCTGGTTTATAAACCATGGCCATGAACAGGAGATATCCCATGAGATAAAGAACACTGCCCCAGCTGGTTTCCATGGATGCCCATTAGCAGAATATCTTCCATGAGATCAGGATCACTGCCCCACCCTCACTGATGGTGACAGAACAGAAACCTTTGATCACACCCTGTATTGTAACATGCAGTTTATAATCAGGTGCAGCTTATAATCATTAAATTACTGTATTTGTGTGAGCCTCCAGCCCCGTGCAGAGTGTTGGACACTGCTGTTCTCCCCTCTGAGCTCTGTGCTGTTGCAGACCCGGTGCTGGTGCCCCAGGCAGCAGAGCCAGCGTTGCTGGGGCTGCCCTGAGCGCTCTGCATCGCTCACCGCTCCTTTCCCGGCAGATGCTGGTGGTGTTTAAGTCAGCCCCGATCCTGAAGCGTGCCCTGAAGGTGAAGCAGGCCATGATGCAGCTCTACGTGCTCAAGCTGCTGAAAATCCAGACCAAGTACCTGGGGAGGCAGTGGAGGAAGAGCAACATGAAGACCATGTCTGCCATCTACCAGAAGGTGCGGCACCGCATGAACGACGACTGGGCCTATGGGAACGGTGAGTCCTGCCTCAGCCCCTGCCCTGGGCAAGTTCTGAAGAGAAAAAAAATAAAGAAACAGCATGGAGGTTAATTAAAAATCCTTTTGTAAGGTACAGAATGTGTTACACTTAAAATTCTTGTGAAACTGTGGAGGGTTGAAGTGTTTGAAAAATCCTTTACCCCCCAAAAAAAGAGGATCTCTGTCCTGAGAATGAGTATAACCAAAAAAAAATCTCTGTCCTGAGAATGAAGTACACCCAAAAAAAAATCTGTCCTGAGAATGAAGTATAACCAAAAAAAAATCTCTGTCCTGAGAATGAAGTACACCCAAAAAAAGAGGATCTCTGTCCTGAGAATGAAGTACACCCAAAAAAAAAATCTCTGTTCTGAGAATGAAGTACACCCAAAAAAAAAATCTCTGTTCTGAGAATGAAGTACACCCAAAAAAAAAATCTCTGTTCTGAGAATGAAGCATAACCAAAAAAAAAAATCTCTGTTCTGAGAATGAAGTATAACCAAAAAAAATCTCTGTCCTGAGAATGAAGTATAACCAAAAAAAGAAAAGACATTAAAAGAAATTTTGCTTTGAAACCATTCATTCTTAAAAGTAAATAACCCATAAGTTTAACATGGCTTATAAACACAGTTTGGGAGAGCTGTGGAAATAGGAGTCAGTGAAAAGTAAAGCCACAAAAGAACTGGTTTTTTTCTTCTTGTAGAAAAGACCCTACAACCAAACAAAAAAATATTTTCTCTCTAAAGTGAACTAAAAAAGATTATTTAAGTTAGAAACTAACTGAACTGTTTCTGTATGTTGTTAAGAAAGTGTGAAAGGGGGGAGGAGGGTAGTCCAAAGGTTTTATTCTGAATTTATTATTTTCTTTGTGTTGTTAATAAAGCTTTTTTTTTTTTCCTTTACACTCTTTTAAGTTTTAAGCCTGCCTTGCTTTTACTCTTAAATCTCTCACAACAAAAAATAAGTATATTAAAATTAACAAATCTAAACTGTAACATTTATTAATGCATTAACCAAATAAAACCAAACTGAAGCAAAACACAATCAGCTTCCCTTGGTTTGCCCTAAAACCTCTAAAATTGGGGATTTTTTCAGAAGTTTTATGGCACCATCCTGCACCATCAGATTTAGAGCTCATGAAAGCCAGCTTTGAAAATACTGGGATTTTTTCATGATACCTGTTTGGATAATATGACATAATGTCATGGTTATTGCAGCTTTTCAATATCATTCATAGCTGCATTTGCCCAATTTTTAAGAAAATTTGGGGTTAAGAGCTCATAATAAACTCTCCAGGTTTTAAATGTTTGAAATCTTGATCCCTGCTTCAGTGGTCAGGGGAGATGTTCAGTCAAAGTGGTGGGGTCTGTGAAAAAAGCTGGGTAATTCTAGAGAGCCCTTCAAGCAGGAATAATGCCATTTTTATGGGATATCTTAAATGCAAATGCACACATAAATGGATTTGGTTGGGAAATAATAATAACAATAATAATAACAATAATAATAATAATAATAATAATAATAATAATAATAACTAGAAGTGACTGTGGTTAATGAATGAACTTGCAGCCTGTGAGGAGATCAGAGCAGTGCTCCTGCACTATCCAGCTATAATAATAATAATAATAATAATAATAATAACTAGGAGTGAGTGGTTAATGAATGAACTTGCAGCCTGTGAGGAGTGAGTGAGGTCAGAGCAGTGCTCCTGAGCTATCCAGGTATAACAATAATAACAATAATAATAATAATAATAACAATAATAACTAGGAGTGAGTGGTTAATGAATGAACTCGCAGCGAGGTCAGAGCAGTGCTCCTGCACTATCCAAGTATAACAATAATAAGAATAATAAGAATAATAACAATAATAATAATAATAACAATAACTAGGAGTGACTGTGGTTAATGAATGAACTTGCAGCCTGTGAGGAGATCAGAGCAGTGCCTCTGCACTATCCATTAATAACAATAATAACAATAATAATAATAATAACTAGGAGTGAGTGGTTAATGAATGAACTTGAGCCTGTGAGGAGATCAGAGCAGTGCTCCTGCACTATCCATGTATAACAATAATAACAATAACAACAATAATAACAATAATAACAATAACAACAATAACAATAATAACAATAATAATAATAATAATAATAACTAGGAGTGAGTGGTTAATGAATGAACTTGCAGCCTGTGAGGAGTGAGGGCAGAGCAGTGCTTCTGCACTATCCAGGTATAACAGTAATAACAATAATAAAAATAATAACAATAATAATAACAATAATAATAATAATGATAATAACTAGAAGTGACTGTGGTTAATGAATGAACTTGCAGCCTGTGAGATCAGAGCAGTGCTCCTGCACTATCCAGGTATAACAATAATAACATTAATAACAACAATAACAACAATAACAATAACAATAACAATAACAATAATAATAATAACTAGGAGTGAGTGGTTAATGAATGAACTTGCAGCCTGTGAGGAGTGAGGTCAGAGCAGTGCTCCTGCACTATCCAGCTGTTAATCAATGAACTCGCAGTGAGGTCAGAGCAGTGCTCCTGCACTATCCAGCTGTTAATGAATGAATTCACAGTGAGGTCAGAGCAGTGCTCCTGCACTATCCAGGTGTTAATGAATGAACTCGCAGTGAGATCAGAGCAGTGCTCCTGCACTACCCAGGTGTTAATGAATGAACTCGCAGTGAGATCAGAGCAGTGCTCCTGCACTATCCAGCTGTTCCTCCTCCCTCCCTGCAGATATCGACGCCAGGCCCTGGGATTTCCAGGCTGAGGAGTGCACGCTCAGAGCCAACATCGAAGCCTTCAACAGCCGCAGGTACGACAAGGCGCAGGAGTCGGAGTTCGCCCCGGTGGATAACTGCCTGCAGAGCGTGCTGGGCCAGCGCCTGGAGCTGCCCCACGACTTCCACTACTCGTACGAGCTGTGGCTGGAGCGGGAGGTGTTCGCTCAGCCCATTCGCTGGGAGGAGCTGCTGCACTGCCAGTGACAGCCCCGGGCCCCGGGCGCGGCTGGGGGTGGGTTTGGGGGGGAAATGGTTTAAAATGTTCAGAGAGAGCAAGTGTCGGTGTGCCTGGCAGACAGCTCGTGCTGGAGGTTGGGCTGAGACTGTGAAGGGTTGGCAGGGGCCATGGAGAAGGTTCCAGAGCTCAGAGCCCTTGGGGTGAACATTCCCAGCTGGAATTCTGGTTCAGAGCCCTTGGTGTGAGGATTCCCAGCTGGAATTCTGGTTCAAAGTCCTTGGTGTGAACATTCCCAGCTGGAATTCTGGTTCAGAGCTCTTGGGGTGAACATTCCCAGCTGGGAATTCTGGTTCAGAGCCCTTGGTGTGAACATTCCCAGTTGGGAATTCTGGTTCAGAGCCCTTGGGGTGAACATTCCCAGCTGGAATTCTGGTTCAGAGCCCTTGGTGTGAGGATTCCCAGCTGGAATTCTGGTTCAGAGCCCTTGGTGTGAACATTCCCAGCTGGGAATTCTGGTTCAGAGCCCTTGGGGTGAACATTCCCAGCTGGGAATTCTGGTTCAGAGCCCTTGGGGTGAACATTCCCAGCTGGAATTCTGGTTCAGAGCCCTTGGGGTGAACATTCCCAGTCGGGAATTCTGGTTCAGAGCCCTTGGTGTGAGCATTCCCAGCTGGAATTCTGGTTCACAGCCCTTAGGGTGAGGATTCCCAGTTGGGAATTCTGGTTCAGAGCCCTTGGTGTGAACATTCCCAGCCGGGAATTCTGGTTCAGAGCCCTTGGGGTGAACATTCCCAGTTGGGAATTCTGGTTCAGAGCCCTTGGTGTGAGGATTCCAAGCAGGAATTCTGGTTCAGAGCCCTTGGGGTGAACATTCCCAGCTGGGAATTCTGGTTCAGAGCCCTTGGTGTGAACATTCCCAGTTGGGAATTCTGGTTCAGAGCCCTTGGTGTGAACATTCCCAGCTGGGAATTCTGGTTCAGAGCCCTTGGTGTGAACATTCCCAGCTGGGAATTCTGGTTCACAGCCCTTAGGGTGAGGATTCCCAGTTGGGAATTCTGGTTCAGAGCCCTTGGTGTGAACATTCCCAGTTGGGAATTCTGGTTCAGAGCCCTTGGTGTGAGCATTCCCAGCTGGAATTCTGGTTCAGAGCCCTTGGTGTGAACATTCCCAGCTGGAATTCTGGTTCAGAGCCCTTGGGGTGAACATTCCCAGCTGGGAATTCTGGTTCAGAGCCCTTGGTGTGAGGATTCCAAGCAGGAATTCTGGTTCAGAGCCCTTGGTGTGAACATTCCCAGCTGGAATTCTGGTTCAGAGCCCTTGGGGTGAACATTCCCAGCTGGAATTCTGGTTCAGAGCCCTTGGTGTGAACATTCCCAGCTGGGAATTCTGGTTCAGAGCCCTTGGGGTGAACATTCCCAGCTGGAATTCTGGTTCAGAGCCCTTGGTGTGAACATTCCCAGTTGGGAATTCTGGTTCACAGCCCTTGGTGTGAACATTCCCAGCTGGAATTCTGGTTCAGAGCCCTTGGTGTGAACATTCCCAGCTGGAATTCTGGTTCAGAGCCCTTGGTGTGAACATTCCCAGCTGGAATTCTGGTTCACAGCCCTTGGTGTGACCATTCCCAGCTGGAATTCTGGTTCAGAGCCCTTGGTGTGAACATTCCCAGCTGGAATTCTGGTTCAGAGCCCTTGGTGTGAACATTCCCAGCTGGAATTCTGGTTCACAGCCCTTGGTGTGAACATTCCCAACTGGGAATTCTGGTTCAGAGCCCTTGGTGTGAGGATTCCCAGCTGGAATTCTGGTTCAGAGCCCTTGGTGTGAAAATTTCCCGTTGGGAATTCTGGTTCAGAGCCCTTGGGGTGAGGATTCCAAGCTGGGAATTCTGGTTCAGAGCCCTTGGGGTGAACATTCCCAGTTGGGAATTCTGGTTCAGAGCCCTTGGTGTGAACATTCCCAGCTGGGAATTCTGGTTCAGAGCCCTTGGGGTGAGGATTCCCAGTTGGGAATTCTGGTTCAGAGCCCTTGGTGTGAACATTCCCAGCTGGGAATTCTGGTTCAGAGCCCTTGGTGTGAGGATTCCCAGCTGGGAATTCTAAATTTCAGGATGAAGAGGATATTTGAGCTGTAAACTTTCTATCAGTGTAATAACTTAATATTTAAATTAAATAGTGAGCACTGCTCTTGGGTAAAGCTGTGTTGCATGAGGGTCAAAGCATTGTGTGTTCATGTGGGGCCCTAAATAAACAAGTGTTTGTATGGCAGGATTTGTGCTAATTGCTTCAATAATTAATTAACCTGGGAGTGTTTCTTTAATGGGGTTTGTCCAAGGCCTTGTTCATGGATATGGCATTAAACCTTTTAAAACCTTTTAAAATCTGCTTTTGTTCAAAATAAACCAACTTTTAAAGGACATCTCTTTATTTCAGCTTTTTCTTACCTGAATGGCTGGGGTGGCAGAGGATGGATTACAAAAAAATTACAATTTATTCAAACCATCACCACCAAATTTTCTGCTTCCCACAGAGAGATCTCCACAGAAAACCTGAAGCTCTGCATAGAAAAGTGACTTAGGGAGAGGTTGCACTTTTATTTGAAATATTTATGTTTCAAACTTTATTTTGCTTCACAGTGAGGATTTTTCTCCTCCTTAAAAATTCTCAGAAGGGCTGGGGGACAGCAGTTGAGGAATAATCATTTTATATGTTCAGTAAGCCAGTTTAAAAATGAAATTTTGGGTGGTTTCTGCACATCTGTTATCTCAGCCCAACAGGGCTGTTGGTTCCAGGAACCCTCCAGTGTCCCCCAGTTCCTGTTGGAATTGCAATAAAAAACTTTTTTTTTGTTTTTACCCTACAGCTGGTTGCTCAAAGTTTTGCTGTAAATTCCTTTTTTTAGCACCTCAGCACGGATTATTCTGTTTCCTTGTTGATTCTCACCATTTCCTAGGGATGTCAAGCATACAGAATTATTAATTTCTCAGTCTTCTCTTGGTGAATTTAATGCAAATTAAATTTAAATTCTTGGTGAATTTAATGCAAATTTCAGTGAGGGATAAAAGGCTACAAAGTTCCTTTTAGAGTTGTGAAAGGAGACAGTGATCCAAAAAAAAAAATTTTTAAAAAAAGGGATTTAGCCTAGTTCAGTTTGGCAGTGTTAAAAAAAAAAAATCTATTTTCTGCTGTGACTATTTCTATAAAAATAACAACACTGACAGGTCCTGGCTGACTCTATTTAGCCTCCTGTAACCACAGAAGTGACTGTATGAGGTCAGGCTTATTTTACCACGGAGTTTGAGAAGCTTCCCTTAATAATTTATCAAAGCCTTGCATGTGTAAACAGCCAGGTCACCAAACACAACATTTGATGATTTTTTGTCTCCTTCGTTGAACATTTCAGTGCTCTGTGCCTTCTTTTTTACCTCAACATTTATAACGTGGCCTCCTGGCAGCTGTCTTTGCTAAAAGGAGATAATTAATGTAATTATGATTGTTTCTTTGTTAATATAAATGACACAAAATTTCCCTGAACAGAGTGGATTTTTTAAAATTTTATTTTATTTTTAATTTTTTCTTTCATTATCCAAGGCTCATCCAAGAGAATTTTACTCCCAAATCTGTAGATTTTTTTTCCTGAGCCACACTATCAAGTTTTTTTATTGTTAGGGATTAGGAAGTTTCCTTATGCAGCAGTGAGTGCATTTAGAAAGGTTGGTGTTAAATTTAAAAATAAACCCATGATCTAGGCAGGCTCACCGATGTGTTTGTTGGAGTTTGGCAATACTGCAATTACGAGCTGTTTTATTTTTCTATGAGGGAATTCAGCTCCTACTCATATTTTTCACTTGTGTCTATTTTTTTTTTAGTGCTTTGCAAGGGAAAATCTGGTGCTGAGGCATGCAGGAGAGACAACACTCTGCCCTATTTCTTCCCAAATTTAAAAATCACCCCACCTTTAAAGGCATTGGATAAAATTGTTGTGTCTAAAAAAGGTGCAGAGAACAAAATGAACCCTTCAAATCCCTTTCCCTCCCTCAGACCCCTCAATTCCCTGTGTCTCAGGCCTCGTTTTGTGGGGATTTATTGGAAATACCCAACCTCCATTACACATCATTTTCAGGACCTGTTGTCCAGTGGAAGGAGGCAAAGCAGAGCTTGTTCTTGAAATATTTCTGTGGTGAAGGAGGCTGAGTGGGGTATTTAAACAGAGACTCCCCCATGTCACGCAGCGATAAATATTCAACTAACAGTCCACCAAACGCCGATCTTTCCAAGACCTTTGGAAAGCACGACTTGCTCCCCTCCTCCTCTCAACTCGAAGTTGTTGTGGGGTGGTTTTCTCGCCTCCTTGTGACATTCCCTGGGGATTTTAGCTGTGGGGGTGATAAGGGCGGTGATGGCGGCGCGCGCTCCCCTCAGAGCCCTCATCCCCCTCAGAGCTTTTCCCGCCCTTTTCCCCACAACGACCGCAGCGGCGGGAAGCGCGCACAGGCTCCGCCCCCAAAAGCTGATTGGACGACGGGTAGGCACTTAAGCAGCTGATTGGACAAGGGGCTGTCAATCAGCAGTGGGTTGGACGCTGGGCTGTCAGTCAGCATCGGATTGGGCAGCTGTGCTGTCAATCATCTCCAGGCCCCGCCCCGCGGTCGCCATGACAACGCGACGCTGAGGGGAAGGAGGGGAGGCCATGGCGGCTCTGAGCGGGAAGAGGGGCCTCGGCTGATCCAGAGCTGCGGGGATTGCAAGGTGAGAGTTTGTCATTTCTGCACGGGGAGGTGCGGCTGGGACAGAAATGGGGGTTCAGGAGGGAGCTGCTTCCCTGACAGGAAGGTGCAGCTAAGTGGGGAACGCTCATCTCCCAGGGAACAGGGACAGAACAAAAGGAAACAAAACAAAACAGAACAAAAGCCTCAGGTAGTGCCGGAGGTTTAGAGTGGATACCGGGAAAATTCCTTCCCTAGAAGAGTTGTCCAGTCATGGCACAGCTTCAGGGATGATTCGGGATGATTCCCTGACCTGTTTTACAAGGGACTAACTATTTTTTTCCCTTTTTCCATTCAAAGTTTAGTGGGGAAGGACACAGGTGCTTTATTTACACTGTGTATTATTTACACACACTGCGTTTTATTTACACTGTGTATTATTTACACACACTGTGCTTTATTGACACTAACCATGTAATTTTGTCTTGCAGGGTTCATTTCCATCTTGATGTAGAGTCCCAGCTGCTCCATTAAAGGACTCAGCCATGGTAAAACACCTTTGATCCTGAAAAATTTTGTACACAGCATATAAAGCCTGTGAGCATCTTTTGTATTTGGAAATATCAGCTACAGGCTGAATTCCTACCAGGAACCTACAAAATCCCTGGGCAAACAAGGAATGGGACTCACAAAAAAATCCAGCATGTCCCCATGAAGGGGGAACATTCCAGCATGTGAAATATTCCACAAATTGTGTCCAGTTAAGGTCAGTGAGAGTGGCTTGTCACCATCTCAAACATATGGCTGAGCTCAGGTAGTTCCATTCTGCAAATAATCTGCCATCAGCTGCAGGTTGCACTCTTATTTTCTCTCTTTTTTGCTTCTTTAATAGAAGGTCTGTGGTTTTTATATTTTAAAATCGATTTTTTTTTTTGCTGGGTGTTTTTGGGTTTTGGGGATTTTTTTTAGTTTTTCTTTACCTGTTCATATTTTTTCACACCACACTCCCAGCAGATTCTGGGAATTTTGCCCTTTCCTCAGTTCTCACCCCTCAGAGCACAAATGTTTGTCTCTTTTTGTACTGTGCTGAGCTGTGAAAGGAGTTTTTAGGAATTCTGACATGGAAAACACGTGGGTTTGGATTAGTGTGAGCTGTGGTGGGAGAGCAGCTCCATCCCAGATCCATGGACACATCCAAGTTAATTCAGGGCTGCATCCTCACCTGGCAATTAAAACAAACAATCAGTGGAAAAGAATGTTTGACTGCCATTGTGATTAGCTCAGTCTGATTGAGAGGTTCTGCAGAGCAAGCAGGGGTGGGGTGGAAGTTTTATTAATGCTTGGGAGTCTTTCTATAAATCACAAAGTGCTGGGTGAGGAGCTCTGAGTTAATGCTTGAGCCAGGACTAGGATGGAACAAAAGAGCTGCTCTGGGATGTCTTGGGATCATGGAATCATGGAATGGTTTGGGCTGGAAGGACCTTAAAGCTCATCTCATTCCAACCAAATTCTGCTGTCCCAGATTTCCCCAAGCCCTGTCCAACCTGCCTGGGACACTGCAGGGATCCAGGGATTCTCTGGTAATTCCAGGAATTCCTTCCCCATTCCCTGGGTCCTGTCCCTTGTCCCCAGTCCCTCTGCAGCTCTCCTGGAGCCCCTCCAGGCCCTGGAATGTTCTGGAAGCTCTCCCTGCATCCTTCCCTTCTCCAGCCTGGCAATTCCCAGCTCTCCAGAACCTGACATTGGATCCATCTCCTCTCCAAGGGATTGATGCATCCAGGGCCTTCCCTTGCAATCTCAGCAAACCATCAAGGCTCTCCCTTCCCTGGGCCTCTCTTTTCTATCCCCACTTTCCATCCCAATCCCTCTGCATGGATTCTGAGTGTCCTGAATCCCACAATCCTGGCCTGCCTTGCCTGGGCAGGGAGCTCCAAGCTCATGGCAGGGACACCTCCCAGCATCCCAGGCTGCTCCAATCCTTCCTTGGCCACTGCAGGGATCCAGGGATTCTCTGGCAATTCCAGCAATTCCTTCCCCAGTCTCCCCTTTCTTTCCCCATTCCCTGGGTCCTGTCCCTTGTCCCCAGTCCCTCTCCAGCTCTCCTGGAGCCCCTGGAATGTTCTGGAAGCTCTCCCTGCATCCTTCCCTTCCCCAGCTCTCTCAGGCTCTCAGCCTGGAATCCTCTACCCAGAAATGAGACAACAAACACCCAAAAGTGACTTTGTGGTTGTTTTCTCTCTGCAGGCACGCAAAGGCAAGAAGTCCAAGGGTGGCAAAGGCAAGAAGTCCCCAAAATTTCCAATGGAGTTGAGAGAAGTGAATCTCTTTGGCCCAACTGCCATGCTCAACGCGTATTACATCTCTCACAACGCTGCTGCCTTCCTGGAATTCCGGGGCTTTCCCTGGCCTGGCTCTCTGAAAAAGAAGGGGAAGAAAAAGAAATGAAAACTAAACTCCCTGGTTTGGTTTAATCACAGATTTTGCTGTGATTAAACCACCCTAACCTCTGCAGTGCTCAGCTCAATTATTTTCCTGTGTCTGGAGCTGGATTTCCCCACCCTGCTGCCACTCCTGTGGATGGGATGAGTCCCTGAGAACTCCTGGAGCTCTTGGCAGAGTCTGATGTGTGAGGAGGAGCTGGGAAGGGGCTCAGCCTGGAGAAAAGGAGGCTCAGGGGGGACCTGGTGGCTCTGCACAAGGAGGGGACACCAGGGGGGATTTGGGATCTGCTCAGGAGGAGAGGGAACAGCCTCAGGCTGAGCTCAGGTGGGCACAGCAGGAATTTCTCCATGGAAAGGGAGGTCAGGGATTGGAACTGCTCAGGGAGGGGTGGATCCCCAGCCCTGGAGTGTCCAAGGAATGTCTGGATGTGACACTCAGGGTGACAAGGTGGGGTCAGTCACAGCTTGGATGACCCTGGAGGTTTTTTCCATCCCAAATGATCCTGGGAATGTGACTTAGGCCTTGCCAGAGATTCTGGGATGGGATGTTACAGCCAGCAGAGGTGGTGATGGGCCCTCAACCCCAGGGTGTCACTCACTGTGACCATTCTCAGCCTCAACATCTGGCTGTGTCACCTCAGAGCCCTGTGTCACACTCAGAGCCTGTGTCACACTCAGAGCACACAGGTCCTGTGTCACACTCAGAGCCCTGTGTCACACTCAGGTCCTGTGTCACACTCAGGCCCTGTGTCACACTCAGAGCCCTGTGTCACACTCAGAGCCCTCAGGCCCTGTGTCACACTCAGAGCCCACAGGATCTGTGTCACACTCAGGCCCTGTGTCACACTCAGAGCCCACAGGTCCTGTGTCACACTCAGGCCCTGTGTCACACTCAGAGCCCTGTGTCACACCCAGGTCCTGTGTCACACTCAGAGCCCACAGGTCCTGTGTCACACTCAGAGCCCTGTGTCACACTCAGGTTCTGTGTCACACTCAGATCCTGTGTCACACTCAGAGCCCTGTGTCACACCCAGGTTCTGTGTCACACCCAGGTTCTGTGTCACACTCAGAGCACACAGGTTTCTGTGTCACACTCAGATCCTGTGTCACACCCAGGTTCTGTGTCACACTCAGAGCACACAGGTTTCTGTGTCACACTCAGAGCCTACAGGTCCTGTGTCACACTCAGCTCCTGTGTCACACTCAGGTTCTGTGTCACACTCAGAGCCACAGCTCCTGTGTCACACTCAGCTCCTGTGTCACACTCAGCTCCTGTGTCACACTCAGGTTCTGTGTCACACTCAGGTCCTGTGTCACACTCAGAGCCACAGCTCCTGTGTCACACTCAGGCCCTGTGTCACACCCAGCTCCTGTGTCACACTCAGGTCCTGTGTCACACTCAGAGCCCACAAGTCCTGTGTCACACTCAGAGCCTCAGGTTCTGTGTCACACTCAGGCCCTGTGTCACACTCAGAGCACACGGGTCCTGTGTCACACTCAGAGCCCACAAGTCCTGTGTCACACTCAGAGCCTCAGGTTTCTGTGTCACACCCAGCTCCTGTGTCACACTCAGGCCCTTTTGCTGCATTTCCTCCATGGGTGTTGCACAAGCCCTGAGGAAATCATGAAGCTCCAAGCTGAGAAGAGCTGTGCATCTCTGCCAGGCCCTTCCACCCCTCTGCTTCCAGGTACCTCCCTGTTCCAGGGGACAGTCAATTATCATCAACCCAAGCCAATAAACCCCTGGAATTCCTGGTGCTGTTCCTGCAGCCTAAAACATTCCCTTTCTAGGAATATGAAAGCATAAAAATAACACTTAAGAAAATGTGATATAAGGGAAGAGAGGGAAAGGATAAGAGGAGAAAGATCTCAGCATCCCCAGGTCTCATGGTGAGAGTTGGTTGTTGCAGTCTCAGTGTCTCTGCTCACAGGTGATGAGAGGAAATCCTGAAGAAGTGGTGGGAGAAGGGCACAGATCACAAAATCTGGGTTTGGATTCACTCAGGCTCAGGTGGGAATGCCCAGTGTGGGCAGTTCCCTGTGGTGATGGAATGAGGGTCACACTCTGGGACTCTGGCACCTCTGTCTGATATCAGCACAGCTCAGTCCCCATGGCCAGGGTGAGCCCTGGGGCTGCCTGTGAATGTCCTGCTCTTCCAGGCAGGGCAGGGCAGCTGTCCCTGAGCTCCCCTGAGCAGGGACAAAGTTCCCTTGAGCAGGGACAAAATCCTCCTCAGAGCTGATAAAGGATCCCTTATCAGGCTGCAGCCTGAGCTGGGCTGTACTCCCTGAATGTTTGAGCTGCCAGCATCACTCTCTCTCTTCCAACACCTTTGTGGGTCCATTTTTCTCCCCACTCCCAGGATAATTGCATGGATGCACCATCTTTGTCTTGTCTTGGTTCAAATATCTGTGACCCCCAGCTTGGAGTTTTTGCAGTTTTCTATAAAACCCTTTGATGATTTCAGCAACATCTGAGCCACAAACCACTCCAACCTCTCCCAACATGCCAAGAAAACAAATCCCAGGATCATTAAAAATGGGGAGATCCCCAAGTGCAGCCCTGAGCCCAGCCCAGGAGGGACCCAGCTTTCCTGTTTCCCTGCTCTGAGCTGCTCTGGCCTGCTCTGATGACGCAGGGATGTGGTTTGCAGCACCAGCTCTGCACCCACAGCTCCTCCTCAGCTCTCCCTCGTGTTCTCACTTCCCCACCACCCACCAGGAAGTCTCTGGTCACAGCAGCTCGCAGTTATTTCCTCCAGTCATCAGCCAGACATCTCTTGCAACTTCTGTATTCAGCATCTCCACCTAGAAATTAATTAAAAACCAAAAAAAATTAGATTTTTGTATGGTGTATTTACCACACAGGGCTTTTAGAGTTTCTGAGCACTGGAGTAGGAACTGCTAAATGTGGTGAAGGATGGTGAAAAGTGAGCAAAGCCATTTCTGCATCTGTGCTAAACTGGAGCCACAGTGGGCTCAAAACTCCAGGTTCCAGTACCCAACATTTACTGGAATATTTATGCAGTAATAGCAAATGTTATTAGTTGTTCTCTCTTTAACAAAAATTCTGATTTCAGCATGATGCCACTGAGCACAGCAGAAGTGCAAAGCACAAAAATTCTGCAGTGACTCTGAGAAGTTGCCATCACTCCCAACAATCCCAAACTGAGACATGAAACATTTCCCCTCCCTCCTTTTACCTCTCAGCTGAATTTTACATGGAATTCCATCTTCCTGGTGGTCAATAGAGACAAAAAGACAAAAGTTTGGACTTCAAATGGCTGGGTTGGCTTCAAAGTGCTGCAGGCTGGGCCATGAGCTCTGTGGATGTGACCCACAGAGTCCCCACAGCTGCAGGGGGACATAGATTATATAGAAATATATATAAAATAAATAGATAATAATAGCTATAATATATAATATATAATATGTATATAATATTATATATTTAATTTTTGCAGCTCTTCCTGCTTTGTCCCAACTCATAAAATTTGGATGTATTTTATAGGGAATCCCCAAGCTACAGGGGGACAAATATTTTTTACATATATATATATATATATATGATAGATATAATATATAATATATATGTTATATGTTTTATGTTATATGTTATATATATGATATATATGATATATTTAATTTTTTGCAGCTCTTCCTGCTTTGTCCCAACCCATAAAATTTGGATGTGTTTTATAGGGAATCGCCACAGCTGCAGGGGGACAAATATTTTATATAGATATATATATATTAGATAGATATGATATATAATATAGTATATTTTATTTATATATAAAATATAATATATTATATTATAGTATATATTATATATATTATACATGTTATATATATGATATATATGATATATTTAATTTTTTTGCAGCTCTTCCTGCTTTGTCCCAACCCATAAAATTTGGGTGTATTTTATAGGGAATCCCCACAGCTGCAGGGGACATATATATATATATATATATATATATACACACACATATATTTTTTTTTATATTATATATATTTATTTTTTTTGCAGCTCTTCCTGCTTTGTCCCAACCCATAAAATTTGGATGTATTTTATAGGGAATCCCCACAGCTGCAGGGTGACATATATATATTATATATTATATATATAATTTTTTTTTTTTAGCTCTTCCTGCTTTGTCCCAAGCTGTGAAGTCTGGGTCTCAGTTGTTTTTTTTTTTTTTCTGGGGTGCAGGATTTGAGCTGGGTTTATGATTTGATCTGGGTTGATGATTTCAGCTGGGTTTGTATTTTGAGCTGGGTTGATGATTTGGGCTGGGTTTGTGATTTGAGCTGGGTTGATGATTTGGGCTGGGTTTGTGATTTGAGCTGGGTTGATGATTTGAGTTGGGTTGATTATTTGGGCTGGGTTGATGATTTGAGCTGGGTTGATGATTTGAGCTGGGTTTATATTTTGAGCTGGGTTTATGATTTGAGCTGGGTTGATGATTTGAGCTGGGTTTGTGATTTGAGCTGGGTTGATGATTTGAGCTGGGTTGATGATTTGAGCTGAGTTGATGATTTGAGCTGGGTTTGTGATTTGAGCTGGGTTTATATTTTGAGCTGGGTTGATGATTTGAGCTGGGTTTATATTTTGAGCTGGGTTGATGATTTGAGCTGGGTTGATGATTTCAGCTGGGTTTGTATTTTGAGCTGGGTTGATGATTTGGGCTGGGTTTGTGATTTCAGCTGGGTTGATGATTTGAGCTGGATTGATGATTTCAGCTGGGTTGATGATTTGAGCTGGATGTGCCCGTTTTTGGGGCCCAGCTGAGGGGCTGCTGCTGCTGCTGGGTTGGGGTTTGCAGGAGCTCCCTTTGGGTTTCCTGTCCCTGCTGCCACTGCTGGCTCGAGTTTCCTGCAGGAAATGGTGCAGCAGAGCCTGCTGTGCAAACAGGAGGGACTGGGGAGACAGAGCAGGAACTGGGAGATACTGGGAGATACTGGGAAATACACTCTGTATTTACTGAAATTATGTATTCTCACCAGAGAAGGGCAGGGGCCTGCTGAGGATGAGGATTTCCTGTGTGCAGGGTTTCATTGCGTTCTCAGCTGATTTTATGCAGCCAGGGAACACCCAGGAGTTTTCTGCTGGGCTGCACTGGAGCTCTCCAAGCTCCTGGTGTTACTCCAGTTGTAAGCTGTGAGTTTGGCACAGAGTCCAGCTCCTGCCACCTGTTGTTGTGGCTCCTTTATCGGGAAGAACTTCCTGAAATATGATAAAATATTTAAGGGAGGACCTCATAATTCCAGCTTGTCCCATGAGCAGCTCTGTTTTCTTAGAAATCCACACACTTTTATCAATTCCTGCTCCTTTTCCACAGTTTCTGTTCCCATCACCAAAGCAGCAGAGTAGGAAACACTTCCAGCTCTTACATGGCACCTGATATTTTGCTTTTTCTCCCCTAGAACCACAGCTGGGGTCTCTCAGAATGCTTCAGCAGGTGTTAAAAGTTCTCTTCCACAAGTTTTTACAGGAGGGAAGATGGAAGGAGATTCACACAAAGCTCCTGGGAGTGCCCAGGACTGTCCCAATTCCATGGAATTCCTGTGCTACTCCTGATCTTCCATGAAGTGAGTGTTGTTAAATCCCTCCTTCCACCCCTTAATATATTCCACATTTAAAACCTGTTATTCCTGTTGCTTTCCTCCCTTCCCCACACTGCTGCTGTTTAATTACAATGAACACCCCCAGCCTGCACTTTTCCTTCTCACAGGATTCTTCCCCAAATCTAAATGTCTGCATCAATGCTGGGATTTGTTATCTCAATTAACAGAGAGCAGCTCAGGTTGGGATTTCTCTGATTAAATGTGTGCAGGGGCTTGGAGCAGCCCTGGGTCTTTTTTAGGTACAAGAACATTGGTGAGAGCAATCTGTGATTTAGAAGATTTTGCTGGGAAAGCAAATTAAAGTTCAGCCTGGCTGCAGAAATGTAAATTCTTTAACGTAAGTAATTTCCTCACATGGCAAATCAGCATGGTCACAGCTTAGAACTCAGGAATTTGGGGTAAAGGCCATGGAAAGGGGAGTGAGAAAATGGGGAAAATTCTGTGACTGGTGTGTTGGATGGTGAGGATAAAACTGAGATATTTGGTGTCTAAAGGGGAACCAGCCAGGCTGAGCTTTGGGACACCTCAGAGGACAGTGGTGCAGGTAAAAACTTTGTTCTTTATCTCATGGGATATCTCCTGTTCATGGCCATGGTTTATAAACCAGCTGGGGCAGTGTTCTTTATCTCATGGGATATCTCCTGTTCATGGCCATGGTTTATAAACCAGCTGGGGCAGTGTTCTTTATCTCATGGGATATCTCCTGTTCATGGCCATGGTTTATAAACCAGCTGGGGCAGTGTTCTTTATCTTTTCACAGCCCATCCTTCCTCCAGCCAGTCATTTTCTGCTCATGGCCATTGAGTGCCTGACGGGTGTCAGGCTGTACTCTGACTGTGTCAGGGTTTGGGGTTTGTTCTTTGTAGTGCTGTATTTCTATTTTAATTTCCCTAGTACAGAACTGTTATTCCTATTCCCATATCTTTGCCTGAGAGCCCCTTGATTTCAAAATGATAATAATTTGGAGGGAGGGGGTTTCCATTCTCCATTTCTGCCTTTCTCAGCACACACCTGTCCTCCAAACCAGGACACTGAACAATCCCTGCTGTGAGGATGCACGTGAAGGAAAGCACTGGATGCCATTTGCTTTTTAATCTGGAAAAAGGGGGAGAGAAGAGAAAGGCCCAGGAGCTGCAGGTCTGTTCTTCTCCCTCCTCTCTGTGAATGTTTGGAAATGCTGTTTGTGCTCTCTCAGTGCTTTTTTTCACAGGTTGTCCAAGAGGTTGTGGATTCCACATCCCTGGCAGTGAGCAAGGCCAGGCTGGAGGAATTTGGGATTATGGAAAGTGTGTCTGCCCAGGGCAGGGATTGGAACTGGATGCTCCTTAAATCCCTTCCAAGCAAACCCAAGCCATGATTTTTCTGTGATTTTCCCTTCCAAGCAAACCCAACCCATGATTTTTCTGTGATTTTCCCTTCCAAGCAAGCCCAAGCCATGATTTTTCTGTGATTTTCCCTTCCAAGCAAACCCAAGCCATGATTTTTCTGTGATTTTCCCTTCCAAGCAAGCCCAAACCATGATTTTTCTGTGATTTTTCTGTGATTTTCCCTTCCAAGCAAACCCAAGCCATGATTTTTCTGTGATTTTCCCTTCCAAGCAAGCCCAACCCATGATTTTCCTGTGATTTTTCTGTGATTTTCCCTTCCAAGCAAACCCAAGCCATGATTTTTCTGTGATTTTCCCTTCCAAGCAAACCCAAGCCATGATTTTTCTGTGATTTTCCCTTCCAAGCAAACCCAAGCCATGATTTTTCTGTGATTTTCCCTTCCCAGACCCAGGATTGGGAACATTTAAACCTTTCCCCCTCCTTGTTCCTCCCCAGGCTTTCCCTGAGCACCGAATTTGGCATTTCCTGACCAGCCTCCAGCATTGCCATGGTTTGTTCCCTCTGGGAAGTGAGGCCTCTCCAGCTCATTTCCAGTCCATCCCAAATAAACATCCTTCACTCCTGAGTGCCCTCTGCTCCTCACAGAGGTGGGAAAACCAAAAAAAGACCTCATGTGCCCACAAACTCGGGGATTTTGGGGCATTTTCCCAAATCCTCTGTCATCAGCAACACTTGGCCTTGGAAATTTGCACCTGGATGGGACATCCCATCAACCCTAAAATCTGGAAATTCGGAATTTTCTGTGCTGGGAACACTGCTGTTGATCTGAGAGCTTGGAGAAGGCTTCTAAAATTGAGTGATAAAGTTAGAATCACTGGTGTGTAATTTGAATATCACATGGTGAAGGGTTTGGGGTTTTGGAATATACTCATAGGTGTGGGACAAGATGGAGGTTTTGGTTTTTCTCCTTTCTTCTTCTTCTTGGGTTGAGGTATTTTTTAATTGGAATATAAATTAATTAATAGAAAATAATATAAATAATATAAATATAAATTAATTAATAGAAAATCACACACTGCAGGTCATGGGTGTTTGGTCATTGGGTCAAAAGTAAAAATAATTGAGCTGTTAGTTTTTAATTGGATCTTGTAATTAACAAACAGTGCTCCATTTTTTTCATTTTTAGCTGGTTAGCTACAAAAGTTATAAATAAGAATTAGTAAACAACTGACTCAATCCCAACTAAAAAGGAAAAAAAGATTCCATTAAATATTTCCTTTAATATCAAGGCCCACTGGCAGCCTGGGGACAGAGAGAGGTGGATTGGGAATTCTACAGAAAATGGGAATAATTTGTATTTTTAACTGGATTTTTCCACAGATAATGGGGAAAATAAATTTTAAAATGGATTTTTTCCACAAAAACAGGGAAAAAATGTAAATTTTAAACCTGGTTCTCCCATTAAAAAGGGGGGGGATTTCCCATTTGTACTGTACCTTAAAATAATAATAAAAGTATTTATAAATTCTGTTTTAAACTATTTTTCCACCAAAAAAAAATAAGAGAAACATTTCAATTTAGAACTGGCTTTTCCCTACAATTTCATCTTTAAAATGGATTTTTTCTGCCAAACAAGGAATGAAAAAATCCATTTTAAATATGATTTTTTTCCCACAAAAATTAGCAAAAAAAATCCATCAAAACTATTTTAAACAGATTTTTTTTTAAATTTCTATTTTAAAACATGTTTTCCAGTAATTTACATTTTAAACTGAGTTTTCTCACCAAAAACATGGCAAAAAAATTTAAAACTGATTTTTCTGCAACTTCCATTTTAAAATGGACTTTTCCCACCCAAAATATGGAAAAAAATCCCAAAACTATTTTTAAACTGATTTTTACACAACTTCCATTTTACACTGGATTTTTCCATCAAAAATATGACAAAAAAATCTATTAAAAACTGATTTTTCTGAAACTTCCATTTCAAACTTGATTTTCCAACCAAAAATATGGCAAAAAAAAAAAAAAAATTAAAACTGATTTTTCCACAACTTCCATTTTAAACTGGATTTTTTTCCACCACAAAATATGGCAAAAAACCTCATCTATTTAAAACTTATTTTTCTGGAACTTACATTTTAAACTGGATTTTCCCCTAAACAATATGAAAAAAATAAAAAAATAAAAATCTATTTTCCACTTATTTTTCCGCACTTCCATTTGAAATTGGATTTTCCCACCAAAAATATGGCCAAAAAAAAAAAATTTAAAACTGATTCTTCCACAACTTCCATGTTAAACTGGATTTTCCCATCAAAAATATTATCAAAGAAAAATTTAAAATTTATTCTTCCGCAACTTCCATTTTAAACTGGACTTCTCCACCAAAAAATATGGTAAAAAAACCTCATTTATTTAAAACTGATCTTTCCATAACTTCAGTTTTCAACTGGATTTTCCCACCAAAAATATCGCAAAAAAAAAAAAAAAATCAATTTTAACTGATTTTTCTGTAACTTCCATTTTACACTGGATTTTCCCATCAAAAATATGGCAAAAAAAAAATTTGATTTTTCCACAACTTCCATTTTCAACTGGATTTTCCCATCAAAAATATGGCCAAAAAAAAAATTTAAAACTGATTTTTCCGCAACTTCCATTTTAAACTGGGTTTTCCCCTAAACAATATGGGGAAAAAAAAATTTATTTTATACTGATTTTTCCACAGCTTCCATTTTAAACTGGATTTTCCCACCAAAAATATGGCAAAAAAAAAATTTAAAACTGATTTTTCCGCAAATTCCATTTTAAACTGGGTTTTCCCCTAAAAAATAAGGAAAAAAATCTATTTTACAATGTTTTTTTCGCCAAAAATATGAAAAAAAATTAAAATTCAGCCGAGGCCGCGCGTCCCTCAGCGCCCCAGAGGCGGGAACGGCCGCGACCTTCCCAAGATGGCGGCGGCCCCGCCCCCTCCCCAACATGGCGCCCCCTCCCGACCTCCCCCTCATGGCCGCCCCCGCCGCCCTCGCCCTCCCCAAGATGGCGGCGGCGCGGCGCTATGACGCCATACGTCCCGCTCCCCCCCTCTCGCTGTCCCCGGCCTCCTCCGCCGCCGCCGCCGCCGCCGGTCCCCGCCTCCCGCGCTCGCCACCGCGGCGGCCGAGGGCGACTCGCGCCGCCGCCCCGCTCGCCCGCCGCCCGCCCTCCGCCCGCCGCGGCCCCGCGGCGCGGGCCCGCCGCAGCGCAGCCGCTCTGAGGTGAGCGTCCTACCGCGCAATCTCCTCCAGCCCCGGCGCAGCCGCACCAACGCGGGGCCCCCGCCGCCCGCACCCGCTCCCCCGGCGGCCGCGACCGCCCGGCCGCGCCGGGCCCGCGGGGCCAGCCCGGGGCTGGGGCGGCGCGGGGGGACCGGGACGGGCGGCGGGGGCGGCCGTGAGGGGGGCTCGGGCCGGGGGGCGGCGGCTGCGGGGCGGCCTCGGAGCTGCGGGCCCGGCGGGGAGCTCGGGCCGCGGCCGCAGACATTGGCGGGGCTTTGGCTTCGCCCTTTTTCCTGCTATTCTCGGAGCCCCGGCTTTCCTGCTTGGAGCCCTCACCACCATTTTTTTTTTTTTCTCTCCGTTATCTTTCAATTTTTTCCCTATTCACACTCCCTTTTTTTCTTCACCACTCATTTTTTTTTGCTTTCACCCCCATTTTTTTGTTTTCACTCCCGTTTTTTTACTCTTCACACCCTTTCTTTTTTCCTTTACTCCTTCATATTTTATTACTCTTCACCCCCTCATTTTTTTTATTCTTCACCCCCATTTTATTACTCTTCACCCTCTCATTTTTTTTATTCTTCACCCCCATTTTTTTGTTTTATCCCCTCAATTTTTTTACTCTTCACCCCCATTTTTTTACTCTTTACCCTCAGTTTTTCCCTTCATCCCCTCAATTTTTTTACTCTTCACACCCCCATTTTTTTACTCTTCACCCCCATTTTTTTTACTATTCACTCCCTCTATTTTATTACTCTTTACCCCCTCATTTTTTTACTCTTCACCCTCTGTATTTTTTACTCTTCACCCTCTGTATTTTTTACTCTTCACCCCCATTTTTTTACTCTTCACCCTCTGTATTTTTTACTCTTCACCCCCATTTTTTTACTCTTCACCCCCATTTTTCCCTTCATCTTCCTCTCCCAATAATCAATTAGTTTTTAAAAGTCCTTAGAGATAAATGAGTCCAACCTTGCTGAAGTTCCTCTTCCTTTTTTTCCCCCTTCACCTCCTATTTTTTCCCCAAAATCACAGAACCAATTAGGTTGGAAAAAACCTCTGAGCTCATTGATGAAATTCCCCTTCATTCTCCTTTTTCCCTCCTTTTTTTTCCTGTCATCCTTTTTCCCCTCCTTCTCCCCTCCCCTTTATTTTTCTTTACTTTTTTTTTTATTTTTAATTTTGCTCCCTCCATTAATACACCCAAAAAAGGGATGCAAATCACCTGTAAAAAGGGGTGTAAAAACTAAAAAAGGGCTCTAAAATTCATGACTGTGGCTGAGGTGCTCAGGACCTTTTTAGAGTAAATAATAATTAAGGGACAGAAATAATTCAGCTCAAGACTCTTCCTGCAGCTACAGATGATTTTCAGTGCATGGGGAAATATTTTCTCTGTTCAAGTCTGGGAACTCTGCTTTATATTTTTATATTTTATTTATATTTTTTATTTATATACTATATATTTATTTATATATTTTTATTTATTTTTTTTTCACTGAACTGTTCTTTCCAGAATTTGGGATTTTTAATCCCTTAGGCAGGGCCTGGCTGTTGTGGTTTTGTTTCTGAGCCTCTCTGAGCGTGGTTTTAAACCCTGTTCCCACATCCTGAGAGGATTCCCAGGTTCATCCTCACTTTATTCTCCTTTATCCACATCACAATTGCTCCTTTAGTAAATTTTCAATTCCCAAATAATGAGGAAATAGGTGAGAGAATTGTTCATCTCTTAAATTAAAATTTTCGTGCTGGTGGTAAAACTGGGAGCAATTATTTTGGTTTTTGTGTTTTATTTCTGTCAAGGGTGAAAGAGGAAATGCATGATGGAAAGCTGAGGGTTGTAGAGCTGATTTTTCAATTTTTTAATTTTCTCCATCCATCCTGGAAGTGTCCAAGGCCAGGTTGGAGCCTCTGTGATTTCTCCATGTGTTTGGTGTTGTGCAGAGCGTCTCAGGAGGTTTTTATGGAGTTTTATTGCACCCTGGTTGTTTTTCATGAGCCTCACATGGTTTTGTGAGGTTTTCTGGTGACCTGGGAGCCTCAGCCTCATCCCCTGTGGGTTCTGTGCAGCTCTGGGGAATTTTTAGGATTTTGGGAATGCATGATCTGACACAGAACAACAAACACCCTATTCCAGAAACTAAATTAATTCTGCATACCCCAGCTCTCCCAGTGAGATCCCTTAGTGTGGATTGGAGGTTGCACCTCTGGGTGGCCCCATCAGGAAAATTTGGGGGATTAAGCTGTGAAGAGAGCCCAGGGACGTGGTGGGATCCCCATCCCTGGAATTGTCCAAAATCCCCATCCTTGGAATTGTTCAAAATCC
Source organism: Catharus ustulatus (assembly GCF_009819885.2). NCBI lineage: Eukaryota > Metazoa > Chordata > Aves > Passeriformes > Turdidae > Catharus > Catharus ustulatus. The sequence continues at coordinate 1,171,119 of NC_046224.1, forward strand.
CCATCCCTGGAATTGTTGTTCTGAGATTCCCATCCCTGGAGTTGTTCAAAATCCCCATCCCTGGATTTGTTTATGTGGGATCCTCATCCCTGGAATTGTGGGATCCTCATCCCTGGAATTGTTGTTCTGGGATCCCCATGCCTGGAATTGTTGTTTTGGGATTCCCCATCCCTGGAATTGTTGTGGGATCCCCATCCCTGGAATTGTTCAAAATCCCCATCCCTGGAATTGTTTTTGTGGGATCCCCATGCCTGGAATTGTTTAAAATCCCCATCCCTGGGGTTGTTTTTGTGGGATCCCCATCCCTGGAATTGTTGTTGTGGGATCCCCATCCCTGGAATTCTGGGATCCCCATCCCTGGAATTGTTGTTCTGGAATCCCCATCCCTGGAATTGTTCTGGAATCCCCATCCCTGGAATTGTTGTTGTGGGATCCCCATCCCTGGAATTGTTGTTGTAGGATCCCCATCCCTGGAATTGTTTTTGTGGCATCCCCATCCCTGGAGTTGTTGTTGTGGGATCCCCATCCCTGGAATTGTTCAAAATCTCCATCCTTGGAGTTGTTGTTTAGGGATTCCCAATCCCTGGAATTCTTGTGGGATCTCCATCCCTGGAGTTGTTCTGGGATCCCCATGCCTGGAATTGTTTTTGTGGAATCCCCATCCCTGGAATTGTTCTGGGATCCCCATCCCTGGAGTTGTTTCTGTGGGATCCCCATCCCTGGAATTGTTTAAAATCCCCATCCCTGGAATTGTTTTTGTGGGATCCCCATCCCTGGAGCTGTCCAGACTCTGGAATTCCCTGCCCTGATGTCCCACAGGTGTCTTGGAGCGAGGAATTCTTCACCTGTTGGGATTTCATCACTTTTGTCTCTCTCAGGAGCTTTTTTGCAAGGCCTGGAATGTTTCAGAAAAACCAAGAATCCCCAGACTGGGAGCACTGGGATCACTCTTGGTGTCCAATTCATGTCCATGCACAAGCTCTGGGAATATTTCCATATTTTCCAAAGCAGGGAGATTGCCATGCAGGGTTTGGGAATTATTAATTCTGATCTGGGGAAGTGTTTTCCAGGAGTGAGCTCTGCTGGGCTCCTGAATCCCTTTTACCAAGTTCAATCCAGACTTTTTTTTTTTTTTTTCTGTGTGAGAACACTTTGTGCTGTCAGGGGGAGTGGTGGAGTTGTGTTGATGATTTTTGGTGCAGGGAGTTCTGTCAAGTTCAGCCTTGGACTTTATCTTCTGAAGTTGCTCTGTGGGAAAAAAAAAAAAAAAAAACAGTTCAGATATTTTGTGTTCAGATATTTTGTGTTCCCCATTACCCAGTGCCCAAGATATTTAATATCATTTAAACCACTTTTTTATGGTTTTAAAATAATTTCTGCTCCTCAGTGGGGATTTCACTTGTGCTGTTGAGTTCCTCTGGGGGAAGAATCTTTTCCCAAAATCTGTCCTAACCCCCCTGACACAGCTCCAGCCATTCCCCCTGTCCCTGTGTGTGTTTGAAGGGAATCCATCCTCTTAGGGGTTGGAATTCAGATTTTTGTTGGGTCATTTTAATGCTTTCCCACAAAGCATTAAACCCACACCCTGCCCTGCTCCATTTATCACTTATTTGAGTGATTAAATTGATGTGCCTGTTCTCAGAATATCTTCATCACCTCCCTTTTCCATCAGAATCCAAACCAGGTAAATAAATCCTGACCAAACCCCTCTGCTTTCCAAATATTGCAAACTCTAAAACTCAGAACATCTTTGGTGTCTTTTATCTCTTGAAAACTAAAACTTCCTCCAGAAGCCCTCACCACTTCCCAACCTGCAGTGTCAGAAAAGTTTTAAATCCAGGGGTGGAGAAACCTCTCACCTGTCCAGGTTAATCTGAACCATCCAGCTTTGGGGAAAGAAATTCAGATTTTTTCTGTACCCACTGCAGTGGGGCTCAATATTTGTGTTTTTTCCACTTCTGCTCCATCTATTTTTTATTTTTTTCCCCAAAAACTGATCCAGTTGCCAGGTGGACAGGGTTTTTTTTTTTTGGGAAGGACTCTGAAGCTGCTCTGAGTTTGTTGTGGGTGAGTTGTTTACCAGGCTCTGAGAAAGGAATCCAAGAATTCCAAGAGGGAATCCAGGAGCTGCAGGCTGTGTTGGGTGCAGCTCACAGCTCTGAGCCACGCTGACATTTTGATGTCAATGAAATTCCATCTTGGTTTTTATCCCTAAAAAAAGATGCAGCTGTACAAAACCCCTCAGGATGCTCAGCATGGCAGGTGAATTCCATCTCAGAGTGGGAAATTCCACTTTTTGTGCTGGGGGATGGAAGCAGGAATCTCCTTGCTTCAGAGAATTCTTTTTGTTTGGCAGATGTGTGAATTCTTTTACCTGTTTGTGTGCTGCCTATAAATAATAAATGGGTTGCTCAGATCCTGCAGGCTGGATGGAAAACTCAACTTTTTCAGTGCTGACCTCAAGCACAGAAGGGAGAACCCACAGAATTGTTTTTTTTTCACTCCCAAACCACGTTTGCTTGTCCCCAATCCAGTCCCTCCCACTGTTAATTACACAACCACCTAATTAAAGGAATCAAACTTGGAAAACTTCCCCATTCTCTGGGTCAAAAACACTTGCAGAACCCCAGCCCAGAGTGCCCATGTTTTATTGATGCTGGGAAATGCTGTGTAAATTCAGTTTATTCCTGGTGTTGGCTTTAGAGTCTCCTTCTGCTTCTTCCTTGGGCACCAGGAAAATCCTGATTTCCCTTTGGAAAGGATTTAAATAATGCTGCTCCCTTCCCTCCCTAGGAGGAGCTGGTGGATTCAGAGCTCTGCTTTGGGTTGAAAGTTGGGTTATTTTGTTATTTTCTGGCTCATTAATTCTGCATCATGAGCATTCCCATGGATTTAGGGGCAAATCAGTGAATTTGGTCCAGAAGGAAACAGTGAATTTCCCTGGGAATGGTTGGAATATTTCAGCCCTGATAATCAGAAGCTTGTGGAGATGGTGGAGAGATGTAAAAGACACCTAAAGAACAAAATGTGGCAGCAAATAAAAATCCACAGTCAATTCTTGTTTTTGCAGGAGCTTGGAATTCCCACAGGATTTGCATCAGGAAAAGCAGAGCCAGGGTGGGTCAGGGCTGCAGTTCCAGCTTGGCTCTGCTGCTCTGGGTGTGTGTGGCTCTGCAGAGTCCCCTGTGCCCGTGTGGGAGCAGGGACAGAGCACCCAGCCTGTTCAGCAGGCTCTGCCACTGAGCACAGGGAAGTGTGGGGTTTAAACCCAGCTTGCAGGTGCTTTAAACCTGAAAATTTGACTTGCAGCCAAATCTCCCTGGTGGAACTGGGCTGGAAATGCATTTTTGTCCCTCCAGAAAACACAGATGTTGATGTTGGTGGTGTTGGATGTGAGGCTGGGAGTGTGATGTGGGATTTCCCCAGGATTTTCTCACTGTGCCTGCTGTGGTGTTTGCACAGGGAATGTTTTCATCATGGAGCTGTGGAGTGGTTTGGGTTGGGAGGAACTTAAAGCTCATCCTGTGCCCTGGCAGGGACAATTCCCACTGTCCCAGGTGCTCCAATCCCTAATGTCCAACCTGGGACACTCCAGGGATTCTCTGGCAATTCCAGGAATTCCTTTTCCCATTCCCTGTGTCCTGTCCCTTGTCCCCAGTCCCTCTCCAGCTCTCCTGGAGCCCCTCCAGGCCCTGGAATGTTCTGGAAGCTCTCCCTGCATCCTTCCCTTCTCCAGCCTGGCAATTCCCAGCTCTCCAGAACCTGACATTGGATCCATCTCCTCTCCAAGGAATTGATGCATCCAGGGCCTTCCCTTGCAATCTCAGCAAACCATCAAGGCTCTCCCTTGCCTGGGCCTCTCTTTTCTATCCCCACTTTCCATCCCAATCCCTCTGCATGGATTCTGAGTGTCCTGAATCCCACAATCCTGGCCTGCCTTGCCTGGGCAGGGAGCTCCAAGCTCATGGCAGGGACACCTCCCAGCATCCCAGGCTGCTCCAATCCTTCCTTGGCCACTGCAGGGATCCAGGGATTCTCTGGCAATTCCAGCAATTCCTTCCCCAATCTCCCCTTTCCCCATTCCCTGTGTCCTGTCCCTTGTCCCCAGTCCCTCTCCAGCTCTCCTGGAGCCCCTTTAGTGTCTCTGAGATCTTGTGGATCCTTCCCTTCTCCAGGTGATCATTCCCAACTCTCCCAGGCTGGGAACTGCTCCAGGTCCTTCTGTTCATTAGTTCCCAGTGGATTTTCTGGGGAATTTTCCCTCCTCAGGATATCAGTCAAGCAGAGACGTTCTTGAACCACTTGAGCTCCAAGAAGGGGTGGCCAGGCTGCCATTTGGGGTGGAAATTTGATAATTGAACGTGGTAATTGAACCATGTGCAGATCTTGTTGAGTTCATTTCACATCCTTAAGGTGATCCAGCATCGTTTTGGGCAGGAAAAAAAATGTACAGAGGTATGAGAGAGGGACTTAGGGCTGGAGGGGCTGCAGGAGGAGCAGCTGAGGGGATTTGGTTTGTCCAGCCTGGAGAGGAGGCTGAGGGGTCTGTGCTCTGTGTGACCAGGATTGAGGGAATGGCACAAAAAGGTGGCTCAGGTTGGATATCAGGCTGGAAATCACAGAAAAGTTTTTGCAGAGGGTGCTGGGCACTGCCCAGGGCTCCAGGAGTGTTTGGGCAGCACTCCCAGGGTGGGATTGTTGGGGTGTCTGGGCAGGATCCCAGATCCTGGGGATCATTCCCAGTTCAGGATCTCCCCAGGTGCTGCTCCTTGCATCTCTGTCACCCCCTGTCCCCAAACCCTCCTGTGTCACCCCCTGCCATTCCCCTCTGCTGGGGCACTCCAGCAGAACCATTAATCCTCTCTGTCCAGAAAAGAGGATTAAAACTGGGAATGTTTGCACCTTCCAGCAGCAGCAAGGGCCCTGCTCTGTCTTTTCCAGCAGTAATCCCAAGGGTTGTGCTCTGTGCTGAGCCAGGAATGTAAAACCAGCCCCAAACTGTGCTTGTTGGGTTAGGAATTCTTCCACTGAACGTTTTTAGCTGTTAATTAAAAAAAGCTGAATTGGCTAAAGATGAATGAAGTGAGTTAAAACAACTCCTGGGTTCTGCAGCTCTGGGGAAAAGAGGTTAAAATTGGGATTTCTGTGTGGCTCTGAAAATGCAGGAGTGTGTAAGGTGCAAATAGCTCAGAGAATTTATTCTGAATTTGTGGCAGAGCACACATCCTGCAGAAAGGTTTCAGGAATAAAGGTGCTGGGGAGGGGGAGTCACCAAAAACATTCCCTGTGGGAGCTGCAGAGCCCAGGCAAGCTCAGGAATGCTAAATGAGAATTCCACCCTCTGGTTTCCAGTTCTGGGGTGCAGTTTCACTGCCAGGTTTGGGTTACACTCGGCTGGCACAGGTTGGGATGTGGATTCCCAAACATGAAATGTGCTTTTTTTAATTCCTGGGTTTTTCCTGGGTAGGGCTGACCCCACTGGGATATTATTTCTTGGTGCCAAAGCTTGAGAAGAGTCTTCAGGAGGACTCAAGAATCCACCTCATCCTTGTTGTTCAGCTTCCTGCTGGTGTTTGGTGCTAAATATCTGAAATTTAGTGCAGAAAGGACCCACTTTAAATCACTGTGAGTGTCCCACCACGTCACCCCACCCCACGGCAGCTCTCAGCCAAAAGCAGATTTTATCCTCTAAGTACCTGTGAAATCCTCTTTGTTTCTTTTCCAGACCTCAATTTTTTCCTGCAGGGGGATTTCTTTGCTCTTTGGTGTGAGACTGTGACAGGAATTTTGGTTTTGTTTGCTGGAATCCATCGGATTTCGGGGAGCACTGGGATTTTTTTTGGTTCCCCATGCTAATTAAAAGGATCATTTTACTAATGAGATGCCACAGGAGGACGCTGTGGAACCAGAGCCGGTTCCTGTTGTTCCTCCTGCTGCTTGAGTCACCATCTCTGTGCAAAAGAAGATGTTCACTTCAATCTTGATAGGAAGGGAATAAATTGGAGTTGTCTTATCTTGGTTTTTGTCTGGTATCAGTTGTGCTGACAGGAGTCAGTGTCTCCAGTGCTGCAAAGTCCCATCCAAAACCTTGCACAACTTCCACCAGGAAAAAAAAAACCAAAAACAAAAAACTGGTTTTTATCTCAAAATTCTCCCCATGAATAAGGGAGATTTTTTTTTTCCTGTGGAAAATAGGATTTTCGTATTTAAATTTGCATTTTCAATGAGTTGTGGTAATAATTGAGATATGAATCAAGCTTATCCTGGTGAATGGTGTTTGCTTATCAGGGTGAGTCTCTCTAGGCACAGTTTTATACAAAAGTGGTATCAAAGTCACCCTAAAGACAAATTAATGAGTGATATTTACCCAGTGAGAGATGCCAGTGCAATGGGAATCACTGGAAAAGCTGCACCTGCATGGTTGGGAGTCTGGAATCACCTGCTGGGGACACCTGGACATTTTTTTTCCTCCTGTTCTCATGGAGAAAAGACCAGGAGAAGGTTTGGAATTTGGATTCTGATCCAAAATCAGCTCAGTTCTTTCCTTTTTCATCCCAAACCAGCTCAGTTCTTTCCTTTTTAATCCCAAACCCAGCTCATTCTGGCCACTCTCATCACAGGGAAATCCCAAATCTCTCCAGACTAACGAGGTTTGTTGGACACCACTGATCTCAGCCACAGCTCCTGGTGAAAATCCTGGAATTCCATCCCTGGATTTGTGTTTGCTCCCAGGAGAGGTTGGCTGTGACCATCCAAATGTGATTTATCAGAAGTGTGCAGGTGAAAAACCAGGATGTATCTCCTAAAAAAAAAACTGCATCAAGGATCTTGTGCCAGCACAGGAAAAGCAGGAGTGGACAATCTCAGAGCTATAATTCCACTGATTTTATTAGATTTAATTTGATTTGATTAGATTTGATTTTATTAGATTGATTCCTTGCTCAGTTTTCCCTCATTAATTATCCCAGGCTGCCTCTGCAGGGAAATTGGAGTTTGTGGGATGGGAGTTCAGAGCAGCTTTTCCAATCACACATTCCTGAGCACTGAGTGAGCAGAGGAAGTGCTTTTTAATCTGGTTGAATCCACTAAGTGTGACCCAGTTGAGTGAGAAATCTCCTTCCCATCAGGTCAGCCCAGATCACCAGAGGTGCTTTTGATCCCTCCCTGAGCTGTGCAGGGAGGAGGAGGAGGAGCTGAGGCAGCCACAAACGCTTGGTAGATCTGAAATTAAATGGGAGAGGGGTTTTCCTGCCCTGCTGGGAGTGAGGAGCAGCTCAGAGCAGCGTGGGGGAAATCCTGGGGGCCAGCAGCAGGGTTTGGGGGAGCTGGGGAGCTGCAAAATGCTCTGTGCTTCATGGAGATGGAGCAGAATTCAGGGAGGAAGCACCACAGCCTGGTTCTGGATGGTCTAAATCAGTTCCAGAGCTGGTTTTGGATGTTCTAAATCAGTCCCAGAAGCTGATTCTGGATGATCTAAATCTAAATCAGTTCCAGAGCTGGTTCTGGATGTTCTAAATCAGCTGGTTTTGGGTGTTCTGGATCAGTCCCAGAAGCTGATTCTGGATGTTCTAAGTCTAAATCAGTTTCAGAGCTGATTCTGGATCTTTTAAATCACTCCTAGAAGCTGATTGTGGATCTTCTAAATCTAAATCAATTTCAGAAGTTGATTCTGAATGTTCTAAATCTAAATCAGTCCCAGAGCTGATTCTGGATGTTCTAAATCAGTTCCAGAGCTGGTTCTGGGTGTTCTGAACCCGTCCCAGAAGCTGATTCTGGATCTTCTAAATCTAAATCAGTTCCAGAGTTGGTTCTGGATGTTCTGAAGCAGTCCCAGAACTGATTCTAGATGTTCTAAATAAATTCCAGAACTGATTCTGGATGTTCCAAACCTTGATCAGTTCCAGAGCTGGTTCTGGATGTTCTAAATATAAATCAGCTCCAGAGCCTGATTCTGGATGTTCTAAATCAGTTCCAGAACCTGATTCTGCATGTTCTAAATCTAAATCAGTTCCAGAGCTGATTCTGGATGTTTTAAATCTAAATCAGTCCCAGAAGCTGATTCTGGATGTTCTAAATAAATTCCAGAAGCTGATTCTGGATGTTCCAAATATAAATCAGTCCCAGAGCTGATTCTGGATGTTCTGAATCAGTCCCAGAGCTGATTCTGGATATTCCAAATCTAAATCAGTCCCAGAAGCTGATTCTGGATCTTCTAAATCAGTCCCAGAAGCTGATTGTGAATCTTCTAAATCTAAATCAGTTCCAGAGCTGATTCTAGATGCTCTAAATCAGTTCCAGAAGCTGACTCTGGATATCCTAAATCAGTCCCAGAGCTGATTCTGGATGTTCCAAATCTAAATCAGTTTCAGAAGCTGATTCTGGATGTTATAAATCAGTTCCAGAGCTGATTCTGGATGCTCTAAATAAATTCCAGAAGCTGATTCTGGATGTTCCAAACCTAAATCAGTCCCAGAGCTGATTCTGGATGTTCTAAGTCTAAATCAGTCCCAGAAGTTGATTCTAGATGTTCTAAATCCATTCCAGAGTTGGTTCTGGGTGTTCTAAATCAGTCCCAGAAGCTGATTCTGGATCTTCTAAATCTAAATCAATTTCAGAAGTTGATTCTGAATGTTCTAAATCTAAATCAGTTCCAGAACCTGATTCTGGTTGTTCTGAATCAATTCCAGAAGCTGGTTCTGGATGATCTTAATCAGTCCCAGAAGTTGATTCTGGATGGTCTAAATCAGTTCCAGAGCTGATTCTGGATCTTTTAAATCACTCCCAGAAGCTGATTGTGGATCTTCTAAATCTAAATCAATTTCAGAAGTTGATTCTGAATGTTCTGAATCTAAATCAGTTCCAGAGCTGATTCTGTATGTTCTAAATCAGTTCCAGAGCTGGTTCTGGATGTTCTGAATCCGTCCCAGAAGCTGATTCTGGATCTTCTAAATCTAAATCAGTTCCAGAGTTGGTTCTGGATGTTCTGAAGCAGTCCCAGAACTGATTCTAGATGTTCTAAATAAATTCCAGAGCTGATTCTGGATGTTCCAAACCTTGATCAGTTCCAGAGCTGGTTCTGGATGTTCTAAATCTAAATCAGCTCCAGAGCCTGATTCTGGATGTTCTAAATCAGTTCCAGAACCTGATTCTGCATGTTCTAAATCAGTTCCAGAACCTGATTCTGCATGTTCTAAATCTAAATCAGTTACAGAGCTGGTTCTGGATGTTCTAAATCTAAATCAGTCCCAGAAGCTGATTCTAGATGTTCTAAATAAATTCCAGAAGCTGATTCTGGATGTTCCAAATATAAATCAGTCCCAGAGCTGATTCTGGATGTTCTGAATCCATTCCAGAGCTGGTTCTGGATGTTCTGAATCAGTCCCAGAGCTGATTCTGGATGTTCTAAATATAAATCAGTTCCCGAGTTGGTTCTGGGTGTTCTAAATAAATTCCAGAAGCTGATTCTGGATGTTCTGAATCTAAATGAGTTTCAGAAGTTGATTCTGGATGGTCTAAATCAGTTCCAGAGCTGATTGTGGACATTCTGAATAAGTCCCAGAAGCTGATTCTGGATGATCTAAGTATAAATCAGTTCCAGAGCCTGATTCTGGATGTTCTAAATCAGCTGTTTTTGGGTGTTCTGGATCAGTCCCAGAAGCTGATTCTGGATCTTCTAAATCTAAATCAATTTCAGAAGTTGATTCTGAATGTTCTAAATCTAAATCAGTCCCAGAGCTGATTCTGGATGTTCCACATCAGTTCCAGAGGTGATTCTGGATGTTCTTAATTTAAATCAGTTCCAGATCTGGCTCTGGATTATCTAAATCAGTCCCAGAAACTGATTCTGGAGTGTTTTAAATCTAAATCAGTTCTAGAGCTGATTTTGGATGTTCTAAATCAGTCCCAGAAGCTGATTCTGGATCTTCTAAATCTAAGTAAGTTCCAGAGCTTATTCTGGATATTCCAAATCTAAATCAGTTCCAGAGCTGATTCTGGATGTTCTAAATCAGTCCCAGAAGCTGATTCTGGACATTCTAAATATGTGCCAGAAGCTGATTCTGGATTTTCTAAATAAGTTCTAGAGCTGATTCTGGATGTTCTGCAGCACAGAGGTCAAACAGAAAATGGGAGAGGAAAACCAGGAGTGTTTTCATTCCTTTGAAAAAAAACAGGAAACAAAGCAGAGGGGTTATTCCTGACTGTGAAATAAGTCCTTTAAATCACTTAATTAAAAAAAAAAAGAAAAACAAAGCAAATTAAACCAAAAAAAATTTTAAAATTCATCATCTGATGTCCCCTGAGCTGACTGAGCAGCCACAACATCAACTTGTCTCTTCCTTTCTCTGTGCTTTTGCTGATTTTGGCAAAATTTGGGGGAAATGGATGGGAAAAACCTTAATCTGTGAATGTTGTAGGGACAGTCCCTGACCTCATTAATGGCTGTGAAGCTAATTGGGGATGTTGATCACTTGGGTTCATTTTCATGGGTGAGAGTTGATCTCTCCATTTGTCATTGGGGATTGGATAATTCTGAATTTTAGTTATAAAATCTTAATTTTAGTTGTGAAATTTATTCATGTTCATGTGTGAGATCTGATCTCTCCATTTGTCATTGGGGATTGGATAATTCTGCATTTTAGTTATAAAATTTTAATTTTAGTTGTGAAATTATTAATTTTCATGTATGAGATCTGGTCTCTCCATTTGCCATGGGGGATTGGATAATTCTGCATTTTAGTTATAAAATTTTAGTTTTAGTTGTGAATTTTTTTCATTTTCATGTGTGAGAGTTGATCTCTCCATTTGCCATTGGGGGTTGGATAATTCTGCAATTTAATTATGAATTTTAATTTTAATTGTGAAATTTATTCATTTTCATGTGTGAGAGCTGGTGTCTCCATTTGCAATTGGGGATTGGATAATTCCTGCATTTTAGTTATAAAATTTTAATTTTAGTTGTGAAATTTATTCATTTTCATGTGTGAGATCTGGTTTCTCCATTTGCAATGGGGGATTGGATAATTCTGCATTTCAGTTATAAAATTTTAGTTTTGCTTGTGAAATTATTCATCTTCATGGGTGAGAGTTGATCTCTCCATTTGCCATTGGGGATTGGATAATTCCTGCATTTTAGTTACAAAATTTAAATTTTAGTTGTGAAATTTATTCATTTTCATGGGTGAGTACTGATCTAATTTGGGATTGGATAATTCCTGAATTTTAGTTATAAAATTTTAGTTTTACTTGTGAAATTTTTTCATTTTCATGTGTGAGAGTTGATCTCTCCATTTGCCATTGGAGATTTGCTAATCCTGCATTTTAGTTACAAAATTTTAGATTTAGTTGTGAAATTGATTCATTTTCATGTGTGAGATCTGGTCTCTCCATTTGCCATTGGGGATTGGCTAATCCCTACATTTTAATTATAAAATCAAAATTTTAGTTGTGAAATTATTAATTTTCATGTGTGAGAACTGATCTAATTGGGGATTGGATAATTCCTGCATTTTAGTTAAAAAATCTGAATTTTAGTTGTGAATTTTTTTCATTTTCATGTGTGAGATCTGGTCTATCCATTTGCCATTGGGGATTGGATAATTTCTGCATTTTAGTTATAAATTTTTAATTTCAGTTGTGAAATGTTGTATTTTTTTTCGTGTTGATGCTGGTGCAGAATGCAGGAGAACTTTTCCTGTTTGGTTTTCCCCCCAGAAATATAAAAACATGAATGCTGAATTCTGACAATCAAAGCACAGAAGCAAGTTTTGTAAGAACACAGACTTTATTCATCAATTTGAGCACAAATTCCTTATATTTGGTGTTTGGATTTTTTTTTTTAAAGTTGCTGCAGATTTTGCAAGGTGGTAACTTTGGTTTGGAGCTGCATTTTCTGAGGCTTGACAGATTGTTCTGTTATTTCCTACTCCTGGTACTTCTATGGTGAAATTTCTTGTGTGTTTTTAGTGGAGATTTTCAGTCTTGCTTCTTGGACTGCTGTGACAACACTGGCACCATCTTCTCTCACTTTTTTTTTTTTTTGCTGAAGTTGAAATAATTAAATCATCCATATAGAGTAGAATTATTGCTCGAGGATGCTTCTGCTGAGCAGGAGCCAGAACCTGAGCCACAAACCACTGACAGGTGGCAGGTGAATTTTTTATTCCTTGTGGCAGAACAGTTCAGTGGTGTCTCTTCAGAGGTTCCTGTCTGCTGAGGTTTGGAACTGTGTCCTGGTTTGGAGGAGAAAGGCAGAAATGGAGAATGTAAACCCCCTCCCTCCAAATTATTGTAATTTTGAAATCAAGGGACTCTCAGGCAAAGATATGGGAATAGGAATAACAGTTCTGTACTAGGGAAATTAAAATAGAAATACAGCACTACAAAGAACAAACCCCAAACCCTGACACAGTCAGAGTACAGCCTGACACCCATCAGGCAGGGTGTTGGCAGCAGTCCCATCCCATGGTGGCTGCATCCTCCTGCAGTGACAGATGTGGCTCAGCTGGAGCAGTGCTCCTGTACAAGGTGCAGTTTCCCTCTGGAGCTCCAGTGGGGATGTGGAGAAATCCGGTTTTCCTCTGGAGTCCAGTGGAGAAAGGGGCTCCCTTAGTGTCCCAAAACCTCTGTTTTTATCTTGGTAAGAAATGTTGGGCTCTTCCCCCTGGCTGGAGCAACTCCCAATGGGATGCAGTAATTTTATCAGTGCCACAGTGGGACTCAATGGCCATGAGCAGAAAATGACTGGCTGGAGGAAAGATGGGTTGTGAAAAGATAAAGAACACTGCCCCAGCTGGTTTATAAACCATGGCCATGAACAGGAGATATCCCATGAGATAAAGAACACTGCCCCAGCTGGTTTATAAACCATGGCCATGAACAGGAGATATCCCATGAGATAAAGAACACTGCCCCAGCTGGTTTATAAACCATGGCCATGAACAGGAGATATCCCATGAGATAAAGAACACTGCCCCAGCTGGTTTCAATGGATGCCCATTAGCAGAATATCTCCCACAGAGATCAGGATCACTGCCCCACCTGGTCTCAGCAGATGGTGACAGAATTCATATTTTGATCACATCCTTTATTGTAACCCTAGACAAACTGAAAACACAAATCATGCAGCATCTTCTAGATGAAGCAGAATATTGAAAAACCAGTCTTTTGAATTTATGATGATAAGAGGCCAGTCTCTTAGAACCATGGAGAGAAAAGGCAGTCGTGACTGTAAAGATCTTATATTTTTAATTTGCTCATTAATTTTCCTGAGATCCTGAAGCAACCTCCAGGAATCAGATGTTTTCTTGAGAATGACAAACACTGGTGAATTTTAGAGACTGCTGGTTTTGATGTGACCTTTTTCAAGTTGTTCTTGAACCAGTTCTTGGAGGGCACTCAATTTCTCTTTTTTTAGGGACCATTGATTCACCCAGACTGAGTTATTTTTTTTTCAGGGTGACAAGTGGCTGCTCCAAGCCCCATCCAGCCTGGCCTTGGACACTTCCAGGGGAAAATTTCTTCCTTATGTCTGATCTGAATCTACCCAATTTCCCTCTAAACTTTTCCCCTGCATTCCCCAAGGTCCCTTTGATGGTTGGATCCTCTCATGCATCCTCACAAGAGTCTCAAAATCTCCATTTAATTCCTCTTTTCCTTCCTTCCAACATTATTTAAACCACCAAAGAAGCGAGACCCGGCGATTCTTTTTATTTATTGCTGATCTGAGCAGGGTTTCAAATTAATGAGGTGTGGGCTGAGTTGGTAAAAATGGCCTCATGATTTAATATTGCAGAGGATAAATGCTCCTCTCCAGGCTCAGCCTTTTCTCCTGCAGCATCTGAAGCAAAATCTCTTCAGTGGGATAAAGATTTAAAATAATTCCAGGCCCTGCCTGTGTTAAGGGAGTTTTCCCATCGTGCTGCTGTTCCTCAGGATTTTTTTGTGGTGTGGAATTTTTATTTTGGGCTGTTTGAAGCACCTGATGTGAAGGTAGAGGATGATTTCTGTGGGGTTTTTATGGGTTGATGATGATTTGTTACAATCCCTCCAGGGAGACTTTCATGTCAATCCACGTGGGTTTAAATTGGGTGTAGAATTTGTGGGGTTTACAACCAGTTCCTGTTGTTTTCTGGTGGTTTGAGTGGTGCAGCTCTGCTCAGGGCTGACAGGACATCAGAGGAATCCTGCCACACTCAGGAGAGTGATTTTATCCTCATTTTTTTATAAGCACTTCCCCTTTCAGGAATTAAACTGATCCATAAGCATTTACTTTAAATATTTTTTTTCCCACCTGTTTCTCTCTGCTGATGGCAGAATGAGTTTCTTGGAAGGAGCTCAGGGCTGATTGTTTTTCCCACCAGATATTTTCAGTTTGTCTCAGTGTCCTCAATGTCTCAGTCCCTTCCTCACTGGCACTGTTTGAACTCCTGCTATTTTGGGCTGGTTCTAATATTACACCCCAAGCTGTAAACAGGGTTGGACATGGAACTCCAGCAGCTTTTTAGGGAGGACTGGGAGTCTGAAGCTGGCTTGGCTTCAGCTGCAGCCTCAGTTTTGTGCCAGTCTCACAACAACAATTCTGCTGTCCCTGGAATATTCCAGGCCTTCCCCAGCACTAAACCATGTCCCCATGAATCCCTTCAGGGATGGGGACTCCAGCACTTCCCTGTTCCACTGACAACCCTTTTGGAGAAGAAACATTCCCTAAAATCCCTAAAATCCCATCTAAACCTCCCCAGCACAACTTGAACCCATTTCCTCTTGTCCTGTGGCTTGGGAGGAGAGACCAACCCCACCTGGCTGCAACCTCCTTTTTGTTTGGTTAAAACCCAAAATGCTTTGGGTTCATTGATCCCTCTGTGGCATTCCATGATCTGGTGTCAGTCAGAAGCTGGATTCCATGACTGTGCAACATCAGAATCTTTATTTTGTTTATTTTCTCATTCCCTGCAGCTGATCACCTCTTTGTGCTCTTTGTGCTTCCCTTTGGGGAATCTTTTTGAGGGTTGAAGCTTTAATTCTCATGTTTGGAAATATCTGAGGGATGTGCTGTTTCTTTTCCACAAATGTACAGCAGGCACAGACTGAAAATATCCCTGCACCTCCTCTCCTGGTCCTTCTGCACAGATCTGTGTTCCCAGTGTGTGGTCCAGGGCCCTGCTGACTCTGTAAGCTGCTGCTCTGCTCAGTGCTTTACCACTGGATGCCTTCAATAAATCAGCTTTTTGTGCTGTTTGTGCTGGCTTTGCCTGGGCTCTGAGTCCAGCTCTGGGCTCCTCCTGACCTGGAGGGGCTGGAGTGTGTCTAGGAAGGGAATGGAGCTGGGAAAGGGTCTGGAAAATCAGGAAAAGCTGAGGGAGATGGAAAGGAGCTGGAGAATCAGGAAAAGCTGAGGGAGATGGAAAGGAGCTGGAGAATCAGGAAAAGCTGGGGGAGCTGGGAAAGGGTTTGGAGAACCAGGAAAAGCTGAGGGAGATGGGAAGGGTTTGGAGAACCAGGAAAAGCTGAGGGAGATGGGAAGGGTTTGGAGAATCAGGAAAAGCTGAGGGAGATGGGAAGGGTTTGGAGAACCAGGAAAAGCTGAGGGAGATGGGAAGGGGCTCAGCCTGGAGAAAAGGAGGCTCAGGGGGGACCTGGTGGCTCTGCACAAGTCCCAGGGAGACAGCCAGGGGGGATTTGGGATCTGCTCCCAGGGAATAGGGACAGGAGGAGCTCAGGGTGGACAGCAGCAGGAATTTCCCCATGGAAAGGGGGCTCAGGGCTTGGAAGGGGCTGCCCAGGGAGGTGGTGGAGTCTCCATCCCTGGGAGTGTCCAAGGAATGCCTGGATGTGGCACTCAGGGCTCAGTCTTGGAGTTTTTCTCCATCCTCAGTGATCCTGTCTGGAATCATCCTTGGTGTCAGAGCAGATTTTGTGTCACCCTCAGAGCTCCTCCAAAGCCAAGTCCCAGCTTTACCTGCAGACACAAAATCTCATGGCTGCAGAACCCGTGGGGACATTTCCTCCAGCACAGAGAGACAACGTGGATTTTCCCAAACTCCTCACACCCTTCTCCCTTTTATCACCCCCCTCCACCAGCCCCTCTTGATGGAAGAGCACGGGGTGAGCCAGGCAGAGCACATGGCCACCATCGAGGCGCACGCCGTGGCGCAGCAGGTGCAGCAGGTGCACGTGGCCACCTACACGGAGCACGCCATGCTGAGCGCCGACGAGGACTCGCCCTCCTCGCCCGAGGACACCTCCTACGACGACTCCGACATCCTCAACTCCACGGCGGCCGACGAGGTCACCGCGCACCTGGCGGCTGCAGGTACGGAGGGACCGAAGTGGGAGTGGGGGTTGGTGCCAAACTCGGCTGGGAGGGGTGAGAGAGTCGCTGGTGATTTAAAGTTGGGAAGTGGATGTTGATTCAGAGGTTGGCAGCAGCGTGGGGTAACGCTGTAATGCACACTGTGAAGTTACAGGTGATCACAGAGTCTATTTATTGACATCCCATCCCATCCCATGGACCCCACCCCATCCATCCCATCCCATGGATCCCATCTCATCCCATGGATCCCATCCCATGGATCCCATCCCATCCCATCCCATGGATCCCATCCCATCCCATGGATCCCATCCCATGGATCCCATCCCATGGATCCCATCCCATCCCATGGATCCCATCCCATGGATCCCATCCCATGGATCCCATTCCATGGATCCCATCCCATCCCATGGATCCCATCCTATCCCATGGATCCCATCCCATTCCATGGATCCCATTCCATGGATCCCATTCCATGGATCCCATCCCATCCCGTGGATCCCATCCCATCCCACAGATCCCATCTCATCCCATGGATCCCATCCCATCCCATGGATCCCATCCCATCCCATGGATCCCATCCCATCCCATGGATCCTATCCCATGGATCCCATCCCATCCCATGGATCCCATCCCATGGATCCCATCCCATCCCATCCCATCCCATGGATCCCATCCCATCCCATGGATCCCATCCCATCCCATGGATCCCATCCCATGGATCCCATCCCATCCCATGGATCCCATCCCATGGATCCCATCCCATCCCACCCCATCCCGAAAGAGTCTCTAATAATTTAAAGTTAGGAAGTGAATGTTTATTCAGAGCTGGGCAGCAGCGTGGGGTAACCCTCTAAAACACACTAGAAAATTACAGGTGGTCACAGAATTTATTGACATCCCATCCCATCCCATCCCATCCCTTGGATCCCATCCCATGGATCCCATCCCATCCCATCCCATCCCATCCCAAAAGACTCTCTAACAATTTAAAGTTAGGAAGTGAATGCTTATTCAGAGCTGGGCAGCAGCGTGGGGTAACGCTCTAATATACACTGTGAAATTACAGGTGGTGACAGAATTTATTGACATCCCATCCCATGGATCCCATCCCACGGATCCCATCCCATCCCATCCCATAAGACTCTCTAATAATTTAAAATTAGGAAGTGAATGTTTATTCAGAGCTGGGCAGCAGCGTGAGGTAGCCCCCTAATACACACTGTGAAATTACAGGTGGTCACAGAATTTATTCCGATCCCATCCGATCCAATCTCTTCCCATCCCATCCCATCCCAAAAGACTCTCTAATAATTTAAAGTTGGAAAGTGAATGTTTATTCAGAGCTGGGCAGCAGCGTGGGGTAGCCCTCTAATACACATTGAGAAATTACAGGTGGTCACAGAATTTATTGACATCCCATCCCATCCCATGGATCCCATCCCATCCCATCCCATCGCATGGATCCTATCCCTTCATCCCATCCCATCCCATCCCATCCCATCCCATCCCAAAAGACTCTCTAACGTTTAAATTTAGAAAGTGAATGTTTATTTAGAGCTGGGCAGCAGTGTGAGGTAACCCCCTAAAACACACTGTGAAATTACAGGTGGTCACAGAATTTATTGTAATTTTGAAATTAAGACTAACATTTCTATTCTTTCTATTTTTGACTTTCTAACTAAATACTTGTGACCTGCACTGTGGTACTTTTTAACTAATTTAAAAAATATCACTTAAAACTAAGATGAAGGAACAAGCAGAGACAATGCCCAGGGACCTCTATCTTGTGTCTATTTTTTAAATACCTATATTTGAGTATTTATAAATTTGGTACTTATACTAAATATGGGTGTTTAAAAATACCCATACTATATTTTAAACCCCCAAATTCTAAACCCTTTACTGTGTGAAATATCAATATTTCAGTATTGATGAAATATTCAAAGTGCACAGATGATTTTACCTCAAATTTGGGATATCAATATTTCAATATTGATGAAATATTCAAAATCATCTGTGCACTTTATCTCAAATTTGGGATGTCAATATTTCAATATTGATGAAATATTCAAAATCATCTGTGCACTTTATCTCAAATTTGGGATGTCGATATTTCAATATTGATGGAATATTCAAAATTATCTGTGCACTTTATCTCAAATTTGGGATATCAATATTTCAATATTGATGAGATATTCAAAGTTTAGAGATGATTTTACCTCAAATTTGCAATATCAATATTTCAATATTCAAAGTGCACAGATGATTTTACCTCAAATTTGGGATGTCAATATTTCAATATTGATGGGATAGTGCACAAATGATTTTACCTCAAATTTGGAATATCAATATTTCAATATTGATGAGAAATTCAAAGTGCACAGATGATTTTACCTCAAATTTGGAATATCAATATTTCAATATTGCTGGAATATCAGTATTTCAATATTGATGAAATATTCAAGGTTCACAGATGATTTTACCTCAAATTTGGAATATTGATGAAATAGTCAAAGTGCACAGATGATTTAACCTCAAATTTGGGATGTCAATATTTCAATATTGATGGAATATTCAAAATCATCTGTGCACTTTATCTCAAATTTGGGATGTCAGTATTTCAATATTGAAGAGATAATCAAAGTGCACAGATGATTTTACCTCAAATTTGGAATATCAATATTTCAATATTGGTGAAATAGTCAAAGGGCACAGATGATTTTACCTCAAATTTGGGATGTCAATATTTCAATATTGATGGAATATTCAAAATCATCTGTGCACTTTACCTCAAATTTGGAATATCAATATTTCAATCTTGATGAAATATTCAAGGTTCACAGATGATTTTACCTCAAATTTGGAATATTGATGAAATAGTCAAAGTGCACAGATGATTTTACCTCAAATTTGGAATATCAATATTTCAATATTGATGAAATATTAAAAATCATCAGTGCACTTTATCTCAAATTTGGAATATCAATATTTCAATATTGATGAGATATTCAAAGTGCACAGATGATTTTACCTCAAATTTGGAATATCAATATTTCAATATTGATGAGATATTCAAGGGGCACAGATGATTTTATCTCAAATTTGGAATATCAACATTTCAATATTGCTGGAATATCAGTATTTCAATATTGATGAAATAATCAAAGTGCACAGATGATTTTACCTCAAATTTGGAATATCAATATTTCAATATTGCTGGAATATCAGTATTTCAATATTGATGAGATATTCAAAGTGCACAGATTATTTTACCTCAAATTTGGAATATTGATGAAATAGTCAAAGTGCACAGATTATTTTACCTCAAATTTGGCATGCCAATATTTCAATATTGATGGAATATTCAAAATCATCAGTGCACTTTATCTCAAATTTGGAATATCAATATTGCAATATTGATGAGATATTTAAAGTGCACAGATGATTTTACCTCGAATTTGGGAGTTTTCTCCCTGGCCTGGACTCAGCAGCAGTGTTGATGTGAGGGTGAGTGCCAGGTGAGCACAGAAGGTTCTGGAATTTCCCTCCCTTTGCTTTCAGGCCCTGTGGGGATGGCAGCAGCCGCAGCCGTGGCTACGGGCAAGAAAAGGAAGCGGCCGCACGTGTTCGAGTCCAACCCGTCCATCCGCAAGAGGCAGCAGACACGGCTGCTCAGGTGGGGACTCACCTGGATTTGGGGGATTTACCTGGGCTGGGGGAAATCACCTGGGCTGGGGGGACTGACCTGGGCTGGGGGGCTCACCTGAGCTGGGGGAAATCACCTGGGCTGGGGGGGACTCACCTGGGCTGGGGGGACTGACCTGGGCTGGGGGGCTCACCTGGGCTGGGGGGACTGACCTGGGCTGGGGGGCTCACCTGGGCTGGGGGGCTCACCTGGGCTGGGGGGCTCACCTGGGCTGGGGGAACTCACCTGGGCTGGGGGGACTCATCTGTGTGAGCTCTCACCTGTCCCTGTGAGCTCTCACCTGTCCTGTGTGAGCTCTCACCTGTCCCTGTGTGAGCTCTCACCTGTCCCTGTGAGCTGTCACCTGTCTGTGTGAGCTCTCACCTGTCTGTGTGAGCTCTCACCTGTCCTGTGAGTTATCACCTGTTCTGTGAGCTCTCACCTGTCCTGTGTGAGCTCTGACCTGTCCCTGTGAGCTCTCACCTGTCTGTGTGAGCTCTCACCTGTCCCTGTGAGCTCTCACCTGTCCCTGTGAGCTCTCACCTGTGCTTTGTGAGCTCTCACCTGTCCTGGGGGCTCTCACCTGTCTGTGTGAGCTCTCACCTGTCCCTGTGAGCTCTCACCTGTCCTGTGTGAGCTCTCACCTGTCCTGCGTGAGCTCTCACCTGTCCCTGTGAGCTCTCACCTGTCCTGTGAGCTCTCACCTGTCCTGTGTGAGCTCTCACCTGTCCTGTGTGAGCTCTCACCTGTCTGTGTGAGCTCTCACCTGTCCTGGGGGCTCTCACCTGTCCCTGTGTGAGCTCTCACCTGTCCCTGTGTGAGCTCTCACCTGTCCCTGTGAGCTCTCACCTGTCCTGTGTGAGCTCTCACCTGTCCCTGTGAGCTCTCACCTGTCCTGTGTGAGCTCTCACCTGTCCCTGTGAGCTCTCACCTGTCCTGTGTGAGCTCTCACCTGTCCTGGGGGCTGTCACCTGTCTGTGTGAGCTCTCACCTGTCCCTGTGAGCTCTCACCTGTCCCTGTGAGCTCTCACCTGTCTGTGTGAGCTCTCACCTGTCCTGTGTGAGCTCTCACCTGTCCCTGTGAGCTCTCACCTGTCCTGTGTGAGCTCTCACCTGTCCTGTGAGCTCTCACCTGTCCTGGGGGCTCTCACCTGTCCCTGTGTGAGCTCTCACCTGTCCCTGTGTGAGCTCTCACCTGTCCTGTGTGAGCTCTCACCTGTCCTGTGAGCTCTCACCTGTCCTGGGGGCTCTCACCTGTCCTGTGAGCTCTCACCTGTCCTGTGTGAGCTCTCACCTGTCCCTGTGAGCTCTCACCTGTCCTGTGAGCTCTCACCTGTCCTGTGAGCTCTCACCTGTCCTGGGGGCTCTCACCTGTCCCTGGGAGCTCTCACCTGTCCTGTGAGCTCTCACCTGTCCCTGTGAGCTCTCACCTGTCCTGTGTGAGCTCTCACCTGTCCTGTGAGCTCTC
The DNA here is from genome assembly GCF_009819885.2 of Catharus ustulatus. NCBI lineage: Eukaryota > Metazoa > Chordata > Aves > Passeriformes > Turdidae > Catharus > Catharus ustulatus. The sequence continues at coordinate 1,192,581 of NC_046224.1, forward strand.
ACCTGTCCCTGTGAGCTCTCACCTGTCTGTGTGAGCTCTCACCTGTCCCTGTGAGCTCTCACCTGTCCTGTGTGAGCTCTCACCTGTCCCTGGGAGCTCTCACCTGTCCCTGTGAGCTCTCACCTGTCCTGTGAGCTCTCACCTGTCTGTGTGAGCTCTCACCTGTCCCTGTGTGAGCTCTCACCTGTCCCTGTGTGAGCTCTCACCTGTCTGTGTGAGCTCTCACCTGTCCTGTGAGCTCTCACCTGTCCTGTGTGAGCTCTCACCTGTCCCTGTGAGCTCTGACCTGTCCCTGTGTGAGCTCTGACCTGTCCCTGTGAGCTCTGACCTGTCCCTGTGAGCTCTCACCTGTCCTGGGAGCTCTCACCTGTCCTGTGTGAGCTCTCACCTGTCCCTGTGAGCTCTCACCTGTCTGTGTGAGCTCTCACCTGTCCTGTGAGCTCTCACCTGTCCTGTGAGCTCTCACCGGTCCCTGTGAGCTCTCACCTGTCCCTGTGTGAGCTCTCACCTGTCCTGTGTGAGCTCTCACCTGTCCCTGTGTGAGCTCTCACCTGTCCCTGGGAGCTCTCACCTGTCTGTGTGAGCTCTCACCTGTCTGTGTGAGCTCTCACCTGTCTGTGTGAGCTCTCACCTGTCCCTGGGAGCTCTCACCTGTCCCTGTGAGCTCTCACCTGTCCTGTGTGAGCTCTCACCTGTCTGTGTGAGCTCTCACCTGTCCTGTGTGAGCTCTCACCTGTCCTGTGAGCTCTCACCTGTCCCTGGGAGCTCTCACCTGTCCTGTGTGAGCTCTCACCTGTCCCTGGGAGCTCTCACCTGTCCTGTGTGAGCTCTCACCTGTCCTGTGTGAGCTCTCACCTGTCCTGTGATCTCTCACCTGTCCTGTGTGAGCTCTCACCTGTCCCTGTGAGCTCTCACCTGTCTGTGTGAGCTCTCACCTGTCCCTGTGAGCTCTCACCTGTCCCTGGGAGCTCTCACCTGTCCTGTGTGAGCTCTCACCTGTCCCTGGGAGCTCTCACCTGTCCCTGTGTGAGCTCTCACCTGTCCCTGTGTGAGCTCTCACCTGTCCTGTGTGAGCTCTCACCTGTCCCTGTGTGAGCTCTCACCTGTCCCTGGGAGCTCTCACCTGTCTGTGTGAGCTCTCACCTGTCTGTGTGAGCTCTCACCTGTCTGTGTGAGCTCTCACCTGTCCCTGGGAGCTCTCACCTGTCCCTGTGAGCTCTCACCTGTCCTGTGTGAGCTCTCACCTGTCTGTGTGAGCTCTCACCTGTCCTGTGTGAGCTCTCACCTGTCCCTGTGAGCTCTCACCTGTCCCTCTGTGAGCTCTCACCTGTCCTGTGAGCTCTCACCTGTCCCTGTGAGCTCTCACCTGTCCCTGTGTGAGCTCTCACCTGTCTGTGTGAGCTCTCACCTGTCCCTGTGTGAGCTCTCACCTGTCCTGTGTGAGCTCTCACCTGTCCCTGTGAGCTCTCACCTGTCCCTGTGAGCTCTCACCTGTCCCTGTGAGCTCTCACCTGTCCCTGTGTGAGCTCTCACCTGTCCTGGGTCACTCACCTGTCTCATTTTAGCACAGTGATTTTGCAGCACTTTTGTAGCTAACAAGAGAAAATGTTGCTGGGTCTTGTTTAAGGCCCAACTGTCCAATTTAAAACTAAAACTGCCTTATTTGTACTTTGGAGCCAGTGACCAAACACCTGAGGCCTGCACTGGGGGATTCTCTATCCAAATAAAAATCACTGCCAAAAACTAAGGAGGGGAAGGAACAAGAAGGAAGAAAAAAACAATTCCCAAAACTCCATTTTGTCCCACACCTATTACTGTATTCTAAAAACCCCAAATTCCAAACCCACACCTATTAATGTATTATAAAAACCTCAAATTCCAAACCCATATCTATTATTATAAAACCCCAAATTCCAATCTCATACCTATTACTGTATTATGAAAACCTGAAATTCCAAACCCATACCTATCACTATATTCTAAAACCCCAAATTCCAAACCTTTATCTATTATTATATTATAAAACCTGAAATTCCAACCTATTACTGTATTCTAAAACCTGAAATTCCAGACCCATACCTATTATTATATTATGAAAACCTGAAATTCCAAATCCATATCTATTACTATATTCTAAAACTTCAAATTCCAAACCTATATCTATTATTATAATCTAAAACCTCAAATTCCAAACCTATATCTATAATTATATTATAAAACCTGTAATTTCAATCCCACACCTATCACTATATTATAAAACCCCCAAATTCCAAACCCATACCTATCACTATATTCTAAAAACCCCAAATTCCAAACCTATATCTGTTATTATATTCTAAAACCTAAAATTCCAAACCCATACCTATTACTATATTCTAAAACTTCAAATTCCAAATCCATATCTATTACTATATTATAAAAATCCCAAATTCTAAACCTATACTTATTACTGTAGTCTAAAACCTGAAATTCCAAATCTACACCTATTACTATAATAAAAAACTTCAAATTCCAATCCCATATCTATTACTACATTCTAAAATCTGAAATTCCAAACCCACACCTATCACTATATTCTAATACCTCAAATTCCAAATCCATACCTATTACTGTATTATAAAAACCTCAAATTCCAATCCCATACCTATTACTATATTATAAAAATCCCAAATTCTAAACCCACACCTATTACTGTAGTCTAAAACCTGAAATTCCAAACCCATATCTATTATTACATTTTAAACCTCAAATTCCAAACCTATATCAATTATTATAATATAAAACCTCAAATTCCAAACCCATATCTATGACTATATTATAAAAAACCCAAATTTCAACCCATACCTATCACTATATTCTAAAACCTGAAATTCCAAGCCCACACCTATCACAATATTCTGCTCAAATTCCAATCCCATATCTATTACTACATTATAAAAACCCCAAATCCCAAACTCTTCACCATCTGAAATCACACTTTTATTTCACTAAACCCCATGATTTTAACTCCATCACCCAAATTTGGAGCCTTCTCCAAGGCCTCAGGTCAAAACCAGATTTCCCCTGGGGGTCAGTGCCAGAAAACCCAGAAAGTTCAAAACAAAATTCCCTGGATTTTTTTTTTTGGTTATTTTTGGGGTTTTTTTGGGGTTTTTTTGTTTTTGGGTTTTTTGGGGTTTTTTGGGGGGTTTTTTTGGGGGGGGGAATGTCTTTCTGGAACCCAAAGAGTTGTGTTTTAATTTGGATTATTTTAGTTTGGATTATTTTAGTTTGGATCCAAGGGTTAACTGGCAGCTCTGCTCATCCCTGCAGTGATTTTGTGATCACCAGGACTCAAGAAAAAAAAATCATTTCTGCTTAATCAAACCATTCTGGGAATCAATCCAGCCTGTAAATCCAAATTTCCTTTGCCATTGGGCAAACCCTGTGGGGTTTAGAGCAGAATTTTAGGAAGAATCATCAAGGGGAGATTCCTGCCTGAGCTGAAACTCTTTTTTTGTTGTTTTGGAATCCTCCAGTGGAGGCAGCAGAGCCCTGTGCAGGTTCTGCCTCCAGCTGCTCTGAGGCTCTTTGCCCACCTGGTGGCTCCCAAGGCACAGCAGAGCTGCTGTGAAATTCCAATTTCTGCTTTTTCTGCTCTTTGGGATCTCACTGGGCAGTTAATATTAAATTATTGGGCAGAGTTACTGATAAATTATAATTCTTGGGAGTGAACTCCCTGCTTTTCACAGCTCATTCTGGTTTTCCCTCCTTCCCCCAGCTCAGCAGTGTTTCTGGAGAACAGAAATCCTTTCCTCCCTTGAAATGTGAATATTATATTTTAAAAGGAACTGCTCAGTGAAGGAATTGTTTCTCCTTTCACACAAATTCTTCATTTTGTTACATTAAGATAATGACAGAACATCTTTTTTTTCCCCACTCTGATCAGTTGAGCACAGGTTTGTGCTTGATTTTCACAGCATTGGGAATAAAATAATTTCAAAGCCCTGACTGTGGGATCTGGTGGTGATTTTTTGGCACTGAAAATCAAATAATAATTTCAAAACTCTGTGAGATCTGGTGGTGATTTTTTGGCACTGAAAATCATATGATAATTTCAAAATGTGGGATCTGGTGCTGCTTTTTGGCACTAAAAATCAAATTATAATTTCAAAACTCTGTGGGATCTGGTGGTGATTTTTTGGCACTGGGAATCAAATGATAATTTCAAAGCCCTGACTGTGGGATCTGGTGGTGATTTTTGGCACTGGGAATTAAATTATAATTTCAAAACTGTGGGATCTGGTGGTGATTTTTTGGCACTGGGAATCAAATGATAATTTCAAAGTGTGGGATCTGGTGGTGATTTTTTGGCACTGAAAATCAAATTATAATTTCAAAACTCTGTGGGAGCTGGTGGTGATTTTTGGCACTGGGAATGAAATGATAATTTCAAAACTCTGACTGTGGGATCTGGTGGTGATTTTTTGGCACTGAAAATCAAATTATAATTTCAAAGTGTGGGATCTGGTGGTGATTTTTGTCACTGGGAATCAAATGATAATTTCAAAGTGTGGGATCTGGTGGTGATTTTTGGCACTGGGAATGAAATGATAATTTCAAATCTCTGTGGGATCTGGTGGTGATTTTTTGGCACTGAAAATCATATGATAATTTCAAAGTCTGAGATCTGGTGGTGATTTTTTAGCAATGGGAATCAAATTGTAATTTCAAAACTGTGGGATCTGGTGGTGATTTTTGGCACTGAAAATCAAATTATAATTTCAAAGTGTGGGATCTGGTGGTGATTTTTGGCACTGGGAATGAAATGATAATTTCAAAGCCCTGACTTTGGGATCTGGTGGTGATTTTTTGGCACTGGGAATGAAATGATAATTTCAAAACTCTGTGGGATCAGGTGGTGATTTTTTGGCACTGAAAATCAAATGATAATTTTAAACCCCTGACTGTGGGGTCTGGTGGTGATTTTTGGCACTGAAAATCAAATGATAATTTCAAAACTCTGTGAAATCTGGTGCTGCTTTTTGTCACTGGAAATCAAATGATAATTTCAAAACTCTGACTGTGGAATCTGGTGGTGATTTTTTGGCACTGAAAATCAAATTATAATTTCAAAACTCTGTGGGATCTGGTGGTGATTTTTTGGCACTGAAAATCAAATTATAATTTCAAAGTGTGGGATCTGGTGATGATTTTTTAGCACTGAAAATCAAATAATTTCAAAGTGTGGGATCTGGTGGTAATTTTTGGCACTGGGAATTAAATGATAATTTCAAAACTCTATGGGATCTGGTGGTGATTTTTGGCACTGGGAATCAAATGATAAATTCAAAACTGTGGGATCTGGTGCTGCTTTTTGGCACTGGGAATCAAATGATAATTTCAAAGTGTGGGATCTGGTGGTGATTTTTGTCATTGGGAATCAAATGATAATTTCAAAACTCTGTGGGATCTGGTGGTGATTTTTTGGCACTGAAAATCAAATGATAATTTCAAAACCCTGACTGTGGTATCTGCTGGTGCTTTTTTGGCACTGGGAATTAAATGATAATTTCAAAGCCCTGACTGTGGGGTCTGGTGGTGATTTTTGGCACTGAAAATCAAATGATAATTTCAAAACTCTGACTGTGGGATCTGCTGGTGCTTTTGGCACTAGGAATCAAATAATAATTTCAAAACTGTGGGATCTGGTGGTGATTTTTGGCACTGAAAATCAAATTATAATTTCAAAGTGTGGGATCTGGTGGTGATTTTTTGGCACTAGGAATCAAATAATAATTTCAAAACCCTGACTGGGATCTGGTGGTGATTTTTGCTTCTGAAATGCCCAGGACAGGGACTGAGCTGTCACCTCATGCAGTGCTCAGCTTTTCTCAGGACAATGTCACTTCTCTCTTGCTTTTGGAGTTTGTGCCACCATTCCTGACTTTCATTGCTTAGAAGGGAACAAGAAGCAGCAAATACCCAGTGGGACATTTTAATTCCCAAGGGAATTGTGGTGGGGAGGTGTGGGCACACCTGGGTTTCCTGTGCTGAGCTGTTGCAATATTTCCAGCTCTTGCCTCTCCTGCAGCCTGAGTTCCCACAGCTCTGCTTTGAGCAGGATTTTGGTGCTGGAGAATTGCTCTGGATGTAAAACAACCTCAGCCTGCAGGCCTCTTGTGATGAATCATTCAGGGGCTCCAACAAAACAAAACTCTTGCTGCTCTGGTGGTTTCTCTTTTTCCATCAGTGAGAAAAGGAGAGAGGGGACAATAATTGACATTTGAGCTGCTGCAGGGAGCACAGCAGGCCTGTGGGGCAGAGGAATAAACTCAATATGTGGCCAAGCTGAGCAGCTGGGGCTGTGGCTGTGCTTTGTGCCAGGGAGCTGGGTTGTGTTTCTGCTCTCTGCTGATGCCATCCCCTGATTTTTGCCCTGGTTTCTGTGTTTCAGGAAGCTCAGGGCCACGCTGGATGAGTACACCACCAGAGTGGGGCAGCAGGCCATCGTGCTGTGCATCTCACCCTCCAAACCCAACCCTGTCTTCAAAGTGTTTGGTGCTGCACCCTTGGAGAATGTGGTAGGTGTCCCCAAGAGAGCAGGAAAGAACTTCCTCACCTTTCCTGCAGATTCCCTGCTCAAGGCAGCCTTGGAAGCCTGGTAGGGGTCTGAAGGTTGTGTTAAAAACCCTGGGAAACTGAGTTTGGGGTTTGTGGAATGCAGGGCTGGTGGAGTCTGTGGGTTCAGAGATCTTTTTGGAGCAGGTCATGACACAGAATCCCTGAGGCTGGAAAAGACCTCCAAAATCACTGAGCCCAAGCTGTGCCCAATCCCCACCCTGTCCCCAGCCCAGAGCCCTCAGTGCCACATCCAGGAATTCCCTGGGCACCTCCAGGGCTGGGATCCACCCCTGCCTGGGCAGTTCCAATCCCTGAGCACCTTCTCCATGGGGAAATTCCTGCTGTGCCCACCCTGCCCTGCCCTGCCCATCCTGGGGCTGTCCCCTCTGCTCCTGTCCCTGTCCCTGGAGCAGATCCCAACCTGGGACTGTCCCTGTCCCTGGAGCAGATCCTGACCTGGGGCCATTCCCTCTCCTCCTGTCCCTGTCCCTGTCCCTGGAGCAGATCCCAACCTGGGACTGTCCCCTCTCCTCCTGTCCCTGTCCCAGATCCCAACCTGGGACTGTCCCCTCTCCTCCTGTCCCTGTCCCAGATCCTGACCTCGGACTGTCCCCTCCTGTTGTGCAGACCCACAAGATCCCCCCTGATCCCCCTTTTCACAGATCAAACAACCCCAAACAACAACACAACAGAGCTCAGCTCTGCTCTCACTTCCTGCACCTTGCTGCAGACCTTCCCTGTGACAAGTTCTACCTTCAGAACTTTCCCTTCCATCCCACTCACCCTCCCCTTGCCAGCATTACCTCAAATTTCATCAGCTGAGTCTCAGGGGTGGCACTGGCTGTTTGCTGCCAGCTGTTTGCTCCTCCTGCTCTGCAGCACCTTGGGGAGGGTGGCTGGGCCTTCCCCCTGGCCCTGTGCTGGTGCTGCTCACCTTGTTTACCCCAGCCCAACTCCCCACAGGTGCGCAAGTACAAGAGCACCATCCTGGAGGACCTGGAGTCGGCGCTGGCCGAGCACGCCCCGGCCCCTCAGGAGGTGAACTCGGAGCTGCCACCCCTCACCATCGATGGCATCCCTGTCTCCGTGGACAAGATGACCCAGGTGAGCAGGTCAGGGCCACCCAGGGGTGTTGGGTGTTGGCAGGCACACCCTGTTGTTGTGTGGCTCTGCTCTCTGTCCCCCGGGGCTGCAGCAGCTCAGCTCGGGGTTGGATGTGGAGCTTTGTTAGTGGTGATGATTTTCTCTGTGACAAAATAAAAAAAGAGCTCAGGCTGCTGGGAGCATTCCCTTTGGAGATGGTTTTGGCACCTCCCAGAAAGGGGGAAAATGTTTGTTCCACTCTTTGTCACAATCTGGGTGCTGAGTTTGGGAGGGTCACTCATGGACACCTTTCTGTGTCCTGTGTTTATTCCCTCCCCTGGTTCTTGTTGTGGATTGGAGCAGAGGGGAGTTTGCCAAAGGTTTAACCCCAAATCAGACCCTGAGGGAGATATTAGGGAATTTTCTGCCCTGGGCATGTGGGAGATTCCCTTTCCCTCCAAGTGCAGCCCCTTGCTGAGCTGCTGCTGGGAGAAAGTGGAGGGGACTCCCCAGGGAAGCTCCTCTGGAGGGAAATCATCTTCCCCAGGATGCAGGAGCTGAACTCAGGCAGGTGTGGCTCTGGGTGAAGCACCACAACTCTGAAAGGTGATTTTTTTCCAGGGGAGTGCTGAGATGGAAAGGGCAGCACACAAAGAGGAGTCAGAGCAGGACACAGATGTGCAGATTTTTCTGAGGTCACCCCCTGCTCAAAACACAATTTCCACTGCTTAGTGGAATCAGACAAGCTCAGAGTCAGAATAAAATTCTATGCTGTGCTTTGGCTGGTACAGATCATTTTCCCAATCCCTGACAAATAAGACAAAAATTATTTTTTGGATTTTTAAGCTCCTGCAGGAGCTGCTCATTTGTACCACTAACAGTTTCCCATGGAAATGTTTTCCTCCTCCTTTGCTCAGCCAGCCCAAAGAGTTTTGTGGAAATGTTTCTCCTGAGCTGTGCACATCATTTATTGTGGGAATCTTGATTCCCAAAGCTTCCAGTACAATTATTTGTATTTTCTAGTTAAAAATCAGCTTTTTTGCAACTAAGTTGCACAAAACCCCGTGGAAAACTGGAACAAAAATAAATATAAATATAATGAGGATGGCAGGGACTGGAAAAATGAGGCCTCTGCTTTCAGCAGGTGTCATCAGTGAGGAGGTGAAAATAACTCTCCTTTTAATTGCTCTGCTTCCCCAGTGGTCTGCAGGGAAATAAAGCCTTTATTTGCCTGGGCAAAGATGTTTCTCAAACCTTGGGAATGGAGAAATCTGGCTTACAGAGGGGAGTCCTGGTGCTCTCTAGACTTTGCTGAGTTTGCCCCTGAATTTGTTCTCAGTTCCTCGTTGATGTGATTGAGGATTAAAATTGGATAATCTGAGTTTAACCAAGCTGAGCTCAGTGCTTCAGTCAGCTCTCACTGTTTTATGAACTGTGAATTGTCCTTTAATTTGACTTTTTTTAAGCCCCCATGCTTGTAGCAGCCAGTAAAAGTTGTTCTGGCTCTCTCAAAAATCCCTGTGGTGCCTGTCCTGCTCCAGGGGGGGAATCCCTGCTGGAATCAGCTCCCAGAGCAATAACCTGGGTGGGGTTTTTGCTTTTCCAGCTCTGGGGATGGATTCAGGGATGATTGTTCACTTCCAGCTCTCCTGTTTTTCCCTCTCCCACTCCCAGCTCCTGCATGGACCCTCAGAGATGCCAAGGCTGAGCTGTGGGGATGTGTAGAAAATTCCCAAGCCCAGGTTTTGCTCTGTTCCAGTTTGGGGAGCAGTTGGGATACAGCTGTGAGCTGTTCCATTTGGGACTGGGAGAGCTCAGTACCATAAATTCTTGAATTTACATTAAAAGTGGAAACACTGAGCCTGTGTGAAAGGGTGGAAAGAAACATTTCTCACATTTTCTCCCAAATTCTCCATCCTGGGGGTTACCTGAGCCCTTTCCAAGCTGCCAAGGGCACAAACTGGAATGTCCCACTGGGTTTTTTATTTTCCAGCAGATTTTTGGGTGGTTCCTGGATGGTTCTGTGGCTCCTGCAGGTGGCTGTTCCCAGCTGTGCCCTGAGGGATGTGAGGGGACATTTCCTGTGGCACAGCCTCGTTAGGGCACTAATTATCCAGGTCCTCTCTCCTGGCAGTGCTGTTGATTGTCTCCCCCTGGATTAAAGACAAGCCCTCCTTAACAAGGACCTTGAGTAGCTTGAGCCCTCAGCTCCCATGGACCAGTAATTGATCCAGCTGGAAACAAGGAGCAGTGCAAGGGAGGAGCTTTTAACTGTTTTTGCACCAGGCAGCTAAAAAAAAAAACAAACAAAAAACCCAAAACCAGCAATTGCTGTTACCAGGTTTATTTGAATAAATTATTGGGCAGAGTTATTGCTAAATAATAATCCTTGGGAGTGAGCTCCCTGCCTTTGTGGTTTTCCCTCCTTCCCCCAACTCAGCTGTTGCTTCTGAAGAACAGAAAAAAATATGAACAATATATTTGTGAAGAAACTGCTCAGTGAAGGAATTATTTCCCTGCTTTCACCAGGAACCTGGGACAGGAGGAGAGGGAACAGCCTCAGGCTGGGTCAGGGGGGTTAAATTGGATTTTAGGGAAAATTTCTTCATTAAAAAGGTTTTGTAACATCAGAATGGGCCCAGGGCAATGGTGGAGTCCCCATCCCTGCAGGGATTTCAAACCCTGTGGATGTGGCACTTGGGGACAGGGTCCTGAAAGGTCTTTTCCAACCAAAATGATTCCATGATTCTATGAAATAATTTTCTCTGAAAGCTCTGAAGGGATGCAGGGAGCTGCTCCTAAATGCAGGGTTTAAAGCTCTAAATGTGATTTTTCTCTTGACATAAGGACAGCTCTCCCCTTCCTGCTCTGCAGCTGAACCAGCCTTTTCCTGGTGCTCCAAGGAGTGCCTGTACAAACCCAATCCTGTCACAAAACCCTGTGTGAGTTCTGGAATTATTTTGGCTGGAGAAGTGTGAGATTGTGCTTTCCACATTTCAGCAGTCACAGCATCTCTGTAAAAGTTACCTCAGCTCATGCCTGAGTTCCTGCCACTCTAGGGACATTGAGAGTGGAGGTTTTTAATGGGTTATTGTGATTTATTTGGTTTTTTTTCCATTTCAGGTTGGCTCATTCTCTTGCTGGTAGAGTTTGAATTGTGAAGTGTCGACACATCGGGCATTTGTGCCTTGGTGTTGTAATGTTGTTTTGGCTGATTTAATTTGGTTTCTCTCTTCCACCTGCTGCCAAGGTGTCTTGGGGAGAAGATGACAAAGCATTTCCCACCTTCCTTGGGCACTCAGGCCTCTTCTAGCTGATGGCTCCAACAGGATGGAAACCGAACACAATAATTCCGTACAACAAAACTACCAGAGATGTGAACTCCTAAACACCTCCCAACCTTTTTATTGTTGCAGGCACAGCTGAGAGCCTTCATCCCTGAGATGCTGAAGTATTCCACAGGTCGTGGGAAGCCAGGCTGGGGCAAGGAGAGCTGCAAGCCCATCTGGTGGCCCGAGGACATCCCCTGGGCCAACGTCCGCAGCGACGTGCGCACGGAGGAGCAGAAGCAGAGGGTGGGTGTCTCCTGCCTGCCTCCACATGCAGCACAGGGGGCTGCAGGCTGCTCTTTGGGAGTGGTTTTAGCCTTGAGGGACAGAAAAAAAGAGTTTGTGTCATGGCCTGCTGAAGGAGGGAAGGGATGCTGATGTTGAGAGCAGCAGGGAAGGAAAGAGTGTGGTGGAGTCAGGAAAAATGAGAGAGCTGGGTGAAGAAGTCTTGAGTGGAATTTCTGCCAATCTGTCACAGGGATAATGAAAGGAAGGCACTGTGGTGTGGAGGCTGCAGGGTCTGGGGAGGCTGGTTCAGGGCTGCTTGGGTGGGGAGGCTGGGAATGGTGCTGGGGCAGCATTTTGGTGCTTTCCCAAATTCCCTGTGGTTTTCTGCTCAGAGTTACTTGGTTTGGGTTGGAAGGGATCTTCCAAAGGTCTTCTCATCCAACCCCTGCACTGAGCAGGGATATCTTCAGAGGATCAGGTGGCAGGGATATCTTCAGTGGATCAGGTGGCTCTGCAAGCTGAGTTCCTTGGGGAAAGGAGGGGATGAGTAGAGGGAAATCAATTATTGGGCTTGTTTGTTTGCGGATTGTCACAAACCCCCCCACAAACCCCAGCAAAGACAAACATGCAAACCCCAGCACTGTGCTGCTCCTGGGCTGACTGTGCCCTGTCCCTTGCTGCTGGAAGGTGTCCTGGACCCAGGCCCTGAGGACCATTGTGAAGAACTGCTACAAGCAGCACGGGCGCGAGGACCTGCTGTACGCCTTCGAGGACCAGCAGACCCCGCAGACCACGACCACGCACAGCATCGCCCACCTGGTGCCCTCCCAGACCGTGGTACAGACCTTCAGCAACCCTGATGGCACCGTGTCCCTCATCCAGGTGAGGCACATCCCCCTGGGATTGGCATTCCCAGCACAGTCTGCCTCAGGGAGGTGGTATAAAGAAACTCAGGAGTTAAACTTTGTTGTGTCTTGCTGTCCTGGTTTGGAGGGCAGGTGTGTGCTGAGAAAGGCAGGAGCTTCTCTTTGAAATGGAGAATGGAAACCCCCTCCCTCCACATTATTATAATTTTGAAATCAAGGGGCTCTCAGACAAAGATATGGGAATAGGAATAACAGTTCTTTACTAGGGAAATTAAAATAGAAATACAGCACTACAAAGAACAAACCCCAAACCCTGACACAGTCAGAGTACAGCCTGACACCCGTCAGGCAGGGTGTTGGCAGCAGTCCCATCCCATGGTGGCTGCATCCTCCTGCAGTGACAGATGTGGCTCAGTTGGAGCAGTGCTCCTGTACAAAGTGCAGTTTGCTCTGAAGCTCCAGGGATGATGTGGAAGGGTCTGGTTTTCCTCTGGGATCCAGTGGCAAAGGCTGCTCTGATGTTCCAAATCTCAGATTTTATCTGGGTAGGAAATGCTTGGCTCCTCCCCTGGGTGCAGCATCTCCCCATGGGATGATGGAATTTTATCAGCCATGCCCTGGGACTCAATGGCCATGAACAGGAGAGATCTCCTGGAGGGAGGATGGGCTGTGAAAAGATAAAGAACACTGCCCCAGCTGGTTTATAAACCATGGCCATGAACAGGAGATATCCCATGAGATAAAGAACACTGCCCCAGCTGGTTTATAAAACATGACCCATTAACAGGAGATATCTCACGTGGAGATGAGGATCACTGCCCCAGCTGATTTAACAGATGGTGACAAAATTCATACTTTTAGTCACATTCTGTATTGCAAACCAAGCACTTACCTCACAACAGAAATCCATCCTCATCCTCTCTCTTCCCAACTCCCACCCCCTGTTCTCCAGTGCAAGGATTTCTGTGATGTGGTCAAACCCTTCAGGGATTTGAGCTGAGTTTAGTGAATCTGCCTAAAACAAATCCAGTCCCTGGTGCCACCACACAGCCCCTGTGGTGGCAGAGGGAGGAGGGCTGGTGGAACTGCCTTCCTTTAATGGTGTGAAATTCAGTTTAATCAGCAGGTCAGGTATTTCTGTGCCCCTGGTCTTCATCTGGCACCTGAAGTGTGGTATATTTATTACAAACACAGATTTGTCCTCGTGGAGCAAGGATTCCTCTCACCCTGCTCTTAGCTCAGCACTGCTGCAGTTTTCCCTGTGTGGGAAGGCAGATTCTGGCACCTCAGGATGGCAAAAAAAAATCAGATTTTCTCTTGAAACTTCCCACAAACTCCTTGTGGGAGTGAGATTTGAATCTCAATTTCCCTTGTGCCTCCAAACCACCCCTGGCCCAGTCCAGTCCTGTTTGAGCATCCCATTTTTAGTGCATCTCAGACATAATGAAGATAAAACCTGGGGGTGTGAGGTTTTTCCCCCCAAATGAAGCTTTTCAGTGGCTGTGGCAGTTTTCTGTCCCCCACCAAGGCCCAGCAGACCTGCCAGGCTGGTTCTCTTTGCTCACCTGTCCACACAATCTCCCTTTGACTGATATCCTTTCACTGGACACCTGAGATCCCATTGACTTCCTGGCATTTATTTTTAATGCTCCTCAGACACAAAGCTGCCCATCTCCCTGCCTTTGTCCTTTCCCAGCTGTTGAATGGGGGAAAAGCTCATTTCCAAAGGGCTATTGAGGGTGAGCTCATGTTTGCCAGGTGCCTGGAGATGAGACCCAGGGAATGGGGAGCCAGGAGGGAATTCTGAGCCTGGCTGGGTGGGAGGAGGGAGCTGAGTCCACCCTGCTCCCACAGCTGCTTTTCCTGAGGTTTGGAGGATGCTGAGGCCTTCATGGAGGTGGGGACAGCACGAGGGATGTGCAAAACTTGGTTCCAGTCTGGGAGCTGCCATGGATTAACATCCACCTTGGGATTGACAGCTCTGTGTTTTCTGTGAGCTCTGCAATTACAATTCATCACAGAATCGTGGAATTTGAAGGGATTGGAATAAAGTTCCTCTCATTACCATGGGCAAATTACCATTTGAAGGGATTGGGATGGACCTTAAAGTTCCTCTCATTACCATGGGCAGGGATTTTTTTTCCCACCATCCCAGGCTGCTCCAAGCCCTGTCCTGGACACTTCCAAGGATGGGACACCCCCAACCTCCCTGCATCCAACACCTCCCAATAAACTCCTTTATTCTTTTCCATCTCAGAGCACTTCTCCTGAGTGCTGTGGGCATTCCCTGCAGTAACAGCTGCATTCTTTTCTCCTGCACAGGTTGGCACTGGTGCCACGGTGGCCACGCTGGCCGACGCCTCCGAGCTGCCCACCACGGTCACGGTGGCACAAGTGAATTATTCTGCAGTGGCTGATGGAGAGGTGAGACCCTGCCCCAAGCTCCTGGCTGAGCCTCCTTGGACATCTCAGCACCCACAGCAAGCAGCCAGGCTGCACAGTTCAGGGCTGGCACAGAACAGGGGGAAAAATTTTTTTTTAAATTTTTTTATATGGATTTTTTTATACAGAAAGTGCTGAATTGTTATTTCCACTCAACATTCTACAAACACAATTATAGTGCAAGCCTTAGGGCTGAATTTCATAATTTTTTTTATACCTCCTATAGATTATTTATTTAGGGTTTCTTTGGGTTTTTTGGTTTTTTTGTTTGTGGTGGGTTTTTTTTTTATTTTTTGGGGTTTTTTTTTGTTTTTGTTTTTTGGGGTTTTTTTGTGTTTTGTTTTTGGTTTTTTGGGGTTTTCTATTTTTTATTGGTTTTTTTGATTTTTTGTTTTTGGTTTTTTGGGGGGTTTTTTTAATTTGTTTTTTGGGGTTTTTTTTTTGGCATTTCCATACCTAAATCTGACCGCTCAAACTTGCAAACATTTATTTCTCCCCTTTAAAAAAAAAATCAAATAATACATTAAAAATACAATTCTTTCTGTGGGTGTAACAAACATTCCCTTAAAATTACAAAGATGATTTTTTTTTTACCCTCTTGGCTTCAAACCCCACCTTTAAATTTGGCTGCAAGTCACCTCTGCTTTTATGGATTTTTTAACCATCTCCACCCCAACAAATTGAGGTGTTTTTTCCATCATCCCCTACAGGATTTTTATTTGTGTGTCTCAGAAATTGGGGAGCATCCTAAAATGTTTATGGGGATGGTTTTTTTTTGTCCAAAGTTTGTTTTTACTTCTCATCCTGGTGGATTTTGTGGCCATGCAATCATTATCATGTGAAGCTCCACATGAAAATAAGGAGGGAAATGAGCAACTGGGTGAACTTTGGGTAATATGAAAATTATCTGTGGGAAGGGGAATTTTAAATACTGGGATAAATGAACATTTCCAGCCTTTTATTAAAGCAATGTGGCTCAATCCCATCTGAAGTCACAGGTGCTGTCCAAATAAACCCTGGATGGACCAATCCCCAAAATGTGCAAATAGAAACAGGGAGGAAAACACAACCCTGAGGGATCTGTGCTGGGGCTCCAGCTCTGCAGAAACACAAAATTCCACAAGATTGGGGTTGGAAACCTTTGGGAATCACCCAGGGCAGGGTCCCCCAGAGCAGGTGACACAGGGACACGTCCAGGTGACTTTGGGATGTTTCCAGAGACACTCCACAGCTTTCCTGAGCAGCTGTTCCAGGGCTCTGCCACTCCCCATGGAAGAGAAGGAAGGTGGAAGGTGAAAGTTTTTCCTGGTGGTGAGGTGGAAATGTTTTAATTGATGGCCATCAAACACAGCTAATTAACAAACTGCTGGCTGTAATTTGGGTACAGCAAAACAATGCTGCCCTGTTTTGTTGAGGATTTGGCAGGAAAAGAGGAATTTCTGGGTTTTGGGGGATTTTTTGGGTCTTTGAGCCTCATGGCTGATGGAGGGCTGGAGTGTGCAGCCACATCCCCTGCTGAATCCCACCCTCCCTCCCTTTTTCCCAACCTCAGAGCTGGACACTGCTGAATTGTGTCCTGGTTTGGAGGACAGGTGTCTGCTGAGAAAGGCAGGAGCTTCTCTTTGAAATGGAGAATGGAAACCCCCTCCCTCCAAATTATTATAATTTTGAAATCAAGGGGCTTTCAGGCAAAGATATGGGAATAGGAATAACAGTTCTGTACCAGGGAAATTAAAATAGAAATACAGCACTACAAAGAACAAACCCCAAACCCTGACACAGTCAGAGTACAGCCTGACACCCGTCAGGCAGGGTGTTGGCAGCAGTCCCATCCCATGGTGGCTGCATCCTCCTGCAGTGACAGATGTGGCTCAGTTGGAGCAGTGCTCCTGTACAAGGTGCAGTTTGCTCTGAAGCTCCAGGGATGATGTGGAAGGGTCTGGTTTTCCTCTGGGATCCAGTGGGAAAGGCTGCTCTGATGTTCCAAATCTCAGATTTTATCTGGGTAGGAAATGCTTGGCTCCTCCCCTGGGTGGAGCATCTCCCCATGGGATGATGGAATTTTATCAGCCATGCCCTGGGACTCAATGGCCATGAACAGGAGAGATCTCCTGGAGGGAGGATGGGCTGGGAAAAGATAAAGAACACTGCCCCAGCTGGTTTAACAGCTGGCCATGAACAGGAGATATCCCACAGACATCAGGATCACTGCCCCAGCTGGTTTATAAAATATGATCCATTAACAGGAGATATCTCCTTTGGAGGAAGGATGGGCTGTGAAAAGATAAAGAACAATGCCCCAGCTGGTTTATAAACCATGGCCATGAACAGGAGATATCCCATGAGATAAAGAACACTGCCCCAGCTGGTTTATAAACCATGGCCATGAACAGGAGATATCCCATGAGATAAAGAACACTGCCCCAGCTGGTTTATAAACCATGGCCATGAACAGGAGATATCCCATGAGATAAAGAACACTGCCCCAGCTGGTTTATAAACCATGGCCATGAACAGGAGATATCCCATGAGATAAAGAACACTGCCCCAGCTGGTTTATAAACCATGGCCATTAACAGGAGATATCCCACAGAGATCAGGATCACTGCCCCAGCTGGTTTATAAAATATGATCCATTAACAGGAGATATCTCCTTTGGACAGAGGATAGGTCTGGAAAAGATAAAGAACTCTGCCCCAGTTGGTCTAACAGCTGGCCCATTAACAGGAGATATCCCATGGAGATGAGGAGCTGGTTTATCAGATGGTGACAGAATTCACACTGCTGATCACATCCTGTATTGAAACCCAAGACACTCTGCCAAACCCAATCCTTACCTTTAATTCTGGGGAGCAGCCACCCCTCCAGGGGTTCTGCCTGACCCTCCAGCCCTTTCCCTGTGTTTTCCTGGCAGGTGGAGCAGAACTGGGCGACGCTACAGGGCGGGGAGATGACGATCCAGACGACGCAGGCCTCGGAGGCCACGCAGGCGGTGGCCTCGCTGGCCGAGGCGGCGGTGGCAGCGTCACAGGAGATGCAGCAGGGAGCCACTGTCACCATGGCACTCAACAGGTACCTGGCCACAGCTGCCACAGCTAACACTGTGCAATGCTGAGAGATTCTCCCTCAGCAGCAGGACAGCTCCTGATTCCCGCTCTGTTCACAATCAGAATTTTCTTCACAGGCTATTATTTTTTTCTCCAATCTTTCTGTAAAAAGTTGAAGGAGCTGCAGGGGTTATTAGGGGTTTATTAGGGGGTTTGTTAGGTGTTTATTAGGGTTTTTAGCAAGATCTAAGATGTCCATCCAGCAGGACAAAATATCTTTGCACAGCTCTGCTGAGCTGCTTAAACTCATCCTGCTGTTCCTAAAAACTGGGAATGGCTGTGGCACCTCCTGAGGGACAGGAAATCACAGCACTGAAGGAGATTTCCCACTGCTGAGGTGTGGACAAGAATTCCCTTCATCCAAACCAGGATTCTGCTTAGAGGCTGTTGACTGAGCAGCCAGGGCACAAGAATACACATAAACCTGGTTGGAATAAACCTGGTTGGAATCAATATTCCACTGCTGGTGGTTGAAATAAACCTTGTTTGGAATAAATATTCCACTGCTGGTGATTGTAATAAAGCTCCAAGACCTTGTTCCAACCAGAAATTGCTGAAGGAATCACTTGGATCCCAGTTTGCTCCCAAATCTCTGTTGGGATTGAATCCCAAACACACCTAGAACTGTGTCTGATTTGTGATGCAGATTTGGGTGCTTCAGATATTTCTGCTACATGAGGTTGGTCAAATAGGATTTTTTTTACTAATAGTTTTCCTGTAAAATTCTATTTTTAAAGCAAATTATCTTCTCAGGACACTGGAGTTACAGGAAAAAGCCTCACCTCCCCAAATCCAACTTGCAGGATTTTATCCTGCACATTTCCAGCATTCCAGATTTCCCTACCTGGATTTTTTTTTTTAGTAGTGGGAAGGCTGGGCATGGGGTCACACCTGATCCCAGGTTTGCTGAGCTGCCCTTGGCACCTGTACAAGGTGCAGTTTCCCTCTAAAGCTCCAGTGGGGATGTGGAGAAATCCGGTTTTCCTCTGGAGTCCAGTGGAGAAAGGGGCTCCCTTTGTGTCCCAAACCCTCTGTTTTTATCTTGGTAAGAAATGTTGGGCTCTTCCCCCTGGCTGGAGCAACTCCCAATGGGATGCAGTAATTTTATCAGTGCCACAGTGGGACTCAATGGCCATGAGCAGAAAATGACTGGCTGGAGGAAGGATGGGTTGTGAAAAGATAAAGAACACTGCCCCAGCTGGTTTATAAACCATGGCCATGAACAGGAGATATCCCATGAGATAAAGAACACTGCCCCAGCTGGTTTATAAACCATGGCCATGAACAGGAGATATCCCATGAGATAAAGAACACTGCCCCAGCTGGTTTATAAACCATGGCCATGAACAGGAGATATCCCATGAGATAAAGAACACTGCCCCAGCTGGTTTATAAACCATGGCCATGAACAGGAGATATCCCATGAGATAAAGAACACTGCCCCAGCTGGTTTATAAACCATGGCCATGAACAGGAGATATCCCATGAGATAAAGAACACTGCCCCAGCTGGTTTATAAACCATGGCCATGAACAGGAGATATCCCATGAGATAAAGAACACTGCCCCAGCTGGTTTCAATGGATGCCCATTAGCAGAATATCTCCCACAGAGATCAGGATCACTGCCCCACCCTCAACAGATGGTGACAGAACAGAAACCTTTGATCACAATGTATTGTAACCCAAGACAGTTGCCAACACCAAGACCTGGTCTTTCCAGGTCTTTCCCAGTTTTCATAGCTCTAATTCAGCTTTCCTGGCTCCTTCAAGTTTTCCATTCTTGTCACCAGCCCTGTTTTGAGCAGGGCACTGGCTGGACCACCATGGATTAAAGACCTGAGACAGCACAGCTCTTTCACAGCTCACCAGGGCAGGATTGCTCTGTTTGGAGAGGAGCCCCACAGGGATGTTAGAATGATAAAAAAATCCTTTTTCTTCCTTTTTGATGCTCTTTTTGCTGCTGTTCAGCTGCATGTGTAGGCTGTGTGTCTCCTGCACGGTTATGGCTGTGTCTGTGTGAGGAGGCACACATGAAAAAATAAGAAGTAACATGTTGATCCTCCTGCTATAAATATTTCCACTTTTGGTCCTGTGTTTTGAGTGGAGGAGGAAACATCTCCCAGGAGCACTCAGCTCCCTCCCCTGCCCTGGGATGGAGGTTTCACAGGCAGGATGTGCACCTGGACTGAGGTGGGATGTGCAGCTGGATGCTCTGAGATGTAAATTCCAGTTTTGGGTGCATTTCATTGACTACTTTTACACATTCCACAGGCCTGGAGGCTTTGGAAAACCTGATAGTCTGAATCCACTCACCATGAATTTTCTTGCTGCCAACCTTTGAAACCTCAGATCTATTTTGTTTACTCTTTTCCCCCCTTTTTAAATATGCATATGAATAACTCATCTGTCCTGTCTTAATGGATCCAAATCCTCTGAGTCCTGATTAATGCACTCAGGATGGAGCTGTGGAGCCAGGAGGCTTTGATGTGCTCCATTAAGGCAGGGCTGAGGCTGGGATCCCATTTGGATGCTGTCTGTGCTGGAGATGGGATTGTTCCCCACCCTAATTACAGTAATTTCATGATTATAAACTGCATGTTACAATACAGAGTGTGATCAAAGGAATCTGTTCTATCACCATCTGTTGAGGGTGGGGCAGTGATCCTGATCTCTGTGGGAGATATTCTGCTAATGGGCATCCATTGAAACCAGCTGGGGCATTGTTCTTTATCTCATGGGATATCTCCTGTTCATGGCCATGGTTTATAAACCAGCTGGGGCAGTGTTCTTTATCTCATGGGATATCTCCTGTTCATGGCCATGGTTTATAAACCAGCTGGGGCAGTGTTCTTTATCTCATGGGATATCTCCTGTTCATGGCCATGGTTTATAAACCAGCTGGGGCAGAGTTCTTTATCTTTTCACAACCCATCCTTCCTCCAGCCAGTCATTTTCTGCTCATGGCCATTGAGTCCCACTGTGGCACTGATAAAATTACTGCATCCCATTGGGAGTTGCTCCAGCCAGGGGGAAGAGCCCAACATTTCTTACCAAGATAAAAACAGAGGTTTTGGGACACTAAGGGAGCCCCTTTCTCCACTGGACTCCAGAGGAAAACCGGATTTCTCCACATCCCCACTGGAGCTTTAGAGGGAAACTGCACCTTGTACAGGAGCACTGCTCCAGCTGAGCCACATCTGTCACTGCAGGAGGATGCAGCCACCATGGGATGGGACTGCTGCCAACACCCTGCCTGACGGGTGTCAGGCTGTACTCTGACTGTGTCAGGGTTTGGGGTTTGTTCTTTGTAGTGCTGTATTTCTATTTTAATTTCCCTAGTAAAGAACTGTTATTCCTAATTCCCATATCTTTGCCTGAATTTCAAAATTACAATAATTTGGAGGGAGGGGGTTTCTATTCTCCATTTCAAAGAGAAGCTCCTGCCTTTCTCAGCAGACACCTGTCCTCCAAACTAAAACAGCAACTTTTCATTCTTTGTCCATATATAACCCACACCTGATTATAAGCCACACTTTGGGTTCAGACCAAAATTTTAATCAAAATGGTGCAGCTTATAATGGTGAAATTACTGTACTTGTTGCATTTCCAGGCACAGAGCAGGAAAAATGTTACAGATTGCTGGGCATGATCATTTAGATCATCTTAGAAATTTCTCTCATGTGAGTTGGTTCCTGATTTCTTCTTTTCTGTTTTCTGCAGCATCTCTGTCCTGGATTATCCACACTGCACAGTGTGTGACTTGCCTGAGCTCACAGCAGAAAGTTTGGTAAGCAGCACACAAAGGGTTTTTGTGGCCAGGATTCCTCAAATCCTTCCAGCATGAGGAAGGATTTGGGTTTTCTATTCTGTCTTTTTTTTTCTGTGAACCCCCAAAATTAGATTTTTCCAAATTTCTAATTTTTCCAAAATTAGATTATTTTTTTCCCCCCTCCACACTTGAAAATTCCTCCTGTCACTATTCTGAGTCACTGTGAGCAGTGGGGACGTGGGGAAGAGTCACTGCTGGTTTTGGGCACCCCATAAAAATAGTTGGGCTTAGGGTTTTCCCTTTGACAGAGTAGAATCACTGAATTCCAAGATCATTGTGGCTGGAAAAGACCTCCAAGGTCATCAAGTCCAATCTTTGATCAACCACCACCTTGTCCCCAGCCCAGAGCCCTGAGTCCACATCCAGGAATTCCTGGGACACCCCTAGGGATGGGAAATCCAAACCTCTGTGCAGTTCCAATCCCTGAGCACCCTTTCCATAAGGAATTCTTCCTGATGTCAGATTTTGAGGCTTTTTCCCCTTTTTCTGTCAAGACAAGACTCTAAATTCTGCTTTGAAAGAGAATTTACCCAGAGGCTGTTACCTCCCAGCTTTCAATTGCTCTGAGCACTTCTGTTTTCTGAGACAGAAAGGAATGAAGGAATTAAGGAATGAACCAAATTCCCTGTGGAGAGGAGCCTCAAGTATTCCAGAGCATGGTGGGATAACAATGCTGGCAGGTTCAGAACTGCAATAATTCAAGTGCAGGGCAGGCTGGACTTGGACAGCACAGGGAAAAGCTTTGGGGTTAACAGGAAATAATGGACAGGGAATGGAGAGCCTAAATCATGAAATAATGGACTGGGAATGGAGAGCCTAAATCATGAAATAATGGACAGGGAATGGAGATCCTAAATCATTAAATAATGGACTGGGAATGGAGAGCCTAAATCATTAAATAATGGACAGGGAATGGAGAGCCTAAAACATTTAATAATGGACAGGGAAGGGAGAGCCTAAATCATAAAAAAGGATTCTGGGCAGGGATGATCTCATGGTGCTGCTGCAATCTGAGGCCTGTGTTGTTTTTCCTTAGATGTGTAAAAGTCAAAATAATCAGAAATATTTTCCCCAGGTTCACAGGGCTGACTCCATCCTCTCCTGGCCCGATGGGGACATCTAGTGACACATCACTGAGGGCTCCCTGGCTGCTGCTAATCCTCACAGTCAGCCTTTCTAGGAGAAAACTGAACGTTTTTAGGGAAAATATTCCCAGTAGGGTCTTGACAGTTTGAGAGCTGTCACATTCAAGGACAGCACTTTTCACTTTTCTCCAGCAGACATGGATGTTATGCTCAAGGGAGAGCAATTTAATTAGAAAATGTGCAGAAACCAACTTGAATTTTACCATGAGGGTTCATCTGTGGGGAGATACCCATGGAAATAAGGATTTAATGGGAATTAGACACACCCTGGTACTCGAGGTGCACATTTGTGAATGTATTTATATTTTTTCAGCCAGCACTTCATGTGTTGTTTTAGCTTTTTGTTACCACTCTGATGAGTGGTTTTAACATCCCAGCCTAACACATTTATGGAATGTAACAGATGATTGTGCTCTCAGTGGGTTGAGCACTGTGATGTGTGTCTGGGGAATCCCAAGGAGAATCCCAGTGTGAGTCAGGAGTGGGTGGATGGTGGGGGATTCACCCACCCTTTTGTGAGAATAAATCCTGGCCAGTCCCCATCTCCCCTCTCCTTTCCAGAGGGGTCTGCACAGGGATTAATGCACCCTTTAAAAGGGGAATTAAAGTCTGTTCAGCCTGGGCCCTCCTTCCATAAATCTGATGGAAAGACCCTCCCTGAAAATCAGACTGGTGAAAATAAATCCATCCACACCTGAGGGTGTTTGCAGTTACCTAAGATTTAAAACAATGTCTCAGCAGCACTTAGGCTGGAGGGGATTTTTGGTACAGAAAGGTCTGGTCCCCTTGATACAAACGTTGCTGTTTGTCATCCTGTGTGGATTTGTGATTTCCTTTCACTGGTCTGTAATGTGTGCTCTAAACATGAATTAATTTATATAGTTACCAAAAGCAGGGGTGATCACCAGGCTGCAATTTGCTGCTGTAAACAAGGAATACAAATCTACCACAAAATCCATTTCCCATGGTGGAACAGTGTGATTTATCCCATTATTAGCTGTTATTCTAAATTAAGAGTAGACTAAAATTGGAGTGTTTCAGAATCTACTGATGATAACCCAAGTGAGGAGGCAGCTCTGCTGCTTGTCCTCCCTCACAAGTAAGACTTGTGCAGACAACAAAAACAAAGATTTCTGCCCAAGGCCATCTCTGTGGTGATGCTGATGAACTCTGTGGTCAGGGCTGCACTTCTGCCCTTGCAGGAAGCTGGAGACAACAACCAGTTCTGCTGGAGGAATTTGTTCTCCTGCATCAACTTGCTGAGGATCCTCAACAAGCTGACCAAGTGGAAGCACTCGAGGACGATGGTAAGGGGGTGTCCCCTCGCCAGCATTTCACCTGGAGCACATCCCTGGCTCTGCACAGCAGGGTCAGCCTGGCCTTGTGCTCAGGGCTTCCTCTGGAAGTGCTGGAGCTCCCCCATTCCCTGCCTCAAATGCAGAAATCCTTTTTCTCCTGCAGATAACATTAAAGTAATTTCACCATTATAAGCTGCACCATTTTGGTCCAAACCCGAAGTGCTGCTCATAATCAGGTGTGGTTTATACATGGACAAAGAAGGAAAAGTTGCTGTTTTAGTTTGGAGGACAGGTGTGTGCTGAGAAAGGCAGGAGCTTCTCTTTGAAATGGAGAATGGAAACCCCCTCCCTCCAAATTATTGTAATTTTGAAATCAAGGGGCTCTCAGGCAAAGATATGGGAATTAGGAATAACAGTTCTTTACTAGGGAAATTAAAATAGAAATACAGCACTACAAAGAACAAACCCCAAACCCTGACACAGTCAGAGTACAGCCTGACACCCGTCAGGCAGGGTGTTGGCAGCAGTCCCATCCCATGGTGGCTGCATCCTCCTGCAGTGACAGATGTGGCTCAGTTGGAGCAGTGCTCCTGTACAAGGTGCAGTTTCCCTCTAAAGCTCCAGTGGGGATGTGGAGAAATCCGGTTTTCCTCTGGAGTCCAGTGGAGAAAGGGGCTCCCTTAGTGTCCCAAAACCTCTGTTTTTATCTTGGTAAGAAATGTTGGGCTCTTCCCCCTGGCTGGAGCAACTCCCAATGGGATGCAGTAATTTTATCAGTGCCACAGTGGGACTCAATGGCCATGAGCAGAAAATGACTGGCTGGAGGAAGGATGGGTTGTGAAAAGATAAAGAACACTGCCCCAGCTGGTTTATAAACCATGGCCATGAACAGGAGATATCCCATGAGATAAAGAACACTGCCCCAGCTGGTTTATAAACCATGGCCATGAACAGGAGATATCCCATGAGATAAAGAACACTGCCCCAGCTGGTTTATAAACCATGGCCATGAACAGGAGATATCCCATGAGATAAAGAACACTGCCCCAGCTGGTTTATAAACCATGGCCATGAATAGGAGATATCCCATGAGATAAAGAACACTGCCCCAGCTGGTTTATAAACCATGGCCATGAACAGGAGATATCCCAGGAGATAAAGAACACTGCCCCAGCTGGTTTATAAACCATGGCCATGAACAGGAGATATCCCATGACATAAAGAACACTGCCCCAGCTGGTTTCAATGGATGCCCATTAGCAGAATATCTCCCACAGAGATCAGGATCACTGCCCCACCCTCAACAGATGGTGACAGAACAGACACCTTTGATCACACCCTGTATTGTAACATGCAGTTTATAATCAGGTGCAGCTTATAATCATTAAATTACTGTATTTGTGTGAGCCTCCAGCCCCGTGCAGAGAGTGTTGGACACTGCTGTTCTCCCCTCTGAGCTCTGTGCTGTTCCAGACCCGGTGCTGGTGCCCCAGGCAGCAGAGCCAGCGTTGCTGGGGCTGCCCTGAGCGCTCTCCATCACTCACCGCTCCTTTCCTGGCAGATGCTGGTGGTGTTTAAGTCAGCCCCGATCCTGAAGCGTGCCCTGAAGGTGAAGCAGGCCATGATGCAGCTCTACGTGCTCAAGCTGCTGAAAATCCAGACCAAGTACCTGGGGAGGCAGTGGAGGAAGAGCAACATGAAGACCATGTCTGCCATCTACCAGAAGGTGCGGCACCGCATGAACGACGACTGGGCCTATGGGAACGGTGAGTCCTGCCTCAGCCCCTGCCCTGGGCAAGTTCTAAACAGAAAGAAAATAAAGAAACAGCGTGGAGGTTAATTAAAAATCCTTTTGTAAGGTACAGAATGTGTTACAGTAAAAATTCCTATGGAACTATGGAGGGTTTAAGTGTTTGAAAGATCCTTTACCCCCCCAAAAAAAAGAGGATCTGTGTCCTGAGAATGAAGTATAACCAAAAAAATCTTTGTCCTGAGAATGAGGTATAACCAAAAAAAAAATCTCTGTTCTGAGAATGAAGTATAACCAAAAAAAAATCTCTGTCCTAAGAATGAGGTATAACAAAAAAAAAATCTCTGTTCTGAGAATGAAATACACCCAAAAAAAGAGGATCTGTGTCCTGAGAATGAAGTATAACAAAAAAAAAAATCTCTGTTCTGAGAATGAAATACACCCAAAAAAAGAGGATCTCTGTCCTGAGAATGAAGCATAACCCATAAAAATCTCTGTTCTGAGAATGAAGTATAACCAAAAAAAGAAAAGAAATTAAAAGAAATTTTGCTTTGAAACCATTCATTCTTAAAAGTAAATAACCCATAAGTTTAACATAGCTCATAAACACAGTTTGAAAGAGCTGTGGAAATAGGAGTCAGTGAAAAGTAAAGCCACAAAAGAACTGGTTTTTTCTTGTTGAAAAAACCCTATAACCAAACAAGATTCTTCTCTCTCTAAAGTAAACTAAAAAAGATTATTTAAGTTAGAAACTAACTGAACTGTTTCTGTATGTTGTTAACAAAGTGTGAAAGGGGGGAGGAGGGGTAGTCCAAAGGTTTTATCCTGAATTTATTATTTTCTTTGTGTTGTTAATAAAGCTTTTTTTTTTTCCTTTACACCCTTTTAAGTTTTAAGCCTGCCTTGCTTTTACTCTTAATTCTATCTCACAACAAAAAATAAGTATATTAAAATTAACAAATCTAAACTGTAACATTTATTAATGCATTAACCAAATAAAACCAAACTGAAGCAAAACACAACTTCACTTGGTTTGCCCTAAAACCTCTAAAATTGGGGATTTTTTCAGAAGTTTTATGGCACCATCCTGCACCATCAGATTTAGAGCTCATGAAAGCCAGCTTTGAAAATACTGGGATTTTTTCAGGATACCTGTTTGGGTAATATGAGATAGTGTCATGGTTATTGCAGCTTTTCAATACCATTCATAGCTGCATTTGCCCAATTTTTAAGAAAATTTGGGGTTAAGAGCTCATAATAAACTCTCCAGGTTTTAAATGTTTGAAATCTTGATCCCTGCTTCAGTGGTCAGGGGAGATGTTCAGTCAAAGTGGTGGGGTCTGAAAAAAGCTGGGTAATTCCAGAGAGCCCTTCAAGCAGGAATAATGCCATTTTTATGGGATATCTTAAATGCAAATGCACACATAAATGGATTTGGTTGGGAATAATAATAATAATAGCAATAATAATAATAATAATGATGATGACTAGGAGTGACTGTGGTTAATGAATGAACTTGCAGCCTGTGAGGAGATCAGAGCAGTGCTCCTGCACTATCCAGGTATAACAATAATAACATTAATAATAATAATAATAATAATAATAATAATAATAATAATAATAATAATAATAATAATAATAACTAGGAGTGAGTGGTTAATGAATGAACTTGAGCCTGTGAGGAGATCAGAGCAGTGCCTCTGCACTATCCATTAATAACAATAATAACAATAATAATAATAATAATAACTAGGAATGAGTGGTTAATGAATGAACTTGCAGCCTGTGAGGAGTGAGTGAGGTCAGAGCAGTGCTCCTGAGCTATCCAGGTATAACAATAATAACAAAAATAATAATAATAACAATAATAACTAGGAGTGAGTGGTTAATGAATGAACTCGCAGCGAGGTCAGAGCAGTGCTCCTGCACTATCCAAGTATAACAATAATAAGAATAATAAGAATAATAACAATAATAATAATAATAACAATAACTAGGAGTGACTGTGGTTAATGAATGAACTTGCAGCCTGTGAGGGGATCAGAGCAGTGCTTCTGCACTATCCAGGTATAACAATAATAACAATAACAACAATAATAACAATAATAATAATAACTAGGAGTGAGTGGTTAATGAAAGAACTTGAGCCTGTGAGGAGATCAGAGCAGTGCTCCTGCACTATCCAAGTATAACAATAATAAGAATAACATGAATAATAACAATAATAACTATAATAATAATAACTAGGAGTGACTGTGGTTAAATGAATGAACTTGCAGCCTGTGAGGAGTGACTGAGATCACAGCAGTGCTCCTGCACTACCCAGATGTTAATGAATGAACTCGCAGTGAGATCAGAGCAGTGCTCCTGCACTATCCAGATGTTAATGAATGAACTCGCAGTGAGATCAGAGCAGTGCTCCTGCACTATCCAGATGTTAATGAATGAACTCGCAGTGAGATCAGAGCAGTGCTCCTGCACTATCCAGGTGTTAATGAATGAATTCACAGTGAGGTCAGAGCAGTGCTCCTGCACTATCCAGCTGTTAATGAATGAATTCACAGTGAGGTCAGAGCAGTGCTCCTGCACTGTCCAGGTGTTAATGAATGAATTCACAGTGAGGTCAGAGCAGTGCTCCTGCACTATCCAGGTGTTAATGAATGAATTCACAGTGAGGTCAGAGCAGTGCTCCTGCACTACCCAGCTGTTCCTCCTCCCTCCCTGCAGATATCGACGCCAGGCCCTGGGATTTCCAGGCAGAGGAGTGCACGCTCAGAGCCAACATCGAAGCCTTCAACAGCCGCAGGTACGACAAGGCGCAGGAGTCGGAGTTCGCCCCGGTGGACAACTGCCTGCAGAGCGTGCTGGGCCAGCGCCTGGAGCTGCCCCACGACTTCCACTACTCGTACGAGCTGTGGCTGGAGCGGGAGGTGTTCGCTCAGCCCATTCGCTGGGAGGAGCTGCTGCACTGCCAGTGACAGCCCCGGGCCCCGGGCTCGGCTGGGGGTGGGTTTGGGGGTTTGGGCACAGCTGGGGGGGAAATGATTTAAAATGTTCAGAGAGAGCAAGTGTCGGTGTGCCTGGCAGAGAGCTCTTGGAGGGTGTGCTGAGACTGTGAAGGGCTGGCAGGGGCCATGGAGAAGGTTCCAGAGTGAGCTCAGAGACCTTGGGGTGAGCATTCCCAGCTGGAATTCCATCCCTGCTGCACTTCCCAGGCTGTGCCTCGTTGGTTCAGAGCCCTTGGGGTGAACATTCCCAGTTGGGAATTCTGGTTCAGAGCCCTTGGGGTGAACATTCCCAGCTGGGAATTCTGGTTCAGAGCCCTTGGTGTGAACATTCCCAGCCGGGAATTCTGGTTCAGAGCCCTTGGGGTGAACATTCCCAGTTGGGAATTCTGGTTCAGAGCCCTTGGGGTGAACATTCCCAGCTGGGAATTCTGGTTCACAGCCCTTAGGGTGAGGATTCCCAGCTGGGAATTCTGGTTCAGAGCCCTTGGTGTGAGGATTCCCAGCCGGGAATTCTGGTTCAGAGCCCTTGGGGTGAACATTCCCAGTTGGGAATTCTGGTTCAGAGCCCTTGGTGTGAGGATTCCCAGCTGGAATTCTGGTTCAGAGCCCTTGGGGTGAACATTCCCAGCTGGAATTCTGGTTCAGAGCCCTTGGTGTGAACATTCCCAGTTGGGAATTCTGGTTCAGAGCCTTTGGTGTGAACATTCCCAGCTGGAATTCTGGTTCAGAGCCCTTGGTGTGAGGATTTCCCAGTTGGGAATTCTGGTTCAGAGCCCTTGGTGTGAGGATTCCCAGCTGGAATTCTGGTTCAGAGCCCTTGGGGTGAACATTCCCAGTTGGGAATTCTGGTTCAGAGCCCTTGGTGTGAACATTCCCAGCTGGGAATTCTGGTTCACAGCCCTTAGGGTGAGGATTCCCAGCTGGGAATTCTGGTTCAGAGCCCTTGGTGTGAGGATTCCCAGCTGGAATTCTGGTTCAGAGCCCTTGGGGTGAACATTCCCAGCTGGGAATTCTGGTTCAGAGCCCTTGGTGTGAACATTCCCAGCTGGGAATTCTGGTTCAGAGCCCTTGGTGTGAGGATTCCCAGCCGGGAATTCTGGTTCAGAGCCCTTGGGGTGAACATTCCCAGTTGGGAATTCTGGTTCAGAGCCCTTGGTGTGAGGATTCCCAGCTGGAATTCTGGTTCAGAGCCCTTGGGGTGAACATTCCCAGCTGGGAATTCTGGTTCAGAGCCCTTGGTGTGAACATTCCCAGCTGGGAATTCTGGTTCAGAGCCCTTGGTGTGAGGATTCCCAGCCGGGAATTCTGGTTCAGAGCCCTTGGGGTGAACATTCCCAGCTGGGAATTCTGGTTCAGAGCCCTTGGTGTGAGGATTCCCAGCTGGAATTCTGGTTCAGAGCCCTTGGGGTGAACATTCCCAGCTGGAATTCTGGTTCAGAGCCCTTGGTGTGAACATTCCCAGTTGGGAATTCTGGTTCAGAGCCTTTGGTGTGAACATTCCCAGCTGGAATTCTGGTTCAGAGCCCTTGGTGTGAGGATTTCCCAGTTGGGAATTCTGGTTCAGAGCCCTTGGTGTGAGGATTCCCAGCTGGAATTCTGGTTCAGAGCCCTTGGGGTGAGCATTTCCAGTTGGGAATTCTGGTTCAGAGCCCTTGGGGTGAACATTCCCAGCTGGAATTCTGGTTGAGTCCTTGGTGTGAGGATTTCCCAGTTGGGAATTCTGGTTCAGAGCCCTTGGGTGTGAGGATTCCCAGGTGGGAATTCTAAATTTCAGGATGAAGAGAATATTTGAGCTGTAAACTTTCTATCAGTTTAATAACTTAATATTTAAATTAAATAATGAGCACTGCTCTTGGATAAAGCTGTGTTGCATGAGGGTCAAAGCATTGTGTGTTCATGTGGGGCCCTAAATAAACAAAGTGTTTGTTATGGCAGGATTTGTGCTAATTGCTTCAATAATTAATTAACCTGGGAGTGTTTATTTCATGGAGTTTGTCCAAGGCCTTGTTCATGGATATGGCATTAAACCTTTTAAAACCTTTTAAAATCTGCTTTTGTTCAAAATAAACCAACTTTTAAAGGACATCTCTTTATTTCAGCTTTTTCTTCCCGTGTCTTAATTTAAATGTTTCTTTTTTATTATTTTTTTAAGGACAAAATCATCCCTCAAACTCAGCCCTCATCCTTGCCCTTCTCCACTCAAAGGGAAAATTGAATAAATTACTAAAGAAACTTAGAAAAGCCTTGAGTATTTAACTCAAACCTTTTTTCCCCCAAAGTGTCTTTTTTCCCCACAATATGTTGGAAAAAAAAATAACCAGTCCATACCCAATGTGCATTTTTCTCTATTTTATATTTAAATTGTGCTTTTCAGTACCTGTTATTTTTACTGAGATTAAAACCACAAATCCTTACCTGAATGGCTGGGGTGCCAGAGGATGGATTACAATTATTACAAAAAAATTACAATTTATTCAAACCATCCCCACCAAATTTTCTGCTTCCCACAGAGAGATCTCCACAGAAAACCTGAAGCTCTGCATGGAAAAGTGACCTTTATTTGAAATATTTATGTTTCAAACTTTATTTTGCTTCACAGTGAGGATTTTTCTCCTCCTTAAAAATTCTCAGAAGGGCTGGGGGACAGCAGTTAAGGAATAATCATTTTATATGTTCAGCAAGGCAGTTTAAAAATGAAATTTTGGGTGGTTTCTGCACATCTGTTATCTCAGCCCAACAGGGCTGTTGGTTCCAGGAACCCTCCAGTGCTGTAATTGCAATAAAAAACTTTTTTTGTTCTCACCCTACAGGTGGTTGCTCAAAGTTTTGCTGTAAATTCTTTTTTTTAGCACCTCAGCACGGATTATTCTGTTTCCATGTTGATTCTCACCATTTCCTAGGGATGTCAAGCATACAGAATTATTAATTTCTCAGTCTTCTCTTGGTGAATTTAATGCAAATTAAATTTAAATTCTTGGTGAATTTAATGCAAATTTCAGCGAGGGATAAAAGGCCACAAAGTTCCTTTTAGACTTGTGAAAGGAGAGAGTGATCCCAAAAAAAAAAAAAAAGGATTTAGCCTAGTTCAGTTTGACAGTGTTAAAAAAAAAATCTATTTTCTCCTGTGACTATTTCTATAAAAATAACAACACTGACATGTCCTGGCTGACTCTATTTATCCTCCTGTAACCACAGAAGTGACTGTATGAGGTCAGGCTTATTTTACCACGGAGTTTGAGAAGCTTCCCTTAATAATTTATCAAAGCCTTGCATGTGTAAACAGCAGCTCCTTCTGCAGCCAGGTCATCAAACAACATTTGATGATTTTTGTCTCCTTTGTTGAACATTTCAGTGCTCTGTGCCTTCTTTTTTACCTCATCATTTATAACGTGGCCTCCTGGCAGCTGTCTCTGCTAAAAGGAGATAATTAATGTAATTATGATTGTTTCTTTGGTAATATAAATGACACAAAATTTCCCTGAACAGAGTGGATTTTTTAAAAAATTATTTTATTTTTAATTTTTTCTTTCATTATCCAAGGCTCATCCAAGAGAATTTTACTCCCAAATCTGCAGATTTTTTTTTTTTCCTGAGCCACACTACCAAGTTTTTTTTTATTATTAGGGATTAGGAAGTTTCCTTATGCAGCAGTGAGCGCATTTAAAGAGGTTGATGTTAAATTTAAAAATAAACCCATGAGCTAGGCAGGCTCATGATGTGTTTGTTGGAGTTTGGCAATACTGCAATTACGAGCTGTTTTATTTTTCTATGAGGGAATTCAGCTCTTACTCATATTTTTCACTTGTGCCTATTTTTTTTTAGTGCTTTGCAAGGGAAAACGTGGTGCTGAGGGATGCAGGAGAGACAACACTCTGCCCTATTTTTTCCTAAATTTAAAAATCACTCCGCCTTTAAAGGCATTGGATAAAATTGTTGTGTCTAAAAAAGGTGCAGAGAACAAAATGAACCCTTCAAATCCCTTTCCCTCCCTCAGACCCCTCAATTCCCTGTGTCTCAGGCCTCGTTTTGTGGGGATTTATTGGAAATATCCAACCTCCATTACACATCATTTTCAGGACCTGCTGTCCAGTGGAAGGAGGCAAAGCAGAGCTTGTTCTTGAAATATTTCTGTGGTGAAGGAGGCTCAGTCGGGTATTTAAACAGAGACTCCCTCGTCACGCAGATTTAAATATTCCACTAATAATCCACCAAACGCCGATCTTTCCAAGACTTTTGGAAAGCACGACTCGCTCCCCTCCTCCTCTCAACTCGAAGTTGTTGTGGGGGGGTTTTCTCGCCTCCTTGTGACATTTCCCTGGGGATTTTAGCTGTGGGGGGGATAAGGGCGGTGATGGCGGCGCGCGCTCCCCTCACAGCCCTCATTCCCCTCAGAGCTTTTCCCGCCCTTTTCCCCACAACGACCTCAGCGGCGGGAAGCGCGCACAGGCTCCGCCCCCAAAAGCTGATTGGACAACGAGCAGGCGCTTAAGCAGCTGATTGGGTAAGGGGCTGTCAATCAGCGGTAGGTTGGACGCTGGGTTGCCAATCAGCAGCGGATTGGGCAGCTGTGCTGTCAATCATCTCCAGGCCCCGCCCCGCGGTCGCCATGACAACGCGACGCTGAGGGGAAGGAGGGGAGGCCATGGCGGCTCTGAGCGGGAAGAGGGGCCTCGGCTGATCCAGAGCTGCGGGGATTGCAAGGTGAGAGTTTGTCATTTCTGCACGGGGAGGTGCGGCTGGGACAGAAAAGGGGGTTCAGGAGGGAGCTGCTTCCCTGACAGGAAGGTGCAGCTAAGTGGGGAACGCTCATCTCCCAGGGAACAGGGACAGAATAAAAGGAAATAAAACAAAACAGAACAAAAGCCTCAGGTAGTGCCGGAGGTTTAGAGAGGATACCCGGAAAATTCCTTCCCTAGAAGAGTTGTCCAGCCCTGGCACAGCTTCAGGGATGATTAGGGATGATTCCGTCGACCTGTTTTACAAGGGACTAACTATTTTTGTCCCTTTTTCCATTCAAAGTTTAGTGGGGAAGGACACAGGTGCTTTATTTACACTGTGTATTATTCACACACACTGTGCTTTATTGACACTGTGTATTATTTACACACACTGTGCTTTATTTACACTGTGTATTATTTACACACACTGTGCTTTATTGACACTAACCACGTAATTTTGTGTTGCAGGGTTCATTTCCATCTTGATGTAGAGTCCCAGCTGCTCCATTAAAGGACTTGGCCATGGTAAAACACCTTTGATCCCCTAAAATTTTGTACACAGCATATAAAGCCTGTGAGCATCTTTTATATTTGGAAATATCAGCTACAGGCTGAAATTCCTACCAGGAACCTACAAAATCCCTGGGCAAACAAGGAATGGGACTCACAAAAAAATCCAGCATGTCCCCATGAAGGGGGAACATTCCAGCATGGGAAATATTCCACAAATTGTGTCCAGTTAAGGTCTGTGAGAGAGGCTTGTCACCATCTCAAACATATGGCTGAGCTCAGGTAGTTCCATTCTGCAAATAATCTGCCATCAGCTGCAGGTTGCACTCTTATTTTCTCTCTTTTTTGTTTCTTTAATAGAAGGCCTGTGGTTTTTATATTTTAAAATTGATTTTATTGTTGGGTGTTTTTGGGTTTTGGGGGTTTTTTTTAGTTTTTCTTTACCTGTTCATATTTTTTCACACCACACTCCCAGCAGATTCTGGGAATTTTGCCCTTTCCTCTGTTCTCACCCCTCAGAGCACAAATGTTTGTCTCTTTTTGCACTGTGCTGAGCTGTGAAAGGAGTTTTTAGGAATTCTGGCATGGAAAACACGTGGGTTTGGATTAGTGTGAGCTGTGGTGGGAGAGCAGCTCCATCCCAGATCCATGGACACATCCAAGTGAATTCAGGGCTGCATCCTCACCTGGCAATTAAAACAAACAATCAGTGGAAAAGAATGTTTGACTGCCATTGTGATTAGCTCAGTCTGATTGAGAGGTTCTGCAGAGCAAGCAGGGGTTGGGTGGAAGTTTTATTAATGCTTGGGAGTCTTTCTATAAATCACAAAGTGCTGGGTGAGGAGCTCTGAGTTAATGCTTGAGCCAGGACTGAGATGGAACAAAAGAGCTGCTCTGGGGTGTCTTGGGATCATGGAATCATGGAATGGTTTGGGCTGGAAGGACCTTAAAGCTCATCTCATTCCAACCAAATTCTGCTGTCCCAGATTTCCCCAAGCCCCGTCCAACCTGGCCTGGAACACTGCAGAGATCCAGGGATTCTCTGGCAATTCCAGGAATTCCTTCCCCAATCTCTCCTTTCCCCATTCCCTGGGTCCTGTCCCTTGTCCCCAGTCCCTCTCCAGCTCTCCTGGAGCCCCTCCAGGCTCTGGAATGTTCTGGAAGCTCTCCCTGCATCCTTCCCTTCTCCAGCCTGGCAATTCCCAGCTCTCCAGAACCTGACATTGGATCCATCTCCTCTCCAAGGAATTGATGCATCCAGGGCCTTCCCTTGCAATCTCAGCAAACCATCAAGGCTCTCCCTTCCCTGGGCCTCTCTTTTCTATCCCCACTTTCCATCCCAATCCCTCTGCATGGATTCTGAGTGTCCTGAATCCCACAATCCTGGCCTGCCTTGCCTGGGCAGGGAGCTCCAAGCTCATGGCAGGGACACCTCCCAGCATCCCAGGCTGCTCCAATCCTTCCTTGGGATCCAGGGATTCTCTGGCAATTCCAGGAATTCCCACCCCAGTCTCCCCTTTCCCATTCCCTGTGTCCTGTCCCTTGTCCCCAGTCCCTCTCCAGCTCTCCTGGAATGTTCTGGAAGCTCTCCCTGCATCCTTCCCTTCTCCAGACTGAACACCCCCAGATCTCTCAGGCTCTCAGCCTGGAATCCTCTACCCAGAAGTGAGACAACAAACACCCAAAAATGAGTTTGTGGTTGTTTTCTCTCTGCAGGCACGCAAAGGCAAGAAGTCCAAGGGTGGCAAAGGCAAGAAGTCCCCAAAATTTCCAATGGAGTTGAGAGAAGTGAATCTCTTTGGCCCAACTGCCATGCTCAACGCTTATTACATCTCTCACAACGCTGCTGCCTTCCTGGAATTCCGGGGCTTTCCCTGGCCTGGCTCTCTGAAAAAGAAGGGGAAGAAAAAGAAATGAAAACTAAACTCCCTAGTTTGGTTTAATCACAGATTTTGCTGTGATTAAACCACCCTAACCTCTGCAGTGCTCAGCTCAATTATTTTCCTGTGTCTGGAGCTGGATTTCCCCACCCTGCTGCCACTCCTGTGGATGGGATGAGTCCCTGAGAACTCCTGGAGCTCTTGGCAGAGTCTCTGATGTGTGAGGAGGAGCTGGGAAGGGGCTCAGCCTGGAGAAAAAGAGGCTCAGGGGGGACCTGGTGGCTCTGCACAAGGAGGGGACACTGAGTGGGATTTGGGATCTGCTCGGGAGGAGAGGGAACAGCCTCAGGCTGAGCTCAGGTGGGCACAGCAGGAATTTCCCCATGGAAAGGGAGGTCAGGGATTGGAACTGCTCAGGGAGGGGTGGATCCCCAGCCCTGGAGTGTCCAAGGAATGTCTGGATGTGACACTCAGGGTGACAAGGTGGGGTCAGTCACAGCTTGGATGACCCTGGAGGTTTTTTCCATCCCAAATGATCCTGGGAATGTGACTTAGGCCTTGCCAGGGATTCTGGGATGGGATGTTACAGCCAGCAGAGGTGGTGATGGGTCCCCAACCCCAGGGTGTCACTCACTGTGACCATTCTCAGCCACAACATCTGGCTGTGTCACCTCAGAGCCACAGGTCCTGTGTCACACTCAGGTTCTGTGTCACACTCAGAGCCCACAGGATCTGTGTCACACTCAGGTTCTGTGTCACACTCAGAGCCACAGCTCCTGTGTCACACTCAGGTTCTGTGTCACACTCAAATCCTGTGTCACACTCAGAGCCACAGGCCCTGTGTCACACCCAGGTCCTGTGTCACACTCAGAGCCCTGTGTCACACTCAGAGCCACAAGTCCTGTGTCACACTCAGAGCCCTGTGTCACACTCAGGTTCTGTGTCACACTCAGAGCACACAGATTTCTGTGTCACACTCAGCTCCTGTGTCACACTCAGCTCCTGTGTCACACTCAAGTCCTGTGTCACACTCAAGTCCTGTGTCACACTCAGATCCTGTGTCACACTCAAGTCCTGTGTCACCCTCAGGTTTCTGTGTCACACTCAGAGCCCACAGGATCTGTGTCACACTCAGGTTTCTGTGTCACACTCAGAGCCCTGTGTCACACTCAGGCCCTGTGTCACACTCAGGTCCTGTGTCACACCCAGGTCCTGTGTCACACTCAGAGCCACAGCTCCTGTGTCACACTCAGGTTCCTGTGTCACACTCAGGCCCTGTGTCACACTCAGATCCTGTGTCACACTCAGGTCCTGTGTCACACTCAGAGCCACAGGCCCTGTGTCACACTCAGGTTTCTGTGTCACACTCAGAGCACACAGATCCTGTGTCACACTCAGATCCTGTGTCACACTCAGGTTTCTGTGTCACACCCAGGTCCTGTGTCACACTCAGAGCCCTGTGTCACACCCAGGTTCTGTGTCACACTCAGGTCCTGTGTCACACTCAGAGCACACAGATTTCTGTGTCACACCCAGGTCCTGTGTCACACTCAGGTTTCTGTGTCACACTCAGGTCCTTTTGCTGCATTTCCTCCATGGGTGTTGCACAAGCCCTGAGGAAATCATGAAGCTCCAAGCTGAGAAGAGCTGTGCATCTCTGCCAGGCCTTTCCACCCCTCTGCTTCCAGGTACCTCCCTGTTCCAGGGGACAGTCAATTATCATCAACCCAAGCCAATAAACCCCTGGAATTCCTGGTGCTGTTCCTGCAGCCTAAAACATTCCCTTTCTAGGAATATGAAAGCATAAAAATAACACTTAAGAAAATGTGATATAAGGGAAGAGAGGGAAAGGATAAGAGGAGAAGGATCTCAGCACCCCAGGTCTCGTGGTGAGAGTTGGTTGTTGCATCACAGGTGATGAGAGGAAATCCTGAAGAAGTGGTGGGAGAAGTGCACAGATCACAAAATCTGGGTTTGGATTCACTCAGGCTCAGGTGGGAATGCCCAGTGTGGGGATTTCCCCCTGGATGATGGAATGAGGGTCACACTCTGGGACTCTGACACCTCTGTCTGATATCAGCACAGCTCAGTCCCCATGGCCAGGGTGAACCTTGGGGCTGCCTGTCAATGTCCTGCTCTTCAGGGCAGGGCAGCTGTCCCTGAGCTCCCCTGAGCAGGGACAAAATCCTCCTCAGAGCTGATAAAGGCTCCCCTATCAGGCTGCAGCCTGAGCTGGGCTGTGCTCCCTGAATGTTTGAGCTGACAGCATCACTCTCTCTCTTCCAACACCTTTGTGGATCCATTTTTGTCCCCACTCCCAGGATAACTGCATGAATGCACCACCTTTGTCTTGTCTTGGTTCAAATATCTGTGACCCCCAGCTTGGAGTTTTTGCAATTTTCTATAAAACCCTTTGATGATTTCAGCAACATCTGAGCCACAAACCACTCCAACCTCTCCCAACATGCCAAGAAAACCAATCCCAGGATCATTAAAAATGGGGAGATCCCCAAGTGCAGCCCTGAGCCCAGCCCAGGAGGGACCCAGCTTTCCTGTTTCCCTGCTCTGAGCTGCTCTGGCCTGCTCTGATGACGCAGGGATGTGGTTTGCAGCACCAGCTCTGCACCCACAGCTCCTCCTCAGCTCTCCCTCGTGTTCTCACTTCCCCACCACCCACCAGGAAGTCTCTGGTCACAGCAGCTCGCAGTTATTTCCTCCAGTCATCAGCCAGACATCTCTTGCAACTTCTGTATTCAGCATCTCCACCTAGAAATTAATTAAAAACCAAAAAAAATTAGATTTTTGTATGGTGTATTTACCACACAGGGCTTTTAGGGTTTCTGAGCACTGGAGTAGGAATTGTTAAATGTGGTGAAGGATGGTGAAAAGTGAGCAAAGCCATTTCTGCATCTGTGCTAAACTGGAGCCACAGTGGGATCAAAACTCCAGGTTCCAGTACCCAACATTTACTGGAATATTTATGCAGTAATAGCAAATGTTTTTATGCAGTAACAGTAAATGTTTATGCAGTAATGGCAAATGTTATTAGTTGTTCTCTCTTTAACAAAAATTCTGATTTCAGCATGATGCCACTGAGCACAGCAGAAGTGCAAAGCACAAAAACTCTGCAGTGACTCTGAGAAGTTGCCATCACTTCTCTGAGAGCAGATGAAAAACCTCCCAACAATCCCAAACTGAGACATTAAACATTTTCCCTCCCTCCTTTTACCTCTCAGCTGAATCTTGCATTGAATCCCATCTGGTCAATAGAGACAAAAAGACAAAAGTTTGGACTTCAAATGGCTGGGTTGGCTTCAAAGTGCTGCAGGCTGGGCCATGAGCTCTGTGAATGTGACCCAGAGTCCCCACAGCTGCAGGGGGACATATATTATATAGAAATATTTATATAAAATAAATAGATAATAATATCTATAATATATAATATATGATATATAATATGTATATAATATGATATATTTATTTTTTGCAGCTCTTCCTGCTTTGTCCCAACCCATAAAATTTGGATGTATTTTATAGGGAATCCCCAAGCTACAGGGTGACAAATATTTTATATAAATATATATATATTAGATAGATATAATATATAATATAGTATATGGTATATTTTATTTATATATAAAATATATTATATTATAGTATATATTATATATATTATACATGTTATATATATGATATATATGATATATTTAATTTTTTGCAGCTCTTCCTGCTTGGTCCCAACCCATAAAATTTGGATGTATTTTATAGGGAATCCCCAGAGCTGCAGGAGGACATATATATATATATTATTTTTTTTAAAATATATATTATATGTTATATATTTAAATTTTTGCAGCTCTTCCTGCTTTGTCCCAACACATAAAATTTGGATGTATTTTATAGGGAATCCCCAAGCTACAGGGTGACAAATATTTTATATAAATATATATATATTAGATAGATATAATATATAATATAGTATATGGTATATTTTATTTATATATAAAATATATTATATTATAGTATATATTATATATATTATACATGTTATATATATGATATATATGATATATTTAATTTTTTGCAGCTCTTCCTGCTTTGTCCCAACCCATAAAATTTGGGTGTATTTTATAGGGAATCCCCAAGCTACAGGGGGACAAATATTTTATATAAATATATATTTATTAGATAGATATAATATATTATATATATGTTATATGTTTTATGTTTTATGTTATACGTTATATATCTATATGATATATATGATATATTTATTTTTTTGCAGCTCTTCCTGCTTTGTCCCAACTCATAAAATTTGGATGTATTTTATAGGGAATCCCCAAGCTACAGGGTGACCAATATTTTATATAAATATATATATATTAGATAGATATAATATATAATATAGTAAATAGTATATTTTATTTATATATAAAATATAATATCTTATATTATATATAAAATATAACATATATTATATTATAGTATATATTATATATATTATACATGATATATATATGATATATTTAATTTTTTGCAGCTCTTCCTGCTTTGTACCAACCCATAAAATTTGGATGTATTTTATAGGGAATCCCCACAGCTGCAGGGTGACATATATATATTATATATTATATATTATATATTATATATTATATATTATATATTATATATTATATATATATAATTTTTTTTTTTTAGCTCTTCCTGCTTTGTCCCAAGCTGTGAAGTCTGGCTCTCAGCTGGGCTTTTTTTTTTTCTGGGGTGCAGGATTTGAGCTGGGTTTATGATTTAGGCTGGGTTGATGATTTCAGCTGGGTTTATATTTTGAGCTGGGTTGATGATTTGATCTGGGTTGATGATTTCAGCTGGGTTGATGATTTGAGCTGGGTTTGTGATTTGAGCTGGGTTTATGATTTAAGCTGGGTTCATGATTTGATCTGGGTTGATGATTTGGGCTGGGTTGATGATTTGAGCTGGGTTTGTGATTTGAGCTGGGTTGATGATTTGGGCTGGGTTGATGATTTGGGCTGTGTTTATATTTTGAGCTGAGTTGATGATTTGAGCTGAGTTGATGATTTGAGCTGGGTTTATATTTTGAGCTGGGT
Organism: Catharus ustulatus; assembly: GCF_009819885.2. Lineage (NCBI taxonomy): Eukaryota > Metazoa > Chordata > Aves > Passeriformes > Turdidae > Catharus > Catharus ustulatus. Next base: position 1,233,483 of record NC_046224.1, read on the forward strand.
TGATGATTTGAGCTGGGTTTATATTTTGAGCTGGGTTGATGATTTGAGCTGGGTTTGTGATTTAAGCTGGGTTCATGATTTGATCTGGGTTGATGATTTGGGCTGGGTTGATGATTTGAGCTGGGTTTGTGATTTGAGCTGGGTTGATGATTTGGGCTGGGTTGATTATTTGAGCTGGGTTTGTGATTTGAGCTGGGTTTATGATTTGAGCTGGGTTGATGATTTGGGCTGGGTTCATGATTTGAGCTGGGTTTATATTTTGAGCTGGGTTGATGATTTGAGCAGGGTTTATATTTTGAGCTGGGTTGATGATTTCAGCTGGGTTGATGATTTGAGCTGAGTTGATGATTTCAGCTGGGTTGATGATTTCAGCTGGGTTTGTATTTTGAGCTGGGTTGATGATTTGAGCTGGGTTGATGATTTGGGCTGTGTTTATATTTTGAGCTGGGTTGATGATTTGAGCTGGGTTTATCATTTGAGCTGGGTTGATGATTTGAGCTGGGTTGATGATTTGAGCTGGGTTGATGATTTGAGCTGGGTTGATGATTTCAGCTGGTGCATGTGCCCGTTTTTGGGGCCCAGCTGAGGGGATGCTGCTGCTGGGTTGGGGTTTGCAGGAGCTCCCTTTGGGTTTCCTGTCCCTGCTGCCACTGCTGGCTCGAGTTTCCTGCAGGAAATGGTGCAGCAGAGCCTGCTGTGCAAACAGGAGGGACTGGGGAGATAGAGCAGGTACTGGGAGATACTGGGGAATACAGAGATACTGGGGAAATACACTCTGTATTTACTGAAATTACTGTATTCTCACCAGAGAAGGGCAGGGGCCTGCTGAGGATGAGGATTTCCCGTGTCCTGAGACACTTTATGGGGAAGAACTTCCTGAAATATGATAAAATATTTAAGGGAGAACCTCATAATTCCAGCTTGTCCCAGGAGCAGCTCTGTTTTCTTAGAAATCCACACACTTTTATCAATTCCTGCTCCTTTTCCACAGTTTCTGTTCCCATCACCAGAGCAGCAGAGTAGGAAACACTTCCAGCTCTTACATGGCAGCTGATATTTTGCTTTTTCTCCCCTAGAATCACAGCTGGGGTCTCTCAGAATGCTTCAGCAGGTGTTAAAAGTTCTCTTCAAGTTTTTCAGGAGAGAAGATGGAAGGAGATCCACACAAACCTCCTGGGAGTGCCCAGGACTGTCCCAATTCCATGGAATTCCTGTGCTAATCCTGATCTCCCATGAAGTGAGTGTTGTTAAATCCCTCCTTCCACCCCTTAATATATTCCACATTTAAAACCTGTTATTCCTGTTGCTTCCCTCCCTTCCCCACACTGCTGCTGTTTAATTACAATTAACACCCCCAACCTGCACTTCTCCTTCTCACAGGATTCTTCCCCAAATCTAAATGTCTGTATCAATGCTGGGATTTGTTATCTCAATTAACAGAGAGCAGCTCAGGTTGGGATTGCTCTGATTAAATGTGTGCAGGGGCTTGGAGCAGCCCTGGGTGCCTTGTTTAGGTACAGGAACATTGGAGAGAGCAATCTCTGATTTAGAAGATTTTGCTGGGAAAGCAAATTAAAGTTCAGCCTGGCTGCAGAAATGTAAGTTCTTTAATGTAAGTAATTTCCTCACATGGCAAATCAGCATGGCCAGGGCTTAGCACTCAGGAATTTGGGGTAAAGGCCATGGAAAGGGGAGTGAGAAAATGGGGAAAATTCTGTGACTGGTGTGTTGGATGGTGAGGGTAAAACTGAGATATTTGGTGTCTAAAGGGGAACCAGCAAGGCTGAGCTTTGGGACACCTCAGAGGACAGTGGTGCAGGTAAAAACTTTCTTCTTTATCTCATGGGATATCTCCTGTTCATGGCCATGGTTTATAAACCAGCTGGGGCAGTGTTCTTTATCTCATGGGATATCTCCTGTTCATGGCCATGGTTTATAAACCAGCTGGGGCAGTGTTCTTTATCTCCATGGGATATCTCCTGTTCATGGCCATGGTTTATAAACCAGCTGGGGCAGTGTTCTTTATCTTTTCACAGCCCATCCTTCCTCCAGCCAGTCATTTTCTGCTCATGGCCATTGAGTCCCACTGTGGCACTGATAAAATTACTGCATCCCATTGGGAGTTGCTCCAGCCAGGGGGAAGAGCCCAACATTTCTTACCAAGATAAAAACAGAGGGTTTGGGACACTAAGGGAGCCCCTTTCTCCACTGGACTCCAGAGGAAAACCGGATTTCTCCACATCCCCACTGGAGCTTTAGAGGGAAACTGCACCTTGTACAGGAGCACTGCTCCAGCTGAGCCACATCTGTCACTGCAGGAGGATGCAGCCACCATGGAATGGGACTGCTGCCAACACCCTGCCTGACGGGTGTCAGGCTGTACTCTGACTGTGTCAGGCTTTGGGGTTTGTTCTTTGTAGTGCTGTATTTCTATTTTAATTTCCCTAGTAAAGAACTGTTATTCCTATTCCCATATCTTTGCCTGAGAGCCCCTTGATTTCAAAATTATAATAATTTGGAGGGAGGGGGTTTCCATTCTCCATTTCTGCCTTTCTCAGCAGACACCTGTCCTCCAAACCAGGACACTGAACAATCCCTGCTGTGAGGATGCACGTGAAGGAAAGCACTGGATGCCATTTGCTTTTTAATCTGGAAAAAGGGGAGAAGAGAAAGGCCCAGGAGCTGCAGCTGTGTTCTTCTCCCTCCCCTCTGTGAATGTTTGGAAATGCTGTTTGTGCTCTCTCAGTGCTTTTTTTTCACAGGTTGTCCAAGAGGTTGAGGACTCCACATCCCTGGCAGTGAGCAAGGCCAGGCTGGAGGAATTTGGGATTATGGAAAAGTGTCTCTGCCCAGGGCAGGGATTGGAACTGGATGCTCCTTAAATCCCTTCCAAGCAACCCAAACCCATGATTTTTCTGTGATTTTCCCTTCCAAGCAAACCCAAGCCATGATTTTTCTGTGATTTTCCCTTCCAAGCAAGCCCAAGCCATGATTTTTCTGTGATTTTCCCTTCCAAGCAAACCAAACCCATGATTTTTCTGTGATTTTCCCTTCCAAGCAAGCCCAAGCCATGATTTTTCTGTGATTTTCCCTTCCAAGCAAACCCAAGCCATGATTTTTCTGTGATTTTCCCTTCCAAGCAAACCCAAGCCATGATTTTTCTGTGATTTTCCCTTCCAAGCAAACCCAAACCATGATTTTCCTGTGATTTTCCCTTCCCAGACCCAGGAATGGAGACATTTAAACCTCTCCCCCTCCTTGTTCCTCCCCAGCTTTCCCTGAGCACTGAATTTGGCATTTCCTGACCAGCCTCCAGCATTCCCATGGTTTGTTCCCTCTGGGAAGTGAGGCCTCTCCAGCTCATTTCCAGTCCATCCCAAATAAAAATCCTTCACTCCTGAGTGCCCTCTGCTCCTCACAGAGGTGGGAAAAACAAAAAAGAGACCTCATGTGCCCACAAACTCAGGGATTTTGGGGCATTTTCCCAAATCCTGTGTCAGCAGCAACACTTGGCCTTGGAGATTTGCACCTGGATGGGACATCCCATCAACCCTAAAACCTGGAAATTCTGAATTTTCTGTGCTGGGAACACTGCTGTTGATCTGAGGGATTGGAGAAGGCTTCCAAAAATTGAGTGATAAAGTTAGAATCACTGGTGTGTAATTTGAATATCACATGGGGAAGGGTTTGGGGTTTTGGAATATATTAATAGGTGTGGGACAGGATGGAGGTTTTGGTTTTTCTCCTTTCTTCTTCTTCTTCTTGGGTTGAGGTATTTTTTAATTGGAATATAAATTAATTAATAGAAAATAATATAAATAATATAAATATAAATTAATTAATAGAAAATAACACACTGCAGGTCATGGGTGTTTGGTCATTGGGTCAAAAGTAAAAATAATTGAGTTGTTAGTTTTTAATTGGATCTTGTAATTAAGAAACAGTGCTCCATTTTTTCATTTTTAGCTGGTTAGCTACAAATGTTATAAATAAGAATTAGTAAACAACTGACTCAATCCCAACTAAAAAGGAAAAAAAGATTCCATTAAATATTTCCTTTAATATCAAGGCCCACTGGCAGCCTGGGGACAGAGAGGTGGATTGGGAATTCTACAGAAAATGGGAATAATTTGTATTTTTAACTGGATTTTTACACAGAAAATGGGGGAAAAATAAATTTTAAAATGGATTTTTTCCACAAAAACGGGGAAAAAATGTAAATTTTAAACTTGGTTCTCCCATTAAAAAAAGGGGGGGGATTTCCCTTTTGTACTGTACCTTAAAAAAAAATAATAATAATAAAGTATATATAAATTGTGTTTAAAACTATTTTTTCCAACAAAATAAAAAAGGAATCATTTCAATTTTAAACCGGCTTTTCCCTACAATTTCAGCTTTAAAATGGATTTTTTCTGCCAAAACAAAGAAAAAATGCACTTTAAATATGATTTTTTCTCACAAAAATTAGCAAAACCCCCCATCAAAACTATTTTAAACAGATTTTTTTTTTAAATTTTCTATTTTAAATCATGTTTTCCCGTAATTTACATTTTAAACTGAGTTTTCTCACCAAAAACATGGCAAAAAATTTAAAACTGATTTTTCTGCAACTTCCATTTTAAAATGGACTTTTCCCACCCAAAATATGGAAAAAATCCCAAAACTATTTTTAAACTGATTTTTACACAACTTCCATTTTACACTGGATTTTTCCATCAAAAATATGGCAAAAAAATCTATTAAAAACTGATTTTTCTGAAACTTCCATTTCAAACTTGATTTTCCAACCAAAAATATGGCCAAAAAAAAAAATTAAAACTGATTTTTCCACAACTTCCATTTTAAACTGGATTTTTTTCCACCAAAAATATGGTAAAAAAACTAATCTATTTTAAACTTATTTTTCCGGAACTTCCATTTTAAACTGGACTTTTCCCACCAAAAATATGGAAAACATAAAAATCTATTTTATACTGATTTTTCCACAACTTCCATTTGAAATTGGATTTTTCCACCAAAAATATAACAAAAAAAAAAAATCTATTTTAACTGATTTTTCCGTAACTTCCATTTTACACTGGATTTTCCCATCAAAAATATTATCAAAGAAAAATTTAAAATTTATTCTTCCGCAACTTCCATTTTAAACTGGACTTCTCCACCAAAAAATATGGTAAAAAACCTCATTTATTTAAAACTGATCTTTCCATAACTTCAGTTTTCAACTGGATTTTCCCACCAAAAATATGGCAAAAAAAAAAAAATCAATTTTAACTGATTTTTCTGTAACTTCCATTTTACACTGGATTTTCCCATCAAAAATACGGCAAAAAAAAAAATTTGATTTTTCCACAGCTTCCATTTTAAACTGGATTTTCCCACCAAAAATATGGCCAAAAAAAAAAATTAAAACTGATTTTTCCGCAACTTCCATTTTAAACTGGATTTTCCCCTAAACAATATGGGGGAAAAAAAATTTATTTTATACTGATTTTTCCACAGCTTCCATTTTAAACTGGATTTTCCCATCAAAAATATGGCCAAAAAGAAAATTTAAAATCTATTTTTCCGCAAATTCCATTTTAAACTGGGTTTTCCCCTAAAAAATAAGGAAAAAAATCTATTTTACACCGGTTTTTTCGCCAAAAATATGGAAAAAAATAAAAATTCAGCCGAGGCCGCGCGTCCCTCAGCGCCCCTGAGGCGGGAACGGCCGCGACCTTCCCAAGATGGCGGCGGCCCCGCCCCCTCCCCAACATGGCGCCCCCTCCCGACCTCCCCCTCATGGCCGCCCTCGCCCTCCCCAAGATGGCGGCGGCGCGGCGCTATGACGCCATACGTCCCGCTCCCCCCCTCTCGCTGTCCCCGGCCTCCTCCGCCGCCGCCGCCGCCGCCGGTCCCCGCCTCCCGCGCTCGCCACCGCGGCGGCCGAGGGCGACTCGCGCCGCCGCCCCGCTCGCCCGCCGCCCGCCCTCCGCCCGCCGCGGCCCCGCGGCGCGGGCCCGCCGCAGCGCAGCCGCTCTGAGGTGAGCGTCCTACCGCGCAATCTCCTCCAGCCCCGGCGCAGCCGCACCAACGCGGGGCCCCCGCCGCCCGCACCCGCTCCCCCGGCGGCCGCGACCGCCCGGCCGCGCCGGGCCCGCGGGGCCAGCCCGGGGCTGGGGCGGCGCGGGGGGACCGGGACGGGCGGCGGGGGCGGCCGTGAGGGGGGCTCGGGCCGGGGGGCGGCGGCTGCGGGGCGGCCTCGGAGCTGCGGGCCCGGCGGGGAGCTCGGGCCGCGGCCGCAGACATTGGCGGGGCTTTGGCTTCGCCCTTTTTCCTGCTATTCTCGGAGCCCCGGCTTTCCTGCTTGGAGCCCTCACCACCATTTTTTTTTTTTTTTCTCTCCGTTATCTTTCAATTATTTTACCCCTTCACGCTCCTTTTTTTTTCTTCACCACTCCTTTTTTTTGCCTTCACCCACTTTTATTTTGCCTTCACCCCCACTTTTTTGTTTTCACTCCCGTTTTTTTACTCTTCACACCCTCTCTTTTTTTTCCCTTCACCCCCATTTTATTACTCTTCACCCTCTCATTTTTTTTATTCTTCACCCCCATTTTTTTCTCTTTGTCCCCTCAATTTTTTTACTCTTCACCCCCATTTTTTTACTCTTCACCCCCAATTTTACTCTTTACCCCCTCTATTTTTTACTCTTCACGCCCCCATTTTTTTACTCTTCACCCCCATTTTATTACTCTTTACCCCCTCATTTTTTTACTCTTCACCCTCTGTATTTTTTACTCTTCACCCTCTGTATTTTTTACTCTTCACCCCCATTTTTTTACTCTTCACCCCCTCTATTTTTCACTCTTTACCCCCTCATTTTTTTACTCTTCACCCCCATATTTTACTCTTTACCCTCTGTATTTTTTACTCTTCACCCCCTCATTTTTTCCCCTTCACCCTATTTTTCCCCTTCATCTTCCCCTCCCAATAATCAATTAGTTTTTAAAAGTCCTCAGAGATAAATGAGTTCAACCTTGCTGAAGTTCCTCTTCCTTTTTTTCCCCTTCACCTCCTATTTTTTCCCCAAAATCACAGAACCAATTAGGTTGGAAAAGCCCTCTGAGCTCATTGATGAAATTCCCCTTCATTCTCCTTTTTCCCTCCTTTTTTTTCCTGTCATCCTTTTTCCCCTCCTTCTCCCCTCCCCTTTATTTTTCTTTGCTTTTTTTTTTTTTAATTTTGCTCCCTCCATTAACACACCCAAAAAAGGGGTGTAAATCACCTGTAAAAAGGGGTGTAAAAACTAAAAAAGGGCTCTAAAATTCGTGGCTGTGGCTGAGGTGCTCAAGACCTTTTTAAAGTAAATAATAATTAAGGGACAGAAATAATTCAGCTCAAGACTCTTCCTGCAGCTACAGATGATTTTCAGTGCATGGGGAAATGTTTTCTCTGTTCAAGTCTGTGAACTCTGCTTTATATTTTTATATTTTATTTATATTTTTTATTTATATATTATATATTTATTTATATATTTTTATTTTTTTTTTTTCACTGAACTGTTCTTTCCAGAATTTGGGATTTTTAATCCCTTAGGCAGGGCCTGGCTGTTGTGGTTTTGTTTCTGAGCCTCTCTGAGCGTGGTTTTAAACCCTGTTCCCACATCCTGAGAGGATTCCCAGGTTCATCCTCACTTTATTCTCCTTTATCCACATCACAATTGCTCCTTTAGTAAATTTTCAATTCCCAAATAATATAAGGAAATAGGTGAGAGAATTGTTCATCTCTTAAATTAAAATTTTCGTGCTGGTGGTAAAACTGGGAGCAATTATTTTGGTTTTTGGGTTTATTTCTGTCAAGGGTGAAAGAGGAAGTGCATGATGGAAAGCTGAGGGTTGTAGAGCTGATTTTTCAATTTTTAAATTTTCTCCATCCATCCTGGAAGTGTCCAAGGCCAGGTTGGAGCCTCTGTGATTTCTCCACGTGTTTGGTGTTGTGCAGAGCGTCTCAGGTGGTTTTTATGGAGTTTTATTGCACCCTGGTTGTTCTTCATGAGCCTCACATGGTTTTGTGAGGTTTTCTGGTGACCTGGGAGCCTCAGCCTCATCCCTGTGGGTTCTGTGCAGCTCTGGGGATTTTTTAGGATTTAGGGAATGCATGATCTGACACAGAACAACAAACACCCCATTCTAGAAACTAAATTAATTCTGGAAACCCCAACTCTCCCAGGGAGATTCCTTGGTGTGGATTGGAGGCTGCACCTCTGAGTGGCTCCATCAGGAAAATTTGGGGGATTAAGCTGTGGAGAGAGCCCAGGGATGTGCTGGGATCCCAATCCCTGGAATTGTTCAGGGATCCCCATCCCTGGAGTTGTTCAAAATCCCTATCCCTGGAATTGTTGTTGTAGGATCCCATCCCTGGAATTGTTGTGGGATCCCCATCCCTGGAATTGTTCAAAATCCCAATCCCTGGAGTTGTTCAAAATCCCCATCCCTGGAATTGTTTAAAATCCCCATCCCTGGAATTGTTGTTGTGGGATCCCCATCCCTGCAGTTGTTTTTGTAGGATCCCCATCCCTGGAATTGTTCAAAATCCCCATCCCTGGAATTGTTGTTGTGGGATCCCCATGCCTGGAATTGTTCAAAATCCCCATCCCTGGAGTTTTTCTGGGATCCCCATCCCTGGAGTTGTTGTGGGATCCCCATCCCTGGAATTGTTCAAAGTCCCCATCCCTCGAATTGTTGTTCTGGAATCCCAATCCCTGGAGTTGTTTTTGTGGGATCTCCATCCCTGGAATTGTTGTTCTGGGATCCCCATCCCTGGAGTTGTTTTTGTGGGATCCCCGTCCCTGGAATTGTTCAAAATCCCCATCCCTGGAATTGTTGTGGGATCCCATCCCTGGAGTTCTGGGTTCCCATCCCTGGAATTGTTCAAAATCCCCATCCCTGGAATTGTTCAAAATCCCCATCCCTGGAATTGTTCAAAATCCCCATCCCTGGGGTTGTTGTTCTGGGATCCCCATCCCTGGAATTGTTTAAAATCCCCATCCCTGGAATTGTTTAAAATCCCCATCCCTGGAATTGTTTAAAATCCCCATCCCTGGAATGTTGTTGTGGGATCCCCATCCCTGGAATTGTTCAAAATCCCCATCCCTGGAATTGTTCAAAATCCCCATGCCTGGAATTGTTGTTGTGGGATTCCCATCCCTGGAATTGTTCAAAATTTCCATCCCTGGAGTTCTGGGATCCCCATCCCTGGAATTGTTGTTGTAGGATCCCCATCCCTGGAGTTGTTTTTGTGGGATCCCCATCCCTGGAATTGTTCAAAATCCCCATCCTTGGAGTTGTTGTGGGATCCCCATCCCTGGAACTGTTCTGGGATCCCCATCCCTGGAATTGTTCAAAATCCCCATCCCTGGGGTTGTTCTGGAATCCCCATCCCTGGAATTGTTTTTGTGGGATCCCCATCCCTGGAATTGTTTTTGTGGAATTCCCATCCCTGGAGCTGTCCAGACTCTGGAATTCCCTGCCCTGATGTCCCACAGGTGTCTTGGAGTGAGGAATTCTTCTCCTGTTGGGATTTCATCACTTTTGTTTCTCTCAGGAGCTTTTTTCCTGGCACTTTAACTTCTGGCAAGGCCTGGAATGTTTCAGGAAAACCAAGGAATCCCCAGACTGGGAGCACTGGGATCACTCTTGGTGTCCAATTCATGTCCATGCACAAGCTCTGGGAATATTTCCATATTTTCCAAAGCAGGGAGATTGCCATGGAGAGTTTGGGAATTATTAATTCTGATCTGGGGAAGTGTTTTCCAGGAGTGAGCTCTGCTGGGCTCCTGAATCCCTTTTACCAAGTTCAATCCAGACTTTTTTTTTTTTATTTTTTCTGTGTGAGAACACTTTGTGCTGTCAGTGGGAGTGGTGGAGTTGTGTTGATGATTTTTGGTGCAGGGAGTTCTGTCAAGTTCAGCCTTGGACTTTATCTTCTGAAGTTGCTCTGTGGGGAAAAAAAAAAAAAAACAGTTCAGATATTTTGTGTTCAGATATTTTGTGTTCCCCATTACCCAGTGCCCAAGATATTTAATATCATTTAAACCACATTTTTATGGTTTTAAAATAACTTCTGCTGCACAGTGGGGATTTCACTTGTGCTGTTGAGTTCCCCTGGGGGAAGAACCTTTTCCCAAAATCTGTCCTAACCCCCTGACACAGCTCCAGCCATTCCCCCTGTCCCTGTGTGTGTTTAAAGGGATTCCATCCTCTTAGGGTTGGAATTCAGATTTTTGTTGGGTCATTTTAATGCTTTCCCACAGAGCATTAAATCCACACCCTGCCCTGCTCCATTTATCACTTATTTGAGTGATTAAATTGATGTGCCTGTTCTCAGAATATCTTCATCACCTCCTTTTTCCATCAGAATCCAACCCAGGTAAATAAATCCTGGCCAAACCCCTCTGCTTTCCAAATATTGCAAACTCTAAAACTCAGAACATCTTTGGTGTCTTCTATCTCTTGAAACTAAAACTTCCTCCAGAAGTGTCAGAAAAGTTTTAAATCCAGGGGTGGGGAAATTTCTGACCTGTCCAGGTTAACCTGGACCACCCAGGAAATTCAGATTTGTTCTGTACCCACTGCAGTGAGGCTCAATATTTGTGTTTTTTCCACTTCTGCTCCATCTATTTTTTATTTTTTTCCCCAAAAACTGATCCAGTTGCCAGGTGGACAGTTTTTTTTTTTGGGAAGGATTCTGAGGCTGCTCTGAGTTTGTTGTGGGTGAGTTGTTTACCAGGCTCTGAGAAAGGAATCCAAGAATTCCAGGAGGGAATCCAGGAGCTGCAGGCTGTGCTGGGTGCAGCTCACAGCTCTGAGCCACGCTGACATTTTGATGTCAATGAAATTCCATCTTGGTTTTTATCCCTAAAAAAAGATGTAGCTGTACAAAACCCCTCAGGATGCTCAGCATGGTGAGGTGAATTCCATCTCAGAGTGGGAAATTCCACTTTTTGTGCTGGGGGATGGAAGCAGGAATCTCCTTGCTTCAGAGAATTCTTTTTGTTTGGCAGATGTGTGAATTCTTTTACCTGTTTGTGTGCTACCTATAAATAATAAATGGGTTGCTCAGATCCTGCAGGCTGGAGGAAAACTCAACTTTTTCAGTGCTGACCTCAAGCACAGAAGGGAGAACCCACAGAATTGGTTTTTTTTCACTCCCAAACCACGTTTGCTTGTCCCCAATCCAGTCCCTCCCACTGTTCATTACACAACCATCTAATTAAAGGAATCAAACTTGGAAAACTTCCCCATTCTCTGGGTCAAAAATACTTGCAGAACCCCAGCCCAGAGTGCCCATGTTTTATTGATGCTGGGAAATGCTGTGTAAATTCAGTTTATTCCTGGTGTTGGCTTTAGAATCTCCTGCTGCTTCTTCCTTGGGCACCAGGAAAATCCTGATTTCCCTTTGGAAAGGATTTAAATAATGCTGCTCCCTTCCCTCCCTAGGAGGAACTGGTGGATTCAGAGCTCTGCTTTGGGTTGAAAGTTGGGTTATTTTGTTATTTTCTGGCTCATTAATTCTGCATCATGAGCATTCCCATGGACTTAGGGGCAAATCAGTGAATTTGGTCCAGAAGGAAACAGTGAATTTCCCTGGGAATGGTTGGAATATTTCAGCCCTGATAATCAGAAGCTTGTGGAGAGATGTAAAAGACACCTAAAGAACAAAATGTGGCAGCAAATAAAACTCCACAGTCAATTCTTGTTTTTGCAGGAGTTTGGAATTCCCACAGGATTTGCATCAGGAAAAGCAGAGCCAGGGTGGGTCAGGGCTGCAGTTCCAGCTTGGCTCTGCTGCTCTGGGTGTGTGTGGCTCTGCAGAGTCCCCTGTGCCCGTGTGGGAGCAGGGACAGAGAGCACCCAGCCTGTTCAGCAGGCTCTGCCACTGAGGAGAGAGAAGTGTTGGGCTGGGATCAGCATTTAAACCCAGCTTGCAGGTGCTTTAAACCTGAACATTTGACTTGCAGCCAAATCTCCCTGGTGGAACTGGGCTGGAAATGCATTTTTGTCCCTCCAGAAAACACAGATGTTGATGTTGGTGGTGTTGGATGTGAGGCTGGGAGTGTGATGTGGGATTCCCCAGGATTTTCTCCCTGTGCCTGCTGTGTTGTTTGCACAGGGAATGTTTTCATCATGGAGCTGTGGAATGGTTTGGGTTGGGAGGAACTTAAAGCTCATCCTGTGCCATGGCAGGGACAATTCCCACTGTCCCAGGTGCTCCAGTCCCAATGTTCAACCTGGGACATTCCAGGGATGCTCTGGCAATTCCAGGAATTCCTTTTCCCATTCCCTGTGTCCTGTCCCTTGTCCCCAGTCCCTCTCCAGCTCTCCTGGAGCCCCTGGAATGTTCTGGAAGCTCTCCCTGCATCCTTCCCTTCTCCAGCCTGGCAATTCCCAGCTCTCCAGAACCTGACATTGGATCCATCTCCTCTCCAAGGAATTGATGCATCCAGGGCCTTCCCTTGCAATCTCAGCAAACCATCAAGGCTCTCCCTTCCCTGGGCCTCTCTTTTCTATCCCCACTTTCCATCCCAATCCCTCTGCATGGATTCTGAGTGTCCTGAATCCCACAATCCTGGCCTGCCTTGCCTGGGCAGGGAGCTCCAAGCTCATGGCAGGGACACCTCCCAGCATCCCAGGCTGCTCCAATCCTTCCTTGGCCACTGCAGGGATCCAGGGATTCTCTGGCAATTCCAGGAATTCCTTCCCCAATCTCCCCTTTCCCCATTCCCTGGGTCCTGTCCCTTGTCCCCAATCCCTCTCCAGCTCTCCTGGAGCCCCTGGAATGTTCTGGAAGCTCTCCCTGCATCCTTCCCTTCTCCAGGTGAGCATTCCCAACTCTCCCAGGCTGGGAACTGCTCCAGGTCCTTCTGTTCATTAGTTCCCAGTGGATTTTCTGGGGAATTTTCCCTCCTCAAGTGCATATCAGCCAAGCAGAGACGTTCTTTAACCCCTTGAGCTCCAAGAAGGGGTGGCCAGGCTGCCATTTGGGGTGGAAATTGAACCATGTTCAGATCTTGTTGAGTTCATTTCACATCCTTAAGGTGATCCAGCATCGTTCTGGGCAGGAAAAAAAATGTACAGAGGAATGAGAGAGGGACTTAGGGATGGAGGGGCTGCAGGAGGAGCAGCTGAGGGGATTTGGTTTGTCCAGCCTGGAGAGGAGGCTGAAGGGTCTGTGCTCTGACCAGGATTGAGGGAATGGCACAAAAAGGTGGCTCAGGTTGGATATCAGGCTGGAAATCACAGAAACGTTTTTGCAGAGGGTGCTGGGCACTGCCCAGGGCTCCAGGAGTGTTTGGGCAGCACTCCCAGGGTGGGATTGTTGGGGTGTCTGGGCAGGATCCCAGATCCTGGGGCTCATTCCCAGTTCAGCATCTCCCCAGGTGCTGCTCCTTGCATCTCTGCCACCCCCTGTCCCCAAACCCTTCCTGTGTCACCCCCTGCCATTCCCCTCTGCTGGGGCAGCCCAGCAGAACCACTAATCCTCTCTGTCCAGAAAAGAGGATTAAAACTGGGAATGTTTGCACCTTCCAGCAGCAGCAAGGGCCCTGCTCTGTCTTTTCCAGCAGTAATCCCAAGGGTTGTGCTCTGTGCTGAGCCAGGAATGTAAAACCAGCCCCAAACTGTGCTTGTTGGGTTAAGAATTCTTCCACTTCTGGCTGTTAATTAAAAAAAGCTGAATTGGCTAAAGATGAATTAAGTGAGTTAAAACAACTCCTGGGTTCTGCAGCTCTGGAGAAAAGAGGTTAAAATTGGGATTTCTGTGTGGCTCTGAAAATGCAGGAGTGTGTGAGGTGCAAATAGCTCAGAGAATTTATTCTGAATTTGTGGCAGAGCACACATCCTGCAGAAAGGTTTCAGGAATAAAGGTGCTGGGGAGGGGGAGTCACCAAAAACATTCCCTGTGGGAGCTGCAGAGCCCAGGCAAGCTCAGGAATGCTAAATGAGAATTCCACCCTCTGGTTTCCAGTTCTGGGGTGCAGTTTCACTGCCAGGTTTGGGTTACACTCGCCTGGCACGGGCTGGGATGTGGATTCCCAAACATGAAATGTGGTTTTTTTTAATTCCTGGGTTTTTCCTGGGTAGGGCTGACCCCACTGGGATATTATTTCTTGGTGCCAAAGCTTGAGAAGAGTCTCCAAGAGGACTCAAGAATCCACCTCATCCTTGTTGTTCAGCTTCCTGCTGGTGTTTGGTGCTAAATATCTGAAATTTAGTGCAGAAATTAAATCACTGTGAGTGTCCCACCACATCACCCCATGGCAGCTCTCAGCCAAAAGCAGATTTTATCCTCTAAGTACCTGTGAAATCCTCTTTGTTTCTTTTCCAGACCTCAATTTTTTCCTGCAGGGGGATTTCTTTGCTCTTTGGTGTGAGACTGTGACAGGAATTTTGGTTTTGTTTGCTGGAATCCATGGGATTTCGGGGAGCACTGGGATTTTTTTTGGTTCCCCATGCTAATTAAAAGGATCATTTTACTAATGAGATGCCACAGGAGGACGCTGTGGAACCAGAGCCGGTTCCTGTTGTTCCTCCTGCTGCTTGAGTCACCACCTCTGTGCAAAAGAAGATGTTCACTTCAATCTTGATAGGAAGGGAATAAATTGGAGTTGTCTTATCTTGGTTTTTGTCTGGTATCAGTTGTGCTGACAGGAGTCAGTGTCTCCAGTGCTGCAAAGTCTTTCCCATCCAAAACCTTGCACAGCTTCCACCAGGAAAAAAAAAAAAACAAAAATAAAAAACTGTTTTCTATTTCAAAATTTTCCCCATGAACAAGGGAGGTTTTTTTTTCCCTGTGGAAAATGGGATTGTGGTATTTAAATTGGCATTTTCCATGAGTTGTGGTAATCATTGAGATATGAATCAAGCTTATCCTGGTGAATGGTGTTTGCTTATCAGGGGTGAGTCCCTCTAGGCACAGTTTTATACAAAAGTGGTATCAAACTCACCCTAAAGACAAATTAATGAGTGATATTTACCCAGTGAGAGATGCCAGTGCTGTGGGAATCACAGGAAAAGCTGCACCTGCATGGTTGGGAGTCTGGAATCACCTGCTGGGGACACCTGGACATTTTTTTAATCCTGTCCTCATGGAGAAAAGACCAGGAGAAGGTCTGGAATTTGGATTCTAATCCAAAATCAGCTCAGTTCTTTCCTTTTTCATCCCAAACCAGCTCAGTTCTTTCCTTTTTAATCCCAAACCCAGCTCATTCTGGCCACTCTCATCCCAGGGAAATCCCAAATCTTTCCAGACTAACGAGGTTTGTTGGACACCACTGATCTCAGCCACAGCTCCTGGTGAAAATCCTGGAATTCCATCCCTGGATTTGTGTTTGCTCCCAGGAGAGGTTGGCTGTGACCATCCAAATGTGATTTATCAGAAATGTGCAGGTGAAAAACCAGGATGTATCTCCTAAAAAAAAAAACTGCATCAAGGATCTTGTGCCAGCACAGGAAAAGCAGGAGTGGACAATCTCAGAGCTATAATTCCACTGATTTTATTAGATTTAATTTGATTTTATTAGATTTGATTTTATTAGATTGATTCCTTGCTCAGTTTTCCCTCACTAATTATCCCAGGCTGCCTCTGCAGGGAAATTGGAGTTTGTGGGATGGGAGTTGAGAGCAGCTTTTCCAATCACACATTCCTGAGCACTGAGTGAGCAGGGGAAGTGCTTTTTAATCTGGTTGAATCCACCAAGTATGACCCAGTTGAGTGAGAAATCTCCTTCCCATCAGGTCAGCCCAGATCACCAGAGGTGCTTTTGATTCCCCCCTGAGCTGTGCAGGGAGGAGGAGGAGGAGCTGAGGCAGCCACAAACGGTTGGTAGATCTGAAATTAAATGGGAGTGGGGTTTTCCTGCCCCTGCTGGGAGTGAGGAGCAGCTCAGAGCAGCGTGGGGGAAATCCTGGGGGCCAGCAGCAGGGTTTGGGGGAGCTGCAAAATGCTCCAGCCTTGCTCTGTGCTTCGTGGAGATGGAGCAGAATTCAGGCAGGAAGCGCCACAGCTCCCTGCAGCGAGCAGCTCCACAGCCTGCTTCTGGATGTTCTGAATCTAAACCAGTTCCAGAGCTGATTCTGGATGTTCTAAATAAATCAGTTCCAGAGCTGATTCTGGATGTTCTGAATCTAAATCAGTTTCAGAAGTTGATTCTGGATGTCCTAAATAAATCAGTTCCAGAGCTGGTTCTGGATGTTCTGAATAAGTTCCAGAGCTGGTTCTGGATGTTCTGAATCAGTTCCAGAAGCTGACTCTGGATATCCTAAATCAGTCCCAGAAGCTGATTCTGGATGTTCCAAATCTAAATCAGTCCCAGAAGTTGATTCTGGATGGTCTAAATCAGTTCCAGAGCTGATTCTGAATGTTCTAAATCAGTTCCAGAAGCTGATTCTGAATGTTCCAAACCTAAATCAGTTCCAGAAGCTGATTCTGGATGTTCTGAATCAGTTCCAGAGCCTAATTCTGGATGTTCTGAATCTAAATCAATTCCAGAGCTGATTTTGGATGTTCCAAATCTAAATCAGTTCCAGAGCTGGTTCTGGATGTTCTGAATCTAAATCAGTTCCAGAGCTGATTTTGGATGTTCCAAATCTAAATCAGTTCCAGAGCTGGTTCTGGATGTTCTGAATCTAAATCAGTTCCAGAGCTGATTCTGGATGTTCTGAATCAGTTCCAGAGCTGATTCTGGATATTCCAAATCTAAATCAGTCCCAGAAGCTGATTCTGGATCTTCTAAATCAGTCCCAGAAGCTGATTCTGGATCTTCTAAATCAATTCCAGAAGCTGATTCTGAATCTTCTAAATCTAAATCAGTTCCAGAGCTGATTCTAGATGCTCTAAATCTAAATCAGTTCCAGAAGCTGACTCTGGATATCCTAAATCAGTCCCAGAGCTGATTCTGGATGTTCCAAATCTAAATCAGTTTCAGAAGTTGATTCTGGATGGTCTAAATCAGTTCCAGAGCTGGTTTTGGGTGTTCTAAATAAATTCCAGAAGCTGATTCTGGGTGTTCTGAATCAGTCCCAGAGCTTGATTCTGGATGTTCTAAATATAAATCAGTTCCAGACCTGGTTCTGGGTGTTCTAAATCAATTCCAGAAGCTGATTTTGAATGTTCCAAACCTAAATCAGTTCCAGAGCTGATTCTGGATGTTCTGAATCAGTCCCAGAAGCTGATTCTGGATGTTCCAAATCTAAATCAGTCCCAGAGCTGATTCTGGATCGTCTAAATCTAAATCAGTTCCAGAACCTGATTCTGCATGTTCTAAATCTAAATCAGTCCCAGAAGCTGGTTCTGGATGCTCTGAATCCGTTCCAGAGCTGGTTCTGGATGTTCTGAATCAGTCCCAGAACTGATTCTGGATGTTCTAAATATAAATATTGATCACATCCTGTATTGTAACCCTAGACAAACTGAAAAGAGAAATCATGGAGCATCTTCTGGATGAAACAGAATATTGAAAAACCAGTCTTTTAAATTTATGATGATAAGAGACCAGTCTCTAGAACCATGGAGAGAAAAGGCAGTCCTGGCTGTAAAGATCTTATATTTTTAATTTGCTCATTAATTTTCCTAACATCCAGGAATCAGATGTTTTCTTGAGAATGACAAACACTGGTGAATTTTAGAGACTGCTGGTTTTGATGTGACCTTTTTCAAGTTGTTCTTGAACCAGTTCTTGGAGGGCACTCAATTTCTCTTTTTTTAAGGATTCACCCAGACTGAGTTATTTTTTTTTCAGGGTGACAAGTGGCTGCTCCAAGCCCCATCCAGCCTGGCCTTGGACACTTCCAGAGGAAAATTTTTTTCTTTTGTCTGATCTGAATCTACCCAATTTCCCTCTAAACTTTTCCCCTGCATTCCCCAAGGTCTCTTTGATGGTTGGATCCTCTCATGCATCCTCACAAGAGTCTCCAAATCTCCATTTAATTCCTCTTTTCCTTCCTTCCAACATTATTTAAACCGCCAAAGAAGCGAGACCCGGCGATTCTTTTTATTTATTGCAGATCTGAGCAGGGTTTCAAATTAATGAGGTGTGGGCTGAGCTGGTAAAAATGGCCTCATGATTTAACATTGCAGAGGATAAATGCTCCTCTCCAGGCTCAGCCTTTTCTCCTGCAGCATCTGAAGCAAAATCTCTTCAGTTGGATAAAGATTTGAAATAATTCCAGGCCCTGCCTGTGTTAAGGGAGTTTTTCCATTGTGCTGCTGTTCCTCAGGATTTTTTTGTGGTGTGGAATTTTTATTTTGGGCTGTTTGAAGCACCTGATGTGATGGTAGAGGATGATTTCTGTGGGGTTTTTATGGGTTGATGATGATTTGTTACAATCCCCCCAGGGAGACCTTCATGTCAATCCATGTGGGTTTAAATTGGGTGTAGAATTTGTGGGGTTTACAACCAGTTCCTGTTGTTTTCTGGTGGTTTCAGTGGTGCAGCTCTGCTCAGGGCTGACAGGACATCAGAGGAATCCTGCCACACTCAGGAGAGTGATTTTATCCTCATATTTTTATAAGCACTTCCCCTTTCAGGAATTAAACTGGTCCATAAGCATTTACTTTAAAGATTTTTTTCCCCACCTGTTTCTCTCTGCTGATGGCAGAATGAGTTTCTTGGAAGGAGCTCAGGGCTGATTGTTTTTCCCACCAGATATTTTCAGTTTGTCTCAGTGTCCTCAATGTCTCAGTCCCTTCCTCACTGGCACTGTTTGACCTCCTGCTATTTTGGGATGGTTCTAATATTACACCCCAAGCTGTAAACAGGGTTGGACATGGAACTCCAGCAGCTTTTTAGGGAGGACTGGGAGTCTGAAGCTGGCTTGGCTTTAGCTGCAGCCTCAGTAGGTTTGTGCCAGTCTCACAACAACAACTCTGCTGTCCCTGGAATATTCCAGGCCTTCCCCACCACTAAACCATGTCCCCATGAATCCCTTCAGGGATGGGGACTCCAGCACTTCCCTGTTCCACTGACAGCCCTTTTGGACAAGAAACATTCCCTAAAATCCCTAAAATCCTGTCTGAATCTCCCCAGCACAACTTGAACCCATTTCCTCTTGTCCTGTGGCTTGGGAGGAGAGACCAACCCCACCTGGCTGCAACCTCCTTTTTGTTTGGTCAAAACCCAAAATGCTTTGGGTTCCTTGATCCCTCTGTGGCATTCCATGATCTGGTGTCAGTCAGGAGCTGGAATTCCACAACTGTGCAACATCAGAATCTTTATTTTGTTTATTTTCTCATTCCCTGCAGCTGATCACCTCTTTGTGCTTCCCTTTGGGGAATCTTTTTGAGGGTTGAAGCTTTAATTCTCATGTTTGGAAATATCTGAGGGATGTGCTGTTTCTTTTCCACAAATGTACAGCAGGCACAGACTGAAAATATCCCTGCACCTCCCCTCCTGGTCCTTCTGCACAGATCTGTGCTCCCAGTGTGTGGTCCAGGGCCCTGCTGACTCTGTAAGCTGCTGCTCTGCTCAGTGCTTTACCACTGGATGCCTTCAATAAATCAGCTTTTTGTGCTGTTTGTGATGGCTTTGCCTGGGATCTGAGTCCCCCTCTGGGCTCCTCCTGACCTGGAGGGGCTGGAGTGTGTCTAGGTGGGAATGGAGCTGGGAAAGGGTCTGGAAAATCAGGAAAAGCTGAGGGAGATGGGAAGGATTTGGAGAACCAGGAAAAGCTGAGGGAGATGGGAAGGGTTTGGAGAACCAGGAAAAGCTGAGGGAGATGGGAAGGGTTTGGAGAACCAGGAAAAGCTGAGGGAGATGGGAAGGGTTTGGAGAATCAGGAAAAGCTGAGGGAGATGGGAAGGGTTTGGAGAAGCAGGAAAAGCTGAGGGAGATGGGAAGGAGCTGGAGAATCAGGAAAAGCTGGGGAAGGGGCTCAGCCTGGAGAAAAGGAGGCTCAGGGGGGGACCTGGTGGCTCTGCACAAGTCCCAGAGAGACAACCAGGGAGGATTTGAGATCTGCTCCCAGGGAACAGGGACAGGAGGAGCTCAGGGTGGACAGCAGCAGGAATTTCCCCATGGAAAGGGGGCTCAGGGCTTGGAAGGGGCTGCCCAGGGAGGTGGTGGAGTCTCCATCCCTGGGAGTGTCCAAGGAATGCCTGGATGTGGCACTCAGGGGCTCTGAGCTGAGGAGGGGGTGTAGCTTGGGCTGTTTTGGAGTTTTTCTCCATCCTCAGTGATCGTGTCTGGAATCATCCTTGGTGTCAGAGCAGATTTTGTGTCACCCTCAGAGCTCCTCCAAAGCCAAGTCCCAGCTTTACCTGCAGACACACAATCTCATGGCTGCAGAACCCCTGGGGACATTTCCTCCAGCACAGAGAGGCAACGTGGATTTTCCCCAAACTCCTCACACCCTTCTCCTTTTATCACCCCCCTCCACCAGCCCCTCTTGATGGAAGAGCACGGGGTGAGCCAGGCAGAGCACATGGCCACCATCGAGGCGCACGCCGTGGCGCAGCAGGTGCAGCAGGTGCACGTGGCCACCTACACGGAGCACGCCATGCTGAGCGCCGACGAGGACTCGCCCTCCTCGCCCGAGGACACCTCCTACGACGACTCCGACATCCTCAACTCCACGGCGGCCGACGAGGTCACCGCGCACCTGGCGGCTGCAGGTACGGAGGGACCAAAATGGGAGTGGGGCTTGGTGCCAAACTCGGCTGGGAGGGGTGAGAGAGTCGCTGGTGGTTTATAGTTGGGAAGTGGATGTTGATTCAGGGCTGGGCAGCAGCGTGGGGTAACTGTGTAATGCACACTGTGAAATTACAGGTGATCACAGAGTCTATTTATTGACATCCCATCCCATCCCATGGATCCCATCCCATCCATCCCATCCCATGGATCCCATCTCATCCCATGGATCCCATCTCATCCCATGGATCCCATCCCATCCCATGGATCCCATCCCATGGATCCCATGGATCCCATGGATCCCATCCCATGGATCCCATGCCATGGATCCCATCCCATGCCATGGATCCCATCCCATGGATCCCATCCCATCCCATGGATCCCATCCCATGGATCCCATCCCATGGATCCCATCCCATGGATCCCATCCCATGGATCCCATCCCATCCCATCCCATCCCATCCCATCCCATCCCATCCCATCTCATCCCATGGATCCCATCTCATCCCATGGATCCTATCCCATGGATCCCATCCCATCCCATCCCATCCCATCCCATCCCATCCTGAAAGAGTCTCTAATAATTTAAATTTAGAAAGTGAATGTTTATTCAGAGCTGGGCAGCAGCGTGAGGTAACCTCCTAATACACATTGTGAAATTACAGGTGGTCACAGAATTTATTCCCATCCCATCCCATCCAATCCCATGGATCCCATCCCATCCCATCCCAAAAGACTCTCTAATAATTTAAAGTTAGGAAGTGAATGTTTATTCAGAGCTGGGCAGCAGCGTGAGGTAACCCTCTAAAACACACTGTGAAATTACAGGTGGTCTCAGAATTTATTGACATCCCATCCCATGGATCCCATCCCACCCCATCCCATCCCGAAAGAGTCTCTAACAATTTAAAGTTAGGAAGTGAATGTTTATTCAGAGCTGGGCAGCAGTGTGAGGTAACCCTCTAATACACACTGTGAAATTACAGGTGGTCACAGAATTTATTGACATCCCATCCCATCTCATGGATCCCATCCCATGGATCCCATCTCATGGATCCCATCCCATCCCATCCCATCCCATCCCATCCCATCCCATTCCATCCCAAAAGACTCTAACATTTAAAGTTAATAAGTGAATGTTTATTCAGAGCTGGGCAGCAGCGTGAGGTAACCCTGTAATACACACTGTGAAATTACAGGTGGTGACAGAATTTATTGTAATTTTGAAATTAAGACTAACATTTCTATTCTTTCTGTTTTTGACTTTATAACTAAATACTTGTGACCTGCACTGTGGTACTTTTTAACTAATTTTAAAAATATCACTTAAAACTAAGATGAAGGAACAAGCAGAGACAATGCCCAGGGACCTCTATCTTGTCTCTATTTTTTAAATACCTGTATTTGAATATTTATAAATTTGGTATTTATACTAAATATGGGTGTTTAAAAATACCCATACTATATTTCAAACCCCCAAATTCTAAACCCTTTACTGTGTGAAATATCAATATTTCAATATTGATGAAATATTCAAAGTGCACAGATGATTTTACCTCAAATTTGGAATATCAATATTTCAGTATTGATGGAATAGTCAAAGGGCACAGATGATTTTACCTCAAATTTGGAATATCAACATTTCAATATTGATGAGATATTCAAAGTGCACAGATGATTTTACCTCAAATTTGGGATGTCAATATTTCAATATTGATGAAATATTCAAAGTGCACAGATAATTTTATCTCAAATTTGGAATATAGATGAGATATTCAAAGTGCACAGATGATTTTACCTCAAATTTGGAATATGAATATTTCAATATTGATGAGATATTCAAGGTTCACAGATGATTTTACCTCAAATTTGGAATATCAATATTTCAATATTGATGAAATATTCAAAGTTCACAGATGATTTTACCTCAAATCTGGGAGTTTTCTCCCTGGCCTGGACTCAGCAGCAGTGTTGATGTGAGGATGAGTGCCAGGTGAGCACAGAAGGTTCTGGAATGTCCCTCCCTTTGCTTTCAGGCCCTGTGGGGATGGCAGCAGCCGCAGCCGTGGCTACGGGCAAGAAAAGGAAGCGGCCGCACGTGTTCGAGTCCAACCCGTCCATCCGCAAGAGGCAGCAGACACGGCTGCTCAGGTGGGGACTCACCTGGGCTGGGGACTCACCTGGGCTGGGGGGACTCACCTGGGCTGGGGGGCTCACCTGGGCTGGGGGGACTCACCTGGGCTGGGGGACTGACCTGGGCTGGGGGGACTCACCTGGGCTGGGGGGACTCACCTGGGCTGGGGGGACTCACCTGGGCTGGGGGACTGACCTGGGCTGGGGGAAATCACCTGGGCTGGGGGGACTCACCTGGGCTGGGGGAAATCACCTGGGCTGGGGGACTCATCTGTGTGAGCTGTCACCTGTCCTGGGGGCTCTTACCTGTCCCTGTGTGAGCTCTCACCTGTCTGTGTGAGCTCTCACCTGTCCTGTGAGCTCTCACCTGTCCTGTGTGAGCTCTCACCTGTCCTGTGTGAGCTCTCACCTGTCCCTGTGTGAGCTCTCACCTGTCCCTGTGTGAGCTCTCACCTGTCCTCTGTGAGCTCTCACCTGTCCCTGTGAGCTCTCACCTGTCCTGTGAGCTCTCACCTGTCCTCTGTGAGCTCTCACCTGTCCCTGTGAGCTCTCACCTGTCCCTGTGAGCTCTCACCTGTCCTGTGTGAGCTGTCACCTGTCCTGTGTGAGCTCTCACCTGTCTGTGTGAGCTCTCACCTGTCCTGTGTGAGCTCTCACCTGTCCCTGTGTGAGCTCTCACCTGTCCCTGTGAGCTCTCACCTGTCTGTGTGAGCTCTCACCTGTCCTGTGAGCTCTCACCTGTCTGTGTGAGCTCTCACCTGTCCTGTGTGAGCTCTCACCTGTCCTGGGTCACTCACCTGTCTCATTTCAGCACAGGACTTTTGCAGCACTTGTAGCTAACAAGAGAAAATGTTGGTGGGTCTTGTTCGTTACAAGATCTTTTAAGCCCAACTGTCCAATTTAAAACTAAAACTGCATTGTTTGTACTTTGGAACCAGTGACCAAACACCTGGGACCTGCTCTGGGGGATTCTCTATCCAAGTAAAAAGCACTGCCAAAAACTAAGGAGGAGAAGGAACAAGAAGCAAGAAAGACAGTGCCCAAAACTCCATCTTGTCCCACACCTATTACTGTATTCTAAAAAACTCAAATTCCAAACCCACACCCATTAATGTATTATAAAAACCTCAAATTCCAAACCCATATCTATTATTATAAAACCCCAAATTCCAATCTCATACCTATTACTGTATTATGAAAACCTGAAATTCCAAACCCATTCCTATCACTATGTTCTAAAAACCCCAAATTCCAAACCCATATCTATTATTATATTATAAAACCTGAAATTCCAAACCCATACCTATTACTGTATTATAAAACCTGAAATTCCAGACCCATACCTATTATTATATTATGAAAACCTGAAATTCCAAATCCATATCTATTACTATATTCTAAAACCTCAAATTCCAAACCTATATCTGTTATTATATTCTAAAACCTAAAATTCCAAACCCATACCTATTACTATATTCTAAAACTTCAAATTCCAAACCCATACCTATTACTATATTCTAAAACTTCAAATTCCAAATCCATATCTATTACTATATTCTAAAACCCCAAATTCCAAATCCATATCTATTACTATATTATAAAAATCCCAAATTCTAAACCTATACTTATTACTGACGTCTAAAACCTGAAATTCCAAATCTACACCTATTACTATAATAAAAAACTTCAAATTCCAATCCCATATCTATTACTACATTCTAAAATCTGAAATTCCAAACCCACACCTATCACTATATTCTAATACCTCAAATTCCAAATCCATATCTATTACTGTATTATAAAAACCTCAAATTCCAATCCCATACCTATCACTATATTCTAAAAACCCCAAATTCCAAACCCATACCTATTACTGTAGTCTAAAACCTGAAATTTCAAAGCCATATCTATTACTATATTCTAAAACTTCAAATTCCAAACTCACACCTATTACTGTATTCTAAAAACCCCAAATTCCAATCCCATATCTATTACTACATTATAAAATCTGAAATTCCAAACCCACACCTATCACTATATTCTAAAAACCCCAAATTCCAAACCTATATCTGTTATTATATTCTAAAACCTAAAATTCCAAACCCATACCTATTACTATATTCTAAAACTTCAAATTCCAAACCCATAACTATTATTATATTATAAAACCCCGAATTCCAAATCCATATCTATTACTATATTATAAAAATCCCAAATTCTAAACCCATACCTATTACTGTATTCTAAAACTTCAAATTCCAAACTCACACCTATTACTGTATTCTAAAAACCCCAAATTCCAATCCCATATCTATTACTACATTATAAAATCTGAAATTCCAAACCCACACCTGTCACTATATTCTAAAACCTCAAATTCCAAACCCATACCTATTACTATATTATAAAACCTGAAATTCCAGACCCATACCTATTATTATATTATGAAAACCTGAAATTCCAAATCCATATCTATTACTATATTCTAAAACTCCAAATTCCAAACCTATATATATTATTATATTATAAAACCTGAAATTCCAAACCCACACTTATTACTATATTATAAAACCCCCAAATTCCAAACCCATACTTATTACTATATTCTAAAAACCCCAAATTTCAAACCCATATCTATTACCGTAGTCTAAAACCTGAAATTCCAAACCCATATCTATTATTATATTCTAAAACCCCCAAATTCCAAACCTATATCTATTATTATATTATAAAACCTGAAATTCCAAACCCACACCTATCACTATATTCTAATACCTCAAATTCCAAACCCATACCTATTACTATATTCTAAAACTTCAAATTCTAAACTCATTCCTATTACTATATTCTAAAAACCCCAAATTGCAAACCCATATCTATTACTATATTATACAAACCTCAGATTCCAATCCCATATCTATCACTATATTCTAAAACCTCAAATTCCAAACCCATATCTATTATTATATTCTAAAATCCCCAAATTCCAAACCTATATCTATTATTGTATTAGAAAACCTAAAATTCCAAACCCACACTTATCACTATATTCTAAAAACCTCAAATCCCAATCCCATATCTATTACTACATTATAAAATCTGAAATTCCAAACCCACACCTATCACTGTATTCTAAAACCTCAAATTCCAAATCCATATCTATTATTATATTATAAAAATCCCAAATTCCAAACCCACACCTATTACTATATTATTAAAACCTCAAATTCCAAATCCATACTTATTGCTGTATTCTAAAATCTCAAATTCCAACCCCACACCTATTACTATAAAACTTCAAATTTCAACCCATACCTATTACTATATTATTAAAACCTCAAATTCCAGACCCACACCTATCACAATATTCTGCTCAAATTTCAAACCCATATCTATTACTGCATTATAAAAACCCCAAATCCCAAACCCTTCACCATCTAAAATCACACTTTTATTTCACTACACCCCCATTATTTTAACTCCATCACCCAAATCTGGAGCCTTCTCCAAGACCTCAGGTCAAAACCAGATTTCCCCTGGGGGTCAGTGCCAGAAAACCCAGAAAGTTCAAAACAAAATTCCCTGGGGAGTTTTTTTGGTTATTTTTGGGGGGTTTTTTGGGGTTTTTTGTTTTTGGTGTTTTTTTGGTTTTTGGGTTTTTTTTTGGGGGGGGGAATGTCTTTCTGGAACCCAAAGAGTTGTGTTTTAATTTGGATTATTTTAGTTTGGATTATTTTAATTTGGATTCAAGGGTTAACTGGCAGCTCTGCTCATCCCTGCAGTGATTTTGTGACTCAAGAAAAAAAACATCATTTCTGCTTGATCAAACCATTCTGGGAATCAATCCAGCCTGTAAATCCAAATTTCCTTTGCCATTGGGCAAACCCCTGTGGGGTTTAGAGCAGAATTTTAGGAATAATCATCAAGGGGAGATTTCTGCCTGAGCTGAAATTCTTTTTTTGTTGTTTTGGAATCCTCCAGTGGAGGCAGCAGAGCCCTGTGCAGGTTCTGCCTCCAGCTGCTCTGAGGCTCTTTGCCCACCTGGTGGCTCCCAAGGCACAGCAGAGCTGCTGTGAAATTCCAATTTCTGCTTTTTCTGCTCTTTGGGATCTCACTGGGCAGTTAATATTAAATTATTGGGCAGAGTTACTGATAAATTATAATCCTTGGGAGTGAACTCCCTGCTTTTCACAGCTCATTCTGGTTTTCCCTCCTTCCCCCAGCTCAGCAGTGTTTCTGAAGAACAGAAATCCTTTCCTCCCTTGAAATGTGAATATTATATTTTAAAAGGAACTGCTCAGTGAAGGAATTATTTCTCCTTTCACACAAATTCTTCATTTTGCTACATTAAGATAATGACAGAACATCATTTTTTTTCTCACTCTGATCAGTTGAGCACAGGTTTGTGCTTGATTTTCACAGCACTGGGAATCAAATTATAATTTCAAAACTGTGGGATCTGGTGGTGATTTTTGGCACTAAAAATCAAATTATAATTTCAAAACTCTGACTGTGGGATCTGGTGGTGATTTTTGGCACTGGAAATCAAATTATAATTTCAAAACCCTGACTGTGGGATTTTCTGGTGCTTTTTGGCACTGGGAATCAAATGATAATTTCAAAACTCTGACTGTGGGATCTGGTGGTGATTTTTTGGCACTGAAAATCAAATTATAATTTCAAATCTCTGACTGTGAGATCTGGTGGTGATTTTTGGCACTGGGAATGAAATTATAATTTCAAATCTCTGTGGGATCTGGTGGTGATTTTTTGGCACTGAAAATCAAATTATAATTTCAAAGTGTGGGATCTGGTGGTGCTTTTTGTCACTGGGAATTAAATGATAATTTCAAAGTGTGAGATCTGGTGGTGATTTTTTGGCACTGGGAATGAAATGATAATTTCAGAGCCATGACTGTAGGATTTTCTGGTGATTTTTTGGCACTGAAAATCAAATTATAATTTCAAAATCCTGACTGTGAGATCTGGTGGTGCTTTTTTGGCACTGAAAATCAAATTATAATTTCAAAGCCCTGACTGTGAGATCTGGTGGTGATTTTTGGCACTGGGAATGAAATTATAATTTCAAATCTCTGTGGGATCTGGTGGTGATTTTTGGCACTGGGAATTAAATGATAATTTCAAAACTCTGACTGTGGGATCTGGTGGTGATTTTTTGGCAATGAAAATCATATGATAATTTCAAAGTGTGGGATCTGGTGGTGATTTTTTGGCACTAGGAATCAAATAATAATTTCAAAACCCTGACTGGGATCTGGTGGTGATTTTTGGTTCTGAAATGCCCAGGACAGGGACTGAGCTGTCACCTCATGCAGTGCTCAGGTTTTCTCAGGAAAATGTCACTTCTCTCTTGCTTTTGGAGTTTGTGCCACCATTCCTGACTTTCATTGCTTAGAAGGGAACAAGAGGCAGCAAATACCCAGTGGGACATTTTAATTCCCAAGGGAATTGTGGTGGGGAGGTGTGGGCACACCTGGGTTTCCTGTGCTGAGCTGTTGCAATATTTCCAGCTCTTGCCTCTCCTGCAGCCTGAGTCCCTGCAGCTCTGCTTTGAGCAGGATTTTGGTGCTGGAGAATTGCTCTGGATGTAAAACAACCTCAGCCTGCAGGCCTCTTGTGATGAATCATTCAGGGGCTCCAACAAAACAAAACTCTTGCTGCTCTGGTGGTTTCTCTTTTTCCATCAGTGAGAAAAGGAGAGAGGGGACAATAATTGACATTTGAGCTGCTGCAGGGAGCACAGCAGGCCTGTGGGGCAGAGGAATAAACTCAACATGTGGCCAAGCTGAGCAGCTGGGGCTGGGGCTGTGCTTTGTGCCAGGGAGCTGGGTTGTGTTTCTGCTCTCTGCTGATGCCATCCCCTGATTTTTCCCCTGGTTTCTGTGTTTCAGGAAGCTCAGGGCCACGCTGGATGAGTACACCACCAGAGTGGGGCAGCAGGCCATCGTGCTGTGCATCTCACCCTCCAAACCCAACCCTGTCTTCAAAGTGTTTGGTGCTGCACCCTTGGAGAATGTGGTAGGTGTCCCTAAGAGAGCAGGAAAGGATTCCCTCACCTTCCCTGCAGATTCCCTGCTCAAGGCAGCCTTGGAAGCCTGGTAGGGGTCTGAAGGTTGTGTTAAAAACCCTGGAAAACTGAGTTTGGGGTTTGTGGAATGCAGGGCTGGTGGAGTCTGTGGGTTCAGAGATCTTTTTGGAGCAGGTCATGACACAGAGTCCCTGAGGTTGGAAAAGACCTCCAAGATCATTGAATCCAAGCTGTGCCCAATCCCCACCCTGTCCCCAGCCCAGAGCCCTCAGTGCCACACCCAGGAATTCCTGGGACACCTCCAGGGCTGGGATCCACCCCTGCCTGGGCAGTTCCAATCCCTGAGCACCTTCTCCATGGGGAAATTCCTACTGTGCCCACCGTGCCCTCTCCTCCTGTCCCTGTCCCAGATCCCAGCCTGGGGCTGTCCCCTCTCCTCCTGTCCCTGTCCCTGGAGCAGATCCCGACCTGGCACTGTCCCCTCTGCTCCTGTCCCTGGAGCAGATCCCGACCTGGGGCTGTCCCCTCTGCTCCTGTCCCTGTCCCTGTCCCAGATCCTGACCTGGCACTGTCCCCTCTGCTCCTGTCCCTGGAGCAGATCCCGACCTGGGGCTGTCCCCTCTGCTCCTGTCCCTGTCCCTGTCCCAGATCCTGCCCTGGGGCTGTCCCCTCTGCTCCTGCCCCTGGAGCAGATCCTGACCTGGGACTGTCCCCTCTGCTCCTGTCCCTGTCCCTGTCCCAGATCCTGACCTGGGACTGTCCCCTCTGCTCCTGTCCCTGTCCCTGTCCCAGATCCCAACCTGGGACTGTCCCCTCTGCTCCTGTCCCTGTTCCTGCAGCAGATCCTGACCTGGCACTGTCCCCTCTGCTCCTGTCCCTGTCCCTGTCCCAGATCCTGACCTGGGGCTGTCCCCTCTGCTCCTGTCTCTGTTCCTGGCACAGATCCTGACCTGGGATTGTCCCCTCTCCTCCTGTCCCTGTCCCAGAGCCCAACCTGGGGCTGTCCCCTCTGCTCCTGTCCCTGTCCCAGATCCTGACCTGGGACTGTCCCCTCTGCTCCTGTTCCTGTAGCAGATCCCAACCTGGGTCTGTCCCCTCTGCTCCTGTCCCAGATCCTGACCTGGGATTGTCCCCTCCTGTTGTGCAGAGCCACAAGGACCCCCTTTATCCCCCTTTCCACAGATCAAACAACCCCAAACAACAACACAACAGAGCTCAGCTCTGCTCTCACTTCCTGCACCTTGCTGCAGACCTTCCCTGTGACAAGTTCTGCCTTCAGAACTTTCCCTTCCATCCCACTCACCCTCCCCTTGCCAGCATTACCTCAAATTTCATCAGCTGAGTCTCAGGGGGGTGGCACTGGCTGTTTGCTGCCAGCTGTGCCCCTGTTTGCTCCTCCTGCTCTGCAGCACCTTGGGGAGGGTGGCTGGCCCTTCCCCCTGGCGCTGTGCTGGTGCTGCTCACCTTGTTTACCCCAGCCCAACTCCCCACAGGTGCGCAAGTACAAGAGCACCATCCTGGAGGACCTGGAGTCGGCGCTGGCCGAGCACGCCCCGGCCCCTCAGGAGGTGAACTCGGAGCTGCCACCCCTCACCATCGATGGCATCCCTGTCTCCGTGGACAAGATGACCCAGGTGAGCAGGTCAGGGCCACCCAGGGGTGTTGGGTGTTGGCAGGCACACCCTGTTGTTGTGTGGCTCTGATCTCTGTCCCTCGAGGCTGCAGCAGCTCAGCTCGGGGTTGGATGTGGAGCTTTGTTAGTGGTGATGATTTTCTCTGTGACAAAATAAAAAAAAGAGCTCAGGCTGCTGGGAGCATTCCCTCTGGAGATGGGTTTGGCACCTCCCAGAAAGGGGGAAAATGTTTGTTCCATTCTTTGTCACAATCTGGGTGCTGAGTTTGGGAAGGTCACTCATGGATCCCCTTTCTGTGTCCTGTGTTCATTCCCTCCTCTGGTTCTTGCTGTGGATTGGAGCAGAGGGGAGTTTACCAAAGGTTTAACCCCAGATCAGACCCTGAGTGAGATATTTGGGAATTATCTGCCCTGGGCATGTGGGAGATTCCCTTTCCCTCCAAGTGCAGCCCCTTGCTGAGCTGCTGCTGGGAGAAAGTGGAGGGGACTCCCCAGGGAAGCTCCTCTGGAGGGAAATCATCTTCCCAGGGATGCAGGAGCTGAACTCAGGCAGGTGTGGCTCTGGGTGAAGCACCACAACTCTGAAAGGTGATTTTTTTCCCAAGGGAGTGCTGAGATGGAAAGGGCAGCACACAAAGAGGAGTCAGAGCAGGACAGAGATGTGCAGATTTTTCTGAGGTCACCCCCTGCTCCAAACACCATTTCCACTTCTTAGTGGAATCAGACAAGCTCCCACTCAGAATAAAATTCTATGCTGTGCTTTGGCTGGTACAGATCATTTTCCCAAACCCTGACAAATAAGACAAAAATTATTTTTTGGATTTTGAAGCTCCTGCAGGAGCTGCTCATGTGTACCACTAACAGTTTCCCATGGAAATGTTTTCCTCCTCCTTTGCTCAGCCAGCCCAAAGAGTTTTGTGGAAAGGTTTCTCCTGAGCTGTGCACATCATTTATTGTGGGAATCTTGATTCCCAGAGCTTCCAGTACCATTATTTGTATTTTCTAGTTAAAAAATCAGCTTTTTTGCAACTAAGTTGCACAAAACCCCGTGGAAAAGTGGAACAAAAATAAATATAAATATAATGAGGATGGCAGGGACTGGAAAAATGAGGCCTCTGCTTTCAGCAGGTGTCATCAGTGAGGAGGTGAAAATAACTCTCCTTTTAATTGCTCTGCTTCCCCAGTGGTCTGCAGGGAAATAAAGCCTTTATTTGCCTGGGCAAAGATGTTTCTCAAACCTTGGGAATGGAGAAACCTGGCTTACAGAGGGGAGTCCTGGTGCTTGCTGGACTTTGCTGAGTTTGCCCCTGAATTTGTTCTCAGTTCCTCGTTGATGTAATTGAGGATTAAAATTGGATAATCTGAGTTTAACCAAGCTGAGCTCAGTGCTTCAGTCAGCTCTCACTGTTTTATGAACAGATAAATTGTCCTTTAATTTGACTTTTTTTAAACCCCCATGCTTGTAGCAGCCAGTAAAAGTTGTTCTGGCTCTCTCAAAAATCCTTGTGGTGCCTGTCCTGCTCCAGGGGGGGAATCCCTGCTGGAATCAGCTCCCAGAGCAATAACCTGGGTGGGGTTTTTGCTTTTCCAGCTCTGGGGATGGATTCAGGGATGATTGTTCACTTCCAGCTCTCCTGTTTTTCCCTCTCCCACTCCCAGCTCCTGCATGGACCCTCAGAGATGCCAAGGCTGAGCTGTGGGGATGTGTAGAAAATTCCCAAGCCCAGATTTTGCTCTGTTCCAGCTCTGGGGAGCAGTTGGGATACAGCTGTGGGCAGTTCCATTTGGGACTGGGAGAGCTCAGTACCATTAATTCTTGAATTAACATTAAAAGTGAAAACACTGAGCCTGTGTGAAAGGCTGGCAAAGAAACATTTCTCACATTTCTCACATTTTCTCCCAAATTCTCCATCCTGGGGGTCACCTGAGCCCTTTCCAGGCTGCCAAGGGCACAAACTGGAATGTCCCACTGGGTTTTTTATTTTCCAGCAGATTTTTGGGTGGTTCCTGGGTGGTTCTGTGGCTCCTGCAGGTGAATGTTCCCAGCTGTGCCCTGAGGGATGTGAGGGGACATTTCCTGTGGCACAGCCCCGTTAGGGCACTAATTAACCAGGTCCTCTCTCTCCTGGCAGTGCTGTTGATTGTCTCCCCCTGGATTAAAGACAAGCCCTCCTTAACAAGGACCTTGAGTAGCTTGAGCCCTCAGCTCCCATGGACCAGTAATTGATCCAGCTGGAAACAAGGAGCAGTGCAAGGGAGGAGCTTTTAACTGTTTTTGCACCAGGCAGCTAAAAAAAAACCAAACAAAAAACCCAAAACCAGCAATTGCTGTTACCAGGTTTATTTGAATAAATTATTGGGCAGAGTTATTGCTAAATAATAATCCTTGGGAGTGAGCTCCCTGCCTTTGTGGTTTTCCCTCCTTCCCCCAACTCAGCTGCTGCTTCTGAAGAACAAGTTCTTTCCTCCCTTAAAATATAAACTATATATTTGTAAAGAAAGTGCTCAGTGAAGGAATTATTTCTCTGCTTTCACCAGGAACCTGGGACAGGAGGAGAGGGAACAGCCTCAGGCTGGGTCAGGAGGTGTTAAATTGGATTTTAGGGAAAATTTCTTCATTAAAAAGGTTTTGAAACATCAGAATGGGCCCAGGGCAGTGGTGGAGTCCCCATCCCTGCAGGGATTTCAAACCCTGTGGATGTGGCACTTGGGGACAGGGTCCTGAAAGGTCTTTTCCAACCAAAATTATTCCATGATTCTATGAAATAATTTTCTCTAAAAGCTCTGAAGGGGTGCAGGGAGCTGCTCTTAAATGCAGGGTTTAAAGCTCTAAATGTGATTTTTCTCTTGACATAAGGAGAGCTCTCCCCTTCCTGCTCTGCAGCTGAAGCAGCCCTTTCCTGGTGCTCCAAGGAGTGCCTGTACAAACCCAATCCTGTCACAAAACCCTGTGTGAGTTCTGGGTTTATTTTGGCTGGAGAAGTGTGAGATTGTGCTTTCCACATTTCAGCAGTCACAGCATCTCTGTAAAAGTCACCTCAGCTCATGCCTGAGTTCCTGCCACTCTAGGGACATTGAGAGTGGAGGTTTTTAATGGGTTATTTTGATTTTTTGGGTTTTTTTCCATTTCAGGTTGGCTCATTCTCTTGCTGGTAGAGTTTGAATTGTGAAGTGTCGACACATCGGGCGCTTGTGCCTTGGTGTTGTAATTTTGTTTTGGCTGATTTAATTTGGTTTCTTCTCTTCCACCTGCTGCCAAGGTGTCTTGGGGAGAAGATGACAAAGAATTTCCCACCTTCCTTGGGCACTCAGGCCCCTTCCAGCTGATGGCTCCAACAGGATGGAAACCGAACACAATAATTCCGTACAACAAAACTACCAGAGATGTGAATTCCTAAACACCTCCCAACCTTTTTACTGTTCCAGGCACAGCTGAGAGCCTTCATCCCTGAGATGCTGAAGTATTCCACAGGTCGTGGGAAGCCAGGCTGGGGCAAGGAGAGCTGCAAACCCATCTGGTGGCCCGAGGACATTCCCTGGGCCAACGTCCGCAGCGACGTGCGCACGGAGGAGCAGAAGCAGAGGGTGGGTGTCTCCTGCCTGCCTCCACATGCAGCACAGGGGGCTGCAGGCTGCTCTTTGGGAGTGGTTTTAGCCTTGAGGGACAGAAAAAAAGAGTTTGTGTCATGGCCTCCTGAAGGAGGGAAGGAATGCTGATGTTGAGAGCAGCAGGAGTGGAGTCAGGAAAAATGAGAGAGCTGGGTGAAGAAGTTTTGAGTGGAATTTCTGCCAATCTGTCACAGGGATAATGAAAGGAAGGCACTGTGGTGTGGAGGCTGCAGGGCCTGGGGAGGCTGGTTCAGGGTGGGGAGGCTGGGAATGGTGCTGGGGCAGCATTTTGGTGCTTTCCCAAATCTGGTTTTCTGCTCAGAGTCACTGGATGGTTTGGGTTGGAAGGGATCTTTCAAAGGTCTTCTCATCCAACCTCTGCACTGAGCAGGGATATCTTCAGAGGATCAGGTGGCAGGGATATCTTCAGAGGATCAGGTGGCTCTGCAAGCTGAGTTCCTTGGAGAAATGAGGGGATGAGCAGAGGGAAATTAATTATTGGGCTTGTTTGTTTGCGAATTGTCACAAACCACCCCACAAACCCCAGCAAAGACAAACATGCAAACCCCAGCACTGTGCTGCTCCTGGGCTGACTGTGCCCTGTCCCTTGCTGCTGGAAGGTGTCCTGGACCCAGGCCCTGAGGACCATTGTGAAGAACTGCTACAAGCAGCACGGGCGCGAGGACCTGCTGTACGCCTTCGAGGACCAGCAGACCCCGCAGACCACGACCACGCACAGCATCGCCCACCTGGTGCCCTCCCAGACCGTGGTACAGACCTTCAGCAACCCTGATGGCACCGTGTCCCTCATCCAGGTGAGGCACATCCCCCTGGGATTTGCATTCCCAGCACAGTCTGCCTCAGGGAGGTGGTGTAAGGAAATTCAGGAGTTAAACTCATCCTTTGTTTTATCTTTGTCCTGGTTTGGGGGACAGGTGTCTGCTGAGAAAGGCAGGAACTTCTCTTTGAAATGGAGAATGGAAACCCCCTCCCTCCAAATTATTATAATTTTGAAATCAAGGGGCTCTCAGGCAAAGATATGGGAATAGGAATAACAGTTCTTTACTAGGGAAATTAAAATAGAAATACAGCACTACAAAGAACAAACCCCAAACCCTGACACAGTCAGAGTACAGCCTGACACCCGTCAGTCAGGCAGGGTGTTGGCAGCAGTCCCATCCCATGGTGGCTGCATCCTCCTGCAGTGACAGATGTGGCTCAGTTGGAGCAGTGCTCCTGTACAAGGTGCAGTTTGCTCTGAAGCTCCAGGGATGATGTGGAAGGGTCTGGTTTTCCTCTGGGATCCAGTGGGAAAGGCTGCTCTGATGTTCCAAATCTCAGATTTTATCAGGGTAGGAAATGCTTGGCTCCTCCCCTGGCTGGAGCATCTCCCCATGGGATGATGGAATTTTATCAGCCATGCCCTGGGACTCAATGGCCATGAACAGGAGAGATCTCCTGGAGGGAGGATGGGCTGTGAAAAGATAAAGAACTCTGCCCCAGCTGGTTTATAAACCATGGCCATGAACAGGAGATATCCCATGAGATAAAGAACACTGCCCCAGCTGGTTTATAAACCATGGCCATGAACAGGAGATATCCCATGGAGATAAAGAACACTGCCCCAGCTGGTTTATAAAACATGACCCATTAACAGGAGATATCCCACAGAGATCAGGATCGCTGCCCCAGCTGCTTTAACAGATGGTGACAAAATTCACACTTTTAGTCACATCCTGTATTGCAAACCAAGCACTTACCTCACAACAGAAATCCATCCTCATCCTCTCTCTTCCCAACTCCCACCCCCTGTTCTCCAGTGCAAGGATTTCTGTGATGTGATCAAACCCTTCAGGGATTTGAGCTGACTTTAGTGAATCTACCTAAAACAAATCCAGTCCCTGGTGCCACCACACAGCCCCTGTGGTGGCAGTGGCAGGAGGGCTGGTGGAACTGCCTTCCTTTAATGGTGTGAAATTCAATTTAATCAGCAGATCAGGTATTTCTGTGCCCCTGGTCTTCATCTGGCACCTGAAGTGTGTTATATTTATTACAAACACAGATTTGTCCTCGTGGAACAAGGATTCCTCTCACCCTGCTCTTAGCTCAGCACTGCTGCAGTTTTCCCTGTGTGGGAAGGCAGATTCTGGCACCTCAGGATGGCAAAAAAAATCAGATTTTCTCTTGAAACTTCCCACAAACTCTTTGTGGGAGTGAGATTTGAATCTCAATTTCCCCTGTGCCTCCAAACCACCCCTGGCCCAGTCCAGTCCTGTTTGAGCATCCCATTTTTAGTGCATCTCAGACATAATGAAGATAAAACCTGGGGGTGTGAGGTTTTTCCCCCCAAATGAAGCTTTTCAGTGGCTGTGGCAGTTTTCTGTCCCCCACCAAGGCCCAGCAGACCTGCCAGGCTGGTTCTCTTTGCTCACCTGTCCACACAATCTCCCTTTGACTGATATCCTTTCACTGGACACCTGAGATCCCATTGACTTCCTGGCATTTATTTTTAATGCTCCTCAGACACAAAGCTGCCCATCTCCCTGCCTTTGTCCTTTCCCAGCTGTTGAATGGGGAAAAAGCTCATTTCCAAAGGGCTATTGAGGATGAGCTCATGTTTGCCAGGTGCCTGGAGATGAGACCCAGGGAATGGGGAGCCAGGAGGGAATTCTGAGCCTGGCTGGGTGGGAGGAGGGAGCTGAGTCCACCCTGCTCCCACAGCTGCTTTTCCTGAGGTTTGGAGGATGCTGAGGCCTTCATGGAGGCAGGGACAGCACGAGGGATGTGCAAAACTTGGTTCCAGTCTGGGCCTGCCATGGATTAACATCCACCTTGGGATTGACAGCTCTGTGTTTTCTGTGAGCTCTGCAATTACAATTAATCTCAGAATCGTGGAATTTGAAGGGATTGGAATAAAGTTCCTCTCATTACCATGGGCAAATTACCATTTGAAGGGATTGGAATAAAGTTCCTCTCATTACCATGGGCAGGGATTTTTTTTCCCACCATCCCAGGCTGCTCCAAGCCCTGTCCTGGACACTTCCAAGGATGGGACACCCCCAACCTCCCTGCATCCAACACCTCCCAATAAACTCCTTGATTCTTTTCCATCTCAGAGCACTTCTCCTGAGTGGGCATTCCCTGCAGTAACAGATGCATTCTTTCCTCCTGCACAGGTTGGCACTGGTGCCACGGTGGCCACGCTGGCCGACGCCTCCGAGCTGCCCACCACGGTCACGGTGGCACAAGTGAATTATTCTGCAGTGGCTGATGGAGAGGTGAGACCCTGCCCCAAGCTCCTGGCTGAGCCTCCTTGGACATCTCAGCACCCAAAGCAAGCAGCCAGGCTGCCCAGTTCAGGGCTAACAGAACAGGGGGAAAAATGGGTTTTTTTTATTTTTTTATACGGGATTTTTTAATGCAGAAAGTGCTGAATTGTTATTTCCACTCAACATTCTACAAACACAATTATAGTGCAATCTTAGGTCTGAATTTCATATTTTTTATACCTCCTATAGATTATTTATTTAGGGTTTCTTTGGGTTTTTGGTTTTTTTGTTTGTGGTGGGGTTTTTTTTATTTTTTGGGGTTTTTTTTGTTTTTGTTTTTTGGGGTTTTTTTGTGTTTTGTTTTTGGTTTTTTGGGGTTTTCTATTTTCTATTGTTTTTTTTGATTTTTTGTTTTTGGTTTTTTGGGGGTTTTTTTTATTTGTTTTTTGGGGGTTTTTTTGGCATTTCCATACCTAAATCTGACCGCTCAAACTTGCAAACATTTCTTTTTCCTCTTTAAAAAAAAATCAAATAATACATTAAAAATCCAATTCTTTCTGTGGGTGTAAGAAACATTCCCTTAAAATTACAAAGATGATTTTTTTTTTGCCCTCTTGCCTTCCAACCCCACCTTTAAATTTGGCTGCAGGTCCCTTTCTGTCCCTCTGCTGCCTGGCTGGGCTGTCACAGCGAGAGGTGGCAGCACAGAACAGCTTTGCTGGCCACAATCCCTGCTCCCAGCTCTGAGGGAAGCCTGGAGTGTCCTTGAAACACTTTGAAGAGTTTCAGGAACCAGTTTTATCTCCTGAGAGCTGCAGGAAATGTTCCAAAGCACAAATAAGGCTGGGTGGGGCTCACCTGGATTAGTGCAAGGTGGATCTGAATATTTAAAATCCTTTCACACTCTTTTAGCTGTAGAATCTCAGCAGCTCCACCTTTGTGGGGACAGTCCCAGCTCCTTTTCCTTCTTTTTTCATTCCATCCCTGCTCTGGAACACCTTGGGATCTCCAAAGCACAGCTGGGATCTCTCTTCCCACCCCCAATTTCAGCTTCTCCCTCTCCATCCTGGGATAAACCTTTGCCCAAAGGCAGCAAAATTTCCTTGTGCAAAATTTTACTTTGAGCCTCAAGTCACCTCTGCTTTTATGGATTTTTTAACCATCTCCACCCCAACAAATTGAGGTGTTTTTTCCATCATCCCCTCCAGCATTTTTATTTGTGTGTCTCAGAAATTGGGGAGCATCCTAAAATGTTTATGGGGATGGTTTTTTTTTGTCCAAAGTTTGTTTTTACTTCTCATCCTGGTGGATTTTGTGGCCATGCAATCATTATCATGTGAAGCTCCACATGAAAATAAGGAGGGAAAATGAGCAGCTGGGTGAACTTTGGGTAATATGAAAATTATCTGTGGGAAGGGGAATTTTAAATACTGGGATAAATGAACATTTCCAGCCTTTTATTAAAGCAATGTGGTTCAATCCCATCTGAAGTCACAGGTGCTGTCCAAATAAACCCTGGATGGACCAATCCCCAAAATGTGCAAATAGAGACAGGGAGGAAAACACAACCCTGAGGGATCTGTGCTGGGGCTCCAGCTCTGCAGAAACACAAAATTCCACAAGATTGGGGTTGGAAACCTTTGGGAATCACCCAGGGCAGGGTCCCCCAGGGCAGGTGACACAGGGACACGTCCAGGTGACTTTGGGATGTTTCCAGAGACACTCCACAGCTTTCCTGGGCAGCTGTTCCAGGGCTCTGCCACTCCCCATGGAAGAGAAGGAAGGTGGAAGGTCAAAGTTTTTCCTTGTGGTGAGGTGGAAATGTTTTAATTGATGGCCATTAAACACAGCTAATGAACAAACTGCTGGCTGTAATTTGGGTACAGCAAAACAATGCTGCCCTGTTTTGTTGAGGATTTGGTAGGAAAAGAGGGATTTTTGGGTTTTGGGGGATTTTTTGGGTCTTTGAGCCTCATGGCTGATGGAGGGCTGGAGTGTCCAGCCACATCCCCACCTGAATCCCACCCTTCCCTCCCTTTTTCCCAACCTCAGAGCTGGACACTGCTGAATTGTGTCCTGGTTTGGAGGACAGGCTGAGAAAGGCAGGAGCCTCTCTTTGAAATGGAGAATGGAAACCCCCTCCCTCCAAATTATTATAATTTTGAAATCAAGGGGCTCTCAGGCAAAGATATGGGAATTAGGAATAACAGTTCTTTACTAGGGAAATTAAAATAGAAATACAGTATTACAAAGAACAAACCCCAAACCCTGACAAAGTCAGAGTACAACCTGACACCCGTCAGGCAGGGTGTTGGTAGCAGTCCCATCCCATGGTGGCTGCATCCTCCTGCAGTGACAGATGTGGCTCAGTTGGAGCAGTGCTCCTGTACAAGGTGCAGTTTGCTCTGAAGCTCCAGGGATGATGTGGAAGGGTCTGGTTTCCCTCTGGGATCCAGAGGTAAAGGCTGCTCTGATGTTCCAAATCTCAGATTTTATCAGGGTAGGAAATGTTTGGCTCCTCCCCTGGCTGGAGCAACTCCCCATGGGATGATGGAATTTTATCAGCCATGCACTGGGACTCAATGGCCATGAACAGGAGAGATCTCCTGGAGGGAGGATGGGCTGTGAAAAGATAAAGAACTCTGCCCCAGCTGGTTTAACAGCTGGCCCATTAACAGGAGATATCCCACAGACATCAGGATCACTGCCCCAGCTGGTTTATAAAATATGGTCCATTAACAGGAGCTATCTCCTTTGGAGGGAGGATAGGTCTGGAAAAGATAAAGAGCACTGCCCCAGCTGATTTATAAAACATGGCCATGAACAGGAGATATCCCATGGAGATAAAGAACTCTGCCCCAGCTGGTTTAACAGCTGGCCCATTAACAGGAGATATCCCATGGAGATGAGGAGCTGGTTTATCAGATGGTGACAGAAT
Source organism: Catharus ustulatus (assembly GCF_009819885.2). Lineage (NCBI taxonomy): Eukaryota > Metazoa > Chordata > Aves > Passeriformes > Turdidae > Catharus > Catharus ustulatus. Next base: position 1,273,779 of record NC_046224.1, read on the forward strand.
TCATACTTTTGGTCACATCCTGTATTGCAACCCAAGACACTCTGCCAAACCCAATCCTTACCTTTAATTCTGGGGAGCAGCCACCCCTCCAGGGATTCTACCTGACCCTGCAGCCCTTCCCTGTGTTCTCCTGGCAGGTGGAGCAGAACTGGGCGACGCTACAGGGCGGGGAGATGACGATCCAGACGACGCAGGCCTCGGAGGCCACGCAGGCGGTGGCCTCGCTGGCCGAGGCGGCGGTGGCAGCGTCGCAGGAGATGCAGCAGGGAGCCACTGTCACCATGGCACTCAACAGGTACCTGGCCACAGCTGCCACAGCTAACACTGTGCAATGCTGAGAGATTCTCCCTCAGCAGCAGGACAGCTCCTGATTCCCGCTCTGTTCACAATCAGAATTTTCTCCACAGGCCATTGTTTTTTTCTCCATTCTTTCTGCAAAAAGCTGAAGGAGCTGCAGTGGTTATTAGGGGTTTATTAGGGGGTTTATTAGGTGTTTATTAGGGTTTTTAGCAAGATTTAAGATGTCCATCCAGCAGGACAAAATATCTTTGCACAGCTCTGCTGAGCTGCTTAAACTCATCCTGCTGTTCCTAAAACCTGGGAATGGCTGTGGCACCTCCTGAGGGACAGGAAATCACAGCACTGAAGGAGATTTCCCACTGCTGAGGTGTGGACAAGAATTCCCCTCATCCAAACCAGGATCCTGCTTAGAGGCTGTTGGCTGAGCAGCCAGGGCACAAGAATACACATAAACCTGGTTGGAATAAACCTGGTTGGAATCAATATTCCACTGCTGGTGGTTGGAATAAACCTGGTTGGAATCAATATTCCACTGCTGGTGGTTGGAATAAACCTGGTTGGAATCAATATTCCACTGCTGGTGGTGGGAATAAACCTGGTTGGAATAAACCTGGTTGGAATAAACCTGGTTGGAATCAATATTCCACTGCTGGTGATTGGAATAAACCTGGTGGGAATTAACCTGGTTGGAATAAATATTCCACTGCTGGTGGTTGGAATAAACCTTGTTTGGAATAAATATTCCACTGCTGGTGGTTGGAATAAAGCTCCAAGACCTTGTTCCAACCAGAAATTGCTGAAGGAATCATTTTGATCCCAGTTTGCTCCCAAATCTCTGTTGGGATGGAATCCCAAACACACCTAGAACTGTGTCTGATTTGTGATGCAGATATTTCTGCCACATGAGGTTGGTCAAATAGGATTTTTTTTACTAATAGTTTCCCTGTAAAATTCTATTTTTAAAGCAAATTATCTTCTCAGGACACTGGAGTTACAGAAAAAAGCCTCATCTCCCCAAATCCAACATGCAGGATTTTATCCTGCACATTTCCAGCATTCCAGATTTCCCTACCTGGATTTTTTTTTAGCAGTGGGAAGGCTGGGCATGGGGTCACACCGGATCCCAGGTTTGCTGAGCTGCCCTTGGCACCTGTACAAGGTGCAGTTTCCCTCTAAAGCTCCAGTGGGGATGTGGAGAAATCCGGTTTTCCTCTGGAGTCCAGTGGAGAAAGGGGCTCCCTTAGTGTCCCAAACCTCTGTTTTTATCTTGGTAAGAAATGTTGGGCTCTTCCCCCTGGCTGGAGCAACTCCCAATGGGATGCAGTAATTTTATCAGTGCCACAGTGGGACTCAATGGCCATGAGCAGAAAATGACTGGCTGGAGGAAGGATGGGTTGTGAAAAGATAAAGAACACTGCCCCAGCTGGTTTATAAACCATGGCCATGAACAGGAGATATCCCATGAGATAAAGAACACTGCCCCAGCTGGTTTATAAACCATGGCCATGAACAGGAGATATCCCATGAGATAAAGAACACTGCCCCAGCTGGTTTATAAACCATGGCCATGAACAGGAGATATCCCATGAGATAAAGAACACTGCCCCAGCTGGTTTATAAACCATGGCCATGAACAGGAGATATCCCATGAGATAAAGAACACTGCCCCAGCTGGTTTATAAACCATGGCCATGAACAGGAGATATCCCATGAGATAAAGAACACTGCCCCAGCTGGTTTCAATGGATGCCCATTAGCAGAATATCTCCCACAGAGATCAGGATCACTGCCCCACCCTCAACAGATGGTGACAGAACAGACACCTTTGATCACACTCTGTGTTGTAACTTGCTGCTTATAATTGTGAAATTACTGTTTTTATGGTTTTATTTGGATTTTTTTTGGTTTTTCTAACCCTTGTCCCCCCTGTGCTCCCCCAGTGAAGCCGCTGCCCACGCCGTAGCCACGCTGGCCGAGGCCACCCTTCAGGGAGGGGGACAGATTGTCCTGTCTGGGGAGACTGCAGCAGCAGTGGGGGCACTCACTGGAGTCCAGGATGCCAATGGTAAGCCCTCTGAAAAGTTTTTATTTTTATATTTTTTAAAATTAAATTTATTTTGTGGTTTTTTTATTTATCAGATATAGGATCTGACCCTTGGATGCTCTTAAAAATGGCATTTCCCTCTCTTTTTTTATTGGTTTGGGTGGTGAAATATTCCTCCCTCACTCAGTTGTGAGTTGTGATCTCAGCGTGGAATGGGAGCATGTGGTGGTTTGTAAAGATTTGTAAATAATTTTTACATGAGAATCAAAATTCCGTTCTCTGTAACATCAGAGTCACAAAAAAATCTCCATAAACAAAAAAAAAATTCTCCTCTTCCAAATATATTAGTAAAAAAATTATTTTAAAAATAATAAGCTAACTAAATTATTTTCTGTACATTTTTAGTATAAAAAAATAGCTTAAAATTTTATTCTAAGGTTTTTTTTTCTTATAGTTCCTAATAATAAAATTTCACTTGATACCATTTAAAATTAAACCAATTTTACCTTCCTCCTAATCCTATCTCACAAAAAAAATATTTTACCTTCCTCCTAATTCTATCTCACCAAAAAAAATATTTAAAAAAAAATTATTTCAAATTAATAAAGCAAAACCACTACAGACCATTAATTCTTGTTGGCTCCCACAGTGCTGGTGGCTCTGCTCTTTCCCTCCTCTATATTCTGAATTTTTTTTTTGGAGAAAACTGCTCTGTGATGTGTGCACAGGAAGGGTCAGCCTTGATCAATTAACACAATTAGTTGGTGCCATAATAACTCATCTCCAGAGCTCTTAAACCAACATTTTATTTCTTATTTCCTGCCTTTCTCAAGGCTTTTTTTTTTCTGTGCTTGGTGGCTGCTCCTGAGTCAGGATTTCCCAGCACAGTGTTGATTCCAGGGATTCTCTGTAGCATTTCTCACCTGTTCCATCCCTTCTGCCAAGTCTGGTGAATTTATGCAGCTCTTCAGGCTAGAAATAAAAACTGTAAATTTATAAAAGTTCAAAAAATGTGCAAATTCTGGTTGGGGCTGCACTGGGTTTCTGCCTGAGCCTGGAGGTGTTGGAGGAACACCTGGGTGTGCATTTGGTGTTGGATTCAGTGATCCCAGAGTCTTTTCCAGCCTTTTCTGGGATCCTTTCCAAGCTCAGGCTGGTTGTTGTGGAATTACCCAAAAAACACCCACTGGTTTTTGGGTTAGGTGGAAGGAGATTTGATAAATCAGCCAGAAAAAGGTGAAGCTGTGAAGAAACCTGAAGTTGTTATAAAGAAACTGAAATTATGGAGTTGCTGTCACCTCCAGGGTGGAGCTGTTGGGACACAAATTATCAAAGAGAGTCCAGGCAGGTGTGGCTGGCTGGCAGAATTTCAGTTTGAAAAGCAGAAATGTGCTCAGGTTTGAGCTGACTCCATCAGATCCTCATCCAGCAGGGAGCAGGAATTACCCAAAAAACACCCACTGGTTTTTGGGTTAGCTGGAAGGAGACTTGATAAATCAACCAGAAAAAGGTGAAGTTGTGAAGAAACTGAAATTATGGAGTTGCTGTCACCTCCAGGGTGGGGCTGTTGGGACACAAATTATCAGAGAGTCCAGGCAGGTGTGGCTGGTGGAGGAATTTCAGTTTGAAAAGCAGAAATGTGCTCAGGTTTGAGCTGATTCCATCAGAACCTCATCCAGCAGGGAGCAGGAATTACCCAAAAAACACCCATTGGTGTTAGCTGGAAGGAGATTTGATGAATCAACCAGAAAAAGGTGAAGTTGTAAAGAAAACTGAAATTATGGAGTTGCTGTCACCTCCAGGGTGGAGCTGTTGGGTCACAAATTGTCCAAGAGAGGCCAGGCAGGTGTAGCTGGCTGGCAGAATTTCAGTTTGAAAAGCAGAAATGTGCTCAGGTTGGAGCTGATTCCATCAGATCCTCATCCAGCAGGGAGCAGGAATTACCCAAAAAACACTCACTGGTTTTTGGGTTAGCTGGAAGGAGATTTGATAAATCAGCCAGAAAAAGGTGAAGCTGTGAAGAAACCTGAAGTTGCTGTAAAGAAACCTGAAATTATGGAGTTGCTGTCACCTCCAGGGTGGGACACAAATTCAAAGAGAGGCCAGGCAGGTGTGGCTGGGTGGCAGAATTTCAGTTTGAAAAGCAGAAATGTGCTCAGGTTTGAGCTGATTCCATCAGATCCTCACCCAAGCAGGAGCAGGAATTACCCAAAAAACACCCACTGGTTTTTGGGTTAGCTGGAAGGAGACTTAATAAATCAGCCAGAAAAAGGTGAAGTTGTAAAAAACCTGAAATTATGGAGTTGCTGTCACCTCCAGGGTGGAGCTGTTGGGACACAAATTATCAAAGAGAGTCCAGGCAGGTGTGGCTGGGGGCAGAATTTCAGTTTGAAAAGCAGAAATCTGTTCAGGTGGGAGCTGATTCCATCAGATCCTCACCTAACTGGGAGCAGGAATTACCAAAAAAACACCCACTGGTTTTTGGGTTAGCTGGAAGGAGATTTGATAAATCAGCCAGAAAAAGGTGAAGTTGTGAAGAAACTGAAATTATGGAGTTGTCACCTCCAGGAGTTGCTGCTCCTGAGTCAGGATTTTCCATCTTCCCAGCACAGTGTTGATTCCAGGGATTCTCTGTAGCATTTCCCACCTGTTCCATCCCTTCTGCCAAGCCTGGTGAATTTGTGCAGCTCTTCAGGCTAGAAATAAAAACTGTAAATTTATAAAAGTTTAAAAAAATGTGCAAATTCTGGTTGGGGCTCCACTGCTGCTCTGGGTTTAAAGAAAACCTGAAATTATGGAGTTGCTGTCACCTCCAGGGTGGAGCTGTTGGGACACAAATTATCAAAGAGAGTCCAGGCTGGTGTGGCTGGGTGGCAGAATTTCAGTTTGAAAAGCAGAAATGTGCTCAAGTTTGTGCTGATTCCATCAGATCCTCATCCAGCTGGGAGCAGGAATTACCCAAAAAACACCCACTGGTTTTTGGGTTAGGTGGAAGGAGATTTGATAAATCAGCCAGAAAAAGGTGAAGCTGTAAAGAAACCTGAAATTATGGAGTTGCTGTCACCTCCAGGGTGGGGCTGTTGGGACCCAAATTATCAAAGAGAGTCCAGGCAGGTGTGGCTGGGTGGTAGAATTTCAGTTTGAAAAGGTTTGAGCTGACTCCATCAGAATCCTCATCCAGCAGGGAGCAGGAATTACCCAAAAAACACCCACTGGTTATTTGGGTTAGATGGAAGGAGATTTGATAAATCAGCCAGAAAAAGGTGAAGCTGTAAAGAAACCTGAAGTTGCTGTAAAGAAACCTGAAATTATGGAGTTGCTGTCACCTCCAGGGTGGGGCTGTTGGGACCCAAATTATCAAAGAGAGTCCAGGCAGGTGTGGCTGGGTGGTAGAATTTCAGTTTGAAAAGCAGAAATGTGCTCAGGTTTGAGCTGATTCCATCAGATCCTCACCTAACTGGGAGCAGGAATTACCCAAAAAACACCCACTGGTTTTTGGGTTAGGAGGAAGGAGATTTGATAAATCAGCCAGAAAAAGGTGAAGTTGTAAAAAACCTGAAGTTGTGGAGTTGCTGTCACCTCCAAGGTGGAGCTGTTGGGACCCAAATTATCAAAGAGAGGCCAGGCAGGGGTGGCTGGGTGGCAGAATTTCAGTTTGAAAAGCAGAAATGTGCTCAGCTGGGAGCTGATTCCATCAGATCCTCATCCAGCTGGGAGCAGGAATTACCAAAAAAACACCCATTGGTGTTAGCTGGAAGGAGATTTGATAAATCAACCAGAAAAAGGTGAAGTTGTAAAAAACCTGAAGTTGCTGTAAAGAAACTGAAATTATGGAGCTGCTGTCACCTCCAGGGTGGGGCTGTTGGGACCCAAATTGTCCAAGAGAGTCCAGGCAGGGGTGGGTGGGTGGCAGAATTTCAGTTTGAAAAGCAGAAATGTGCTCAGGTTGGAGCTGATTCCATCAGATCCTCACCCAAGCAGGAGCAGGAATTGCACCTGGAGCTGGGGGAGCCCCTTGCTGTGGAGTCAGGCAGCCTGAAGAGGGAGCAGAAATGAAGGGAAATCGCTGAGCCCTGAGCTGGGAATGCAGCTGGGAGGAGCAGGTTGTGTTTGTTGTGCAGTGTGAGCATTTATCAGACACAGCATCTAAACCTGGATGCTCAAAACCAGCAGCTGATCAGGTTTGGAAAGGCAGATCTGCACCCCTTTTGGGGCTCCTTTTGCTCTGCTTCCAAAATGTTCTCACAGTCTGGATTCCTCCCCTAAATCTCCACTCCCTCCCTGAGTCACTCCACCTCACTGACATCACTTTAATACAGGCCAGGCTTTTTTTTTTTTTTCCTTTTTTCTTTTTTTTTTTTTTTTGGAAATCAGATGGGATTTAGAGTGCATTAAGTGCAGCATTTTGCTGTGAGCAAAACCTCACCCCCAGCCCCTCTCCTTTCCACTCTCCTTCGATTTGCTGTAATCTCTGCTGGCATTAAGGGGCAGGGCTTTGGAGCCCTTGGAAGCTCCATGCTGTTGATTCCTTATGTAAGCAGCTAATATCTGTCCCTCAGGGATGCAGGAGATGCTGGGATCCATTGCTGCTCTGCCTGGGGAGGGAGGGAGGGAGGGAGGGAGGGAGGGGGAGCAGATGGGTTTCACTGCCAGGATTTATCTCTGTAGGCACGGTGGGAGTGGGAGCATCCTCCTCCATCCATCCCTCCATCCTCATTTCATCCTCATTCCATCCTCCCTGCATCCTTTCTCCATCCTCCCTCCCTTTCTGGATGCCCTGCTACCCACAGGAGGTGGAATTTGAAGTGATTTTTTTGGGAAATAACTGAATGGTCCCAACCAGCAAATTCCCCTTTCTTGCTGTTGCTTGCAATTTGATATTCCCAAGAAATGCTTCTCTCTGGGAATGCTCTCATCCTTCTGAGGAACAAAACCTGTCTGGGAGGGTGGGATAGAGACTGATCTCCATCTTATTGATGAGGTGAAGGAGATGGTTTGACACCTCCCCATCCCTGGGGGTGTCCAAGGCCAGGCTGGAACATCCTGGGACAGTGGAAGGTGTCCCCATGGCAGGAGTGAGATGATCTTTAACTCTCTTCCAACCCAAACATTCTGTGACAATTTTCTGAAGGTCAGGCAAGATGTTTCATTCCAGATTTTAGCCATTAAGTGTAATTACTCTCTTTTTTATTTTTTTTTTTGTTTTTCTCTCTGTGTGGCATTTTTCCCATCCCTTCTCTGGAATTATCTGAACAATGATAACGATACAAGACAAAAAGAGGAAAGCTCTGAATATTCCATGTTGGAATCTAGGACTGAGTATCTTGCAGGGAGCCCAGGAGCAGGGCTGGGGATAACAAGATCTGAAGGAAACAAGATCTCCTGCTCCCATGCAGTGTCACACCAACAAAGTGCTTTATGGTTTTCCTGCTCCTCAGAGCATCTGCTCCACTCCACGTGGGGCTGCAGGAACTGGTGACCCCACACTTGCAGCCTCAGATGCTTTTGTTCTTTAAGTGCTTGGTATTGAACAGAGGAGGAAATGCTGTGCTGAGAGGAAACTCTGTGCCCTGCAGCAGTGCTGGGGCTGGAGCATCCTCCCTCCTGCAGCTTTTTGTTTGCCATGGAGCCCTGAGAGCTGCCAGGCTTTCCTGGCTGCATCCTGAAATATTGATGAGGCTCCTGGCTGGGCTGGGCTGGGCTGGGGGGCCCAGAGCTGCTCCCTGCCCTGGGAAGGTTTCACAGCCACAATTCTGGGTTGTTTTTGGAAGGTGGGAGGACTGGGATTCAGAGCAGGGCATGGAATGAGGTGCAGGAAGAAGCTGTGAAGGATTTTGGATCAACCCATAACCAGGAAATTAATTCCAGAGATCCAGTGGATCCTGCTCACCCCCCTTGGCTGCTCTTTTTGTGTCCTGCTGGAGATGCTCCAGGGGGACACTGAGAGGAGTCCCACCCTTCTCCAGCCATCCTGAACATCCAATCCCTGCTCCCCAGAGCAGCAGAGGTGTGCAGGGCTGGGCTGAGCCAGGATTTGGGATGTTGAGCTTTAGGCTGTGACGTGGGCAGGGGGATTATGAGCTCCCAGTCAGAGCAGCACAAAGGGAGCTCCAGCAGCCTTTGGGGTGACAGAGCCACACACAGCTGCTGCTCCACGTGCTCACCTCACTGTGGGAGGAGGTTTCAGTGCTGGAAAAGTTGCCAAACCATCCAGCAGGTGTGGGTTGGGCAGATGGGAGATGGGAACGGAGCCTGGAGCTCTGTGCCTGCCCCTGCTGCTCTCTGAAATTTGGAAACACATCCAGGAGGGGAAAGGCAGCGTTGGGATCCTGTTCCCTGTGCTCTGGGTGTGTCCCAGAGAGCACCAGCACAGCTGGAAAAGCCAGCACAGGTTTGGGATCCCTGTCCTTGCTCTGGGATTCCTCAGGACAGAAAAGTTCCACATCAAGCTGGTGGCTTCTTCACACCAGCAAAATATTTATAAATATCATGGGGGGGAGGCTCAGGGGCTGCAAATGTCACTTTTTAAAAAGCAGTATTTAAAGTTTTTCCTGTTGGATCTCCTTTTTAGGGAAGATGGAGCCAAATGAGTCGCTAGCAGCTTGGCAAAGTGCAGATCAGCATGTTTACATCCAGGAGGACAGGAAGGAAAGAGTCAAGCTTTTTGTAGGGCCTCCCTGGTGGGAACAGAATTTTTTAATGAAGGTTTACCCTGAAACAGGTAGGATTTAATGCCAATCTGAAGGAAAGGTGAGGAAAATGATTTTTGCAGGTGTGGTTCAGGTGTGAGGATAGAAGAGATGGCAGCAAGGAGAGCAGAAGAGGGAATTAATTCCTGAGTTTTGCAGCTCCAGGAACAGGGAGAGGTGTTTCCTGGAGGACAAATTGCTGATTATCAATTGGGCTCTGAGTGAAATACCTTGGCACAAACCTCAGTTAAAAATTGATCTGGGTTGGGTTGGGGGAGAACCAGAGACAGGAGCAGAGGAAACAGCCTCAGATTGGATCAGGGGAGGTTTAGGGAAAAAATTCCTCATTTGTCAGGCATTGGAACAGGGCAGGAGTGGAGTCCCCATCCCTGCTGGGATTTCAGAGCCCTGTGGAGGTGACACTTGGGGACATGGGGGCAGGTTCTGCTCCAGGGAACAGGGACAGGGGGAGCTCAGGGTGGATTTTAGGGAGAATTCCCTCCTGGAAAGGTTTGTCCAGCCCTGGCACAGCTGGAGTTCCCATCCCTGCTGGGATTTCACAGCCCTGTGGAGGTGACATTGGGGACAGGGGACAGTGGTGGCCTCAGCAGTGCTGGGGGATGTTGGACTCCATCTGGGAAGTTTTTTCCCAGCTGAATGAATCCATGATTGCAGGGACACTCCCTCCCTGCTGAGGAGGGGTTCCCAAGTGCATCCCTGTCCCTCTGTCACTCCATCCCTGTCACCCTCTGGATGTCACCAGGAATTCCCTGCTGGCATTTTGGGACACCAACCACATCTCCCAACACCAGCAGCCAACACAAGGAGACCCAAAAACATCTCCCAGATCCCAAAGAAACCCCAAAACAGCCCCCAGAGAGACCCCAAACATCCCCCAGCCCCCAAAGAGACTCCAAATATCCCCCAGAGAGAGCCCAAACATCCCCCAAAGAAACCCAGAACATCCCCCAGCCCCTAAAGAGACTCAAAAACATCCCCCAGAGAGCCCCAAAACATCCTCCAGAGACCCTAAAACATCCCCCAAAGAGACTCTAAACATCTCCCAGCCTCCAAACATCCCCCAAAGAGACCCCAAAGAGACACTAAACATCTCCCAGCCCCCAAAGAGACACCCCAAACATCTCTCAGCCCCCAGAGAGAGCCCAAACATCCTCCAAAGAGACCCCAAACATCCCCCAGAGAGACCCCAAACATCTCCCAGGGAGCCCCAAACATCCCCCAGCCCCTAAAGAGACCCCAAACATCCCCCAGCCCTCAAACATCCCCTAAAGAGACTCCAAACATCCCCTAAAGAGACTCCAAACATCTCCCAGGGAGCCCCAAACATCTCCCAGCCTCTAAAGATCCCCAAAACATCCCCCAGAGAGACCCCAAACATCTCCCAGGCCCCAAAGAAACTCAAAACATCCCCCAAAGAGCCCCAAAACAGCCCCCAAAGAAACTCTAAACATCCTCCAGAGACCCTAAAATATCCCCCAGAGACCCTAAAATATCCCCCAAAGTGACTCTAAATGTCCCCCAGCCCCAAAACATCCCCCAAAGAGACCCCAAACATCCCAAATATCCCCCAGAGATCCCAAATATCCCCCAAAGAGACCCCAAACATCTCTCAGGGAGCCCCAAACATCCCCCAGCCCCTAAAGAGATCCCAAACATCCCCCAAAGAAACCCAGAACATCCCCTAACCCCTAAAGATCCCCAAAACATCCCCCAGAGAGACCCCAAACATCCCCCATCCCTCCCCCAGCCAACCCCTCTATTTCCAGCCCATCCCCTCTATTTCCAGCCCATCCCCTCTGTTCCCAGCCCATCCCCTCTGTTCCCAGCCCATCCCCTCTGTTTCCATCCCCTCTGTTTCCATCCCCTCTGTTTCCATCCCCTCTGTTCCCATCCCTGCCCCTCCCTGCCCTCCCTCCGTTGTGTCGCAGCCCCTCGTGGCTCGGTGCCAGCCCTAATCCGTGTCGCGGTGCCTCGGGGCTGGGCACAGCTTTGCGGTGACACGCTGGCCCTGCTGACACCCGGCTGCTGCTGCTGCTGCTGCTGAGCAGGATTTGTCTGCCCTCCAAGCCGGTTATAAATAACCCTGGTGTCCCACATCCATGGCCAGAGCTGCCCTGCTGCTGCTGTGCTGTCCTGTCCTGGTAGCAGCCCTGGTTCCTTCATGGGAGCACAGCATGGAGAGTTCTGGGGGAAAAAACTCATTTATTGGGTTTATTTAACCTGGAGAAGAGAAGGTTCTGGGAAATCCTATAGGAGATTTCCTGTTGGAATGGGGATTTACAGGGATAGGGCTGACAGGAATGGATTCCCCTGTCCTGGGGTAGAAAAAGTCATTTTATTGGTTTATTTAACCTGGAGAAGAGAAGGATGCAGGGAGATCCTATAGCAGGTTTCCTGTGTGGAATGGGGATTTACAGGGATGGATCCCCCTGTCCTGGGGTAGAAAAAACTCATTTTAATGGTTTTATTCAACCTCCAGGGAGATCCTACAGCAGAGTTCCTGTATGGAATGGGGATTTACAGGGATGATTTTGACAGGAATGGATTCGCCTGTTCTGGGATAGAAAAAACTCATTTATTGGTTTTATTCAGGGACATCCTCCAGCAGCTTTCCTGTTGGAATGGGGATTTACAGGGATGAGGCTGACAGGAATGGGTTCCCTTGTTCTGGGGTAGAAAAAACTCATTTTATTGGTTTTATTTAGCCTGGAGAAGAGAAGGCTCTGGGAGGTCCTGCCCCTGTCCTGGAGTAGAAAAAACTCATTTATTGGTTTTATTTAACCTGGAGAAGAGAAGGCTCTGGGAGATCCTATAGGAGATTTCCTGTTGGAATGGGGATTTACAGGGATGGATCCCCCTGTCCTGGGGTAGAAAAAATTCATTTTATTGGTTTTATTTAGCCTGGAGAAGGCTCTGGGAGATCCTACAGCAGATTTCCTGTGTGGAATGGGGATTTGTGAGGACAGGAATGGGTTCCTCTGTCCTGGGGTAGAAAAAACTCATTTTATTGGTTTTATTCAGCTTCTAGGGAGATCCTACAGCAGCTTTCCTGTTGGAATGGGGATTTACAGGGATGAGGCTGACAGGAATGGATTCCTTGGGATAGAAAAAGTCATTTTAATGGTTTTATTCAGCCTGGAGAAGGGAAGGCTCTGGGAGATCCTATAGCAGATTTCCTGTGTGGAATGGGGATTTGTAGGGATGAGGGTGACAGGAATGGTTTCCCCTGTTCTGGAGTAGAAAAAACTCATTTATTGGGTTTATTTAACCTGGAGAAGAGAAGCTCTGGGAGATCCTACAGCAGCTTTCCTGTTGGAATGGGGATTTGTGTTTCTGAGTCTCCCATGCCCTTTAGCTCCAAAGCTGCCTTGGAGAGCACAGGGGGAGGCAGAGCCCTGGAGGGCACCAGGAGTGACTCAGATCCTGGTGATGTCCCTAAAGCCACCTCAGCCTGTCCATGGGAGAGTTCCCAACAGCCCAGAAGGGATATCCCAGCAGAGATACCCCAAAATCCCAAAAGAGATACCCCAAATCCTAAAAGAGATACCCCAAAATCCCAAAAGAAATATCCCAAAATCCCAAAAAGGACATCCCAAAATCCCCAAAGAAATATCCCAAATTCCCTCCTGGAGCAGGGAGCCACCTCTGATCCCTTTCCCTGCCAAGTTCCATCACTCCATCATTTCTCCCAGCCCCTGCCCCATCTGGCCTTGTCTCAATACTCCAAAGAGATATCCCAAATCCCAAAAGAGATATCCCAATATCCCAAAAGGGATATAAAAAAATCCCAAAATTCCACTAGAGATATCCCAAAATCCCCAAAAAAATATCCCAAAAGCCCCAAAAAAATATCCCAAAACTCCAGAAGGGATATCCCAAAATCCCAAAAGTGGTATCCCAAAATTCCAGAAGAGATATCCTAATATTCCAAAAGAGATACCCCAAAATCCCAAAATAGATATCTTAATATTCCAAAAGAGATATTCCAAAATCCCAAAATTCCAGTATAGATATCCCAAAGTTCCAAAAGAAATATCCCAATATCCCAAAAAGGACATCCCAAAATCCCCAAAATCCCCAAAGAAATATCCGAAAATCCCCAAAAGAAATATCCCAATACTCCAACAGGGATATCCCAAAATCCCAAAATTCCTGAAGAGATACCCCAAAATCCCGAAAGAAATATCCCAAAATCACAAAAGAAATTTCCCAATACTCCAAAAGGGAGATCCCAAAATGCCAAAATTCCAGTAGAGATATCCCAAAATCCCAAAAGAAATATCCCAAAATCCCAAAAAGGACATCCCAAAATCCCCAAATTCCAGAAGAGATATCCCAAAATCCCGAAAGAAATATCCCAAAATCCCAAAAGGGATATCCCAAAATCCCAAAATCTCCAAAGAAATATCCCAAATACCAGAAGAAATATTCCAATATCCCAAAAGAGATATCCCAAAATCACAAAAGAGATATCTCAAAATTCCAAAAGAGATATCCCAATACTCCAAAAAGGACATCGCAAAATCCCAATATCCCAAAAGAGATATCCCAAAATCCCAAAATTCCAGTAGAGATATCCTAAAATCACAAAAGAGATATCCCAATATCCCAAAAGAAATATCCCAATATTCCAAAAGAGAGATCCCAAAATCCCAAAAGAGGCATCTCAAAATTCCAAAAGAGATATCCCAAAATCCCCAAAGGGATATCCCAAAATTCCAGAAGAGATATCCCAATACTCCAAAAGGGATATCCCAAAATCCCAAAATTCCAGTAGAGATATTCCAAAATCCCAAAAGAGATATCCCAAAATTCCAAAAGAAATATCCCAAAAAGGACATCCCAAAATCCCAAAATTCCAGAAGAGATATCCCAAGATCCCCAAAGAAATATCCCAATATTCCAAAAGAGATATCCCAAAATCCCAAAATTCCAAGAGAGATATCCCAAAATCCCCAAAGAAATATCCCAAAAATCCCCAAAGAGATATCCCAATACTCCAAAAGGGATATCTCAAAATCCCAAAATTTCAAAAGAAATATCCCAAAATCCCCAAAGGAATATCCCAATACTCCAACAGGGATATCCCAAAATCCCAAAATTCTAAAAGGGATACCCTAAAATCCCAAAATTCCAGTAGAGATATCCCAAAATCCCAAAAAGGATATCCCAAAATTCCAGAAGAGCTATCCCAAAATCACAAAAGGGATATCCCAATATTCCAAAAGGGATAACCCAAAATCCCAAAATTCCAGAAGAGATATTCCAAAATCCCAAAAGAAATATCCTAAAATCCCCAAAGAAATATCCCAATACTCCAAAAGGGTGATCCCAAAATCCCAAAAGAAATATCCCAAAATCCCAAAAGAAATATCCCAATATTCCAAAATGGATATCCCAAAATCCCAAAATTCCAGTAGAGATATCTCAAAATCCCAAAAGAGATATCCCAAAATCCCCAAAGAAATATCCCAAAATTCCAAAACAAATATCCCAAAATCCCAAAATTCTAGAAGAGATATCCCAAAATCCCAAAAGAAATATCTCAATATTCCAAAAGAAATATCCCAATATTCCAAAAGAGATATCCCAAAATTCCAGTAGAAATATCCCAAAATCCCAGAAGAAATATCCCAAATTCCCTCCTGGAGCAAGGAGCCACCTCTGATCCCTTTCCCTGCCAAGTTCCATCACTCCATCATTTCTCCCAGCCCCTGCCCCATCTGGCCTGGTCTCAATATACAAAAGAAATATCCCAATATCCCAAAAGAGATATCCCAATACTCCAAAAGGGATATCCCAAAATTCCAGTAGAGATATCCCAAAATCCCAAAAGGGATATCCCAAAATTCCAGTAGAGATATCCCAAAATCCCAAAAGAGAGAACCCAAAATCACAAAATAAATATCCCAATATCCCCAAAGTAACTTCCCAATACCCCAAAAGGGGTATCCCAAAATCCCAAAAGAGAGATCCCAAAATCCCAAAATTCCAGAAGAGATATCCCAAAATCTCCAAAGAGATATCCCAAAATTCCAAAAGAGATATCCCAGTACTCCAGAAGGGATATCCCAAAATTCCAGTAGAAATATCCCAAAATCACAAAAAGGACATCCCAAAATCCCAAAATTCCAGTAGAGATATCTCAAAATCCCAAAGGAGATATCCCAAAATCCCAAAATCCCAAAAGAGATATCCCAAAATCCCAAAATCCCAAAAGAGATATCCCAAAATCCCAAAAGAAATATCCCAATACTCCAAAAGGGATATCCCAAAATCCCAAAATTCCTGAAGAGATATCCCAAAATCCTAAAAGAGATATCCCAAAATCCCAAAAGAAATATCCCAATATTCCAAAAGGGATATCCCAAAATCCCAAAAGGGATATCCCAAAGTTCCAAAAGAAATATCCCAAAATCCCAAAATCTACAAAGAGATATCCCAAAATCCCAGAAGAAATATTCCAATATCCCAAAAGAAATATCCCAATATTCCAAAAGGGATATCCCAAAATCCCAAAATTCTAGAAGAGAGATCCCAAAATCCCAAAAGAAATATCTCAATATTCCAAAAGGCATAACCCAAAATCCCAGTAGAGATATCCCAAAATCCCAAAAGGGATATCCCAAAATCCCAAAATTCCAGAAGAGATATTTCAAAATGCCAAGAGAAATATCCCAAAGTTCCAAAAGAAATATGCCAAAATCCCAAAGAAATATCCCAAAATTCCCTCCTGGTGCAGGGAGCCACCTCTGATCCCTTTCCCTGCCAAGTTCCATCACTCCATCATTTCTCCCAGCTTTGTCTGTGGCTTTTCCCTGATCCCATCCCTGCCATCCCTGATCCCATCCCATCCCTCCCTGATCCCATCCCTCCCATCCCTGATCCCATCCCTCCCTGATCCCATCCCTCCCATCCCTCCCTGATCCCATCCCTGCCATCCCTGATCCCATCCCTCCCTGCCCAGCTGTCACAGCCCAGCCCTTCCCCTCCCACGTGTCCCGAATCAGGGCTGGACAGGAGGGCTGGCTCTGGTTAAAAATTAAAGCTGATTACAGGGAATTAACGTTACACTGAAAGGAACAGACAGCAGAGCTGCAATATGTTCCTTTTGTTCTGCCTGC
The DNA here is from genome assembly GCF_009819885.2 of Catharus ustulatus. Lineage (NCBI taxonomy): Eukaryota > Metazoa > Chordata > Aves > Passeriformes > Turdidae > Catharus > Catharus ustulatus. The sequence continues at coordinate 1,289,957 of NC_046224.1, forward strand.
ACCAGGGAATCCTACCAGCATCTTTCTTTAGCCATAAATTTTTGAAAGAGGAGCTTCCTGTGGGCTGGTGCCAGAATTTAAAGCAGGTCTGAGTGCCTGGAGCAGTTCCCAGCTTTGCCATGCTAGCAGGAGATGAAGTTGTTTTGGTTGATTCTGAATTTCCCTTGGAAAATTCTGCTGAAGTTCTTTTGGCTGCTGAATTTCCCTTAGAAAATTCTGGTGAAATTCTTCTGGCTGATCCTGAATTTCCCTTGGAAAATTTAGGTGAAATTCTTCTGGCTGATCCTGAATTTCCCTTGGAAAATTCAGATTAAATTCTTCTGGCTGATCCTGAATTTCCCTTGGAAAATTCAGGTGGAATTCTTTTGGCTGATCCTGAATTTCCCTTGGAAAATTCTGGTGAAGTTGTTTTGGTTGATCCTGAATTTCCCTTGGAAAATTCTGCTGAAGTTCTTTTGGCTGCTGAATTTCCCTTAGAAAATTCTGGTGAAATTCTTGTGGCTGATCCTGAATTTCCCTTGGAAAATTCTGGTGAAATTCTTCTGGCTGATCTTGAATTTCCCTTGGAAAATTCAGGTGAAATTCCTCTGGCTGATCCTGAATTTCCCTTGGAAAATTCAGGTGAAGTTCTTTTGGCTGCTGAATTTCCCTTGAAAAATTCATCTGAAGTTGTTTTGGTTGATCCTGAATTTCCCTTGGAAAATTCAGATTAAATTCTTCTGGCTGATCCTGATTTTCCCTTGGAAAATTATGCTGAAGTTGTTTTGGTTGATTCTGAATTTCCCTTGGAAAATTCTGGTGAAATTCTTCTGGCTGATCCTGAATTTCCCTTGGAAAATTCAGGTGAAATTGTTTTGGTTGATTCTGAATTTCCCTTGGAAAATTCAGCTGAAGTTGTTTTGGTTGATTCTGAATTTCCCTTGGAAAATTCTGCTGAAGTTCTTTTGGCTGCTGAATTTCCCTTAGAAAATTCTGGTGAAATTCTTGTGGTTGATCCTGAATTTCCCTTGGAAAATTCTGCTGAAGTTCTTTTGGATGATCTTGAATTTCCCTTGGAAAATTCAGGTGATCCTTGACTGTCCTCTGGGAATTTCACATTTGATGGACCCCAGTTGTTTTTTGTTAAATCCCACAATTCCCATGGTGGATCTTCATCCCAAAAGCAGGAATTAGCCTGGCTGGGAACACTCTGAGTGTGATCCTTTGTGGGTTCAGGTTGGATTTGAAGCCCCTTTGTTTGGTAGATTTGTGTGATATTTTCCCAGACTTCTTCACCTTCATCTCCCATCCCCTCAGGAGTTCAGGTGGCTTCAGAAGGAGCAGCTCAGTGCAGGATGGATGCTGGAAAAAAAACCATTTTGGCAGGTGAAGGGATGGATTTGTATTCCCTGGATCCTGCTTTGCTCTGTCTGCAAGAAACCATGGAGAGCTTCCAGAACATTCCAGGGGCTCCAGGAGAGCTGCAGAGGGACTGGGGACAAGGGACAGGACCCAGGGAATGGGGAAAGGGGAGATTGGGGAAGGAATTGCTGGAATTGCCAGAGAATCCCTGGATCCCTGCAGTGGCCAAGGAAGGATTGGAGCAGCCTGGGATGCTGGGAGGTGTCCCTGCCATGAGCTTGGAGCTCCCTGCCCAGGCAAGGCAGGCCAGGATTGTGGGATTCAGGACACTCAGAATCCATGCAGAGGGATTGGGATGGAAAGTGGGGATAGAAAAGAGAGGCCCAGGGAAGGGAGAGCCTTGATGGTTTGCTGAGATTGCAAGGGAAGGCCCTGGATGCATCAATTCCTTGGAGAGGAGATGGATCCAATGTCAGGTTCTGGAGAGCTGGGAATTGCCAGGCTGGAGAAGGGAAGGATGCAGGGAGAGCTTCCAGAACATTCCAGGGGCTGGAGGGGCTCCAGGAGAGCTGGAGAGGGACTGGGGACAAGGGACAGGACACAGGGAATGGGAAAGGAATTCCTGGAATTGCCAGAGAATCCCTGCAGTGTCCAAGGCCAGGCTGGGGACACTGGGGACAGTGGGAGTTGTCCCTGCCATGGCAGGGGTGGCACTGGAGGGGCTCTGGGGTCCCTTCCCACCCCAAACCATCCCATGGTTCTGTGATCTCTAAATAATTTTTAATTTGACTTTACCACACCAACATTCACATTCAATTCCAGATTTTTTCTCAAATCCCCAAGATCTCGGCTTTGAGAGCCACACCCTGAGCTCTCCTGGTCCCCTCTGGTGTCTGGGGCTGTCAGGGAATGTGGCTCTGTGGTCACAGCAAATTTTTGGGGAAATTTAATCCTTGGACAAACTCCTGTCTAAAAGAGCTGTGCTTGAATCCAGGCAGGAAATGTAGAGTTGGCATCTCAGGGGGTGCAAAAGTCCAACCCTGCTCTGCTTTGCTGCTCCTTTCTCCAGGATAAAATTCCCATCTGGTGCTTTCTCCCTGTAGTAACAACTCACTCCCAACTACCTGGAGTGTGTGGCAGCCCCAGCTCAGCTTTTGGAGCCCATCTCCAGCTGAAGGGCAGAGATCCCAGGGCAGTTTGGTGCTGCTGGCACCATCTCTGCTCCTCCAAACCCCAAAACCAGATCCCAGCTTTCCTGGGGAGCTTTCCCAGAGCTGAGCTCAGTTTGTGCCTGGAGTTAGGACAGATCCTAAAGCTGATCCTGCACTGCCCAGGGTGAGGATGGGCAGTGGTCCCACACAGCTGGAGCATCTCCCAGTGCAGATTTTGGCAGATTCAGTCTGATTTTGGCAGAGTCAGTCTGATTTTGGCAGATTCAGTCTGATTTTGGCAGATTCAGTCTGATTCAGTCTGATTTTGGCAGATTCAGTCTGATTTTGGCTGATTCAGTCTGATTTTGGCAGATTCAGTCTGATTTTGGCAGATTTTGGCAGATTCAGTCTGATTTTGGCAGATTTTGGCAGATTCAGTCTGATTTTGGCAGATTCAGTCTGATTTTGGCAGATTTTTGGCAGATTTTGGCAGATTCAGTCTGATTTTGGCAGATTTTGGCAGATTCAGTCTGATTTTGGCAGATTTTGGCTGATTGATTTTGGCAGATTTTGTCTTTCAAGCCCCTCCTGCTTTGTTGGGAAGAACCAGAGCTGCCCCACAGGCAAGGCTGGGGCTGTCCCTGCTGTCCCTACCTGTGCTGCACCACCCTTAATGAAGGAATTAATGAACCCTGCCCCCATCCTGCTGGTTTCACAGCTCCTGCCACCCCTGAAATGGGGAATTGTGCTGGGGATGGATGGAGGTGCCCTGACCCCAGGGCACTGCAGGCCCTTAATGGCTCTGGCTGCAATCTGATCCAAATGGGAAGCTGGCTGAAATCCCAGCAAGCTGTCCTTGCTGCATCTTAGGAAATGAGCTGGAGCTTTGTGAGCTCTGCCCCCAGCCCAGGCAGCCCCAGGAAGGAGAATTGCCCTGGCTTTTCATCCTCCAAACTTTTGTTTTATCACCTGTGCTTTGTGTTCTCCCTCATCCTTGGAATTGCCTTCCCCACTTCCTGCATGGACATCTCCAAACTCGAGCTTTTCATTCTTTGTTGGTTTTCTTTTGCCTTGAAAAGTGCTCAGCCCTTCTTTTTCAGAGCCTCAGCTGCTTGGTCTGAGCTCCTGAGATCCTCTGTTGCTTTTTTCCCTTCACATCCTGAGGATCTCTCTATGCCTGGATTTTTTTTCCCAGAAAACCTGAGGATCTCTCTGTGCCTGGATTTTTTTTCCCAGAAAACCTGAGGATCTCTCTGTGCCTGGATTTTTTTTCCCAGAAAACCTGAGGATCTCTCTATGCCTGGATTTTTTTTCCCAGAAAACCTGAGGATCTCTCTGTGCCTGAATTTTTTTTTCCCAGCACATCCTGAGGATCTCTCTATGCCTGGATTTTTTTTTTCCCAGAAAACTTGAGGATCTCTGTGCCTGAATTTTTTTTCCCAGAAAACCTGAGGATCTCTCTGTGCCTGGATTTTTTTTCCCAGCACATCCTGAGGATCTGGATTTTTTTTTCCCTTCACATCCTGAGGATCTCTCTATGCCTGGATTTTTTTTCCCAGAAAACCTGAGGATCTCTCTGTGCCTGAATTTTTTTTCCCAGCACATCCTGAGGATCTCTCTGTGCCTGGATTTTTTTTTCCCAGAAAACCTGAGGATCTCTGTGCCTGGATTTTTTTTTCCCAGCACATCCTGAGGATCTCTCTGTGCCTGGATTTTTTTTCCCAGCACATCCTGAGGATCTGGATTTTTTTTTTCCCTTCACATCCTGAGGATCTCTCTGTGCCTGGATTTTTTTCCCTTCACATCCTGAGGATCTCTCTGTGCCTGGATTTTTTTTTTTCCCAGCACATCCTGAGGATCTCTCTGTGCCTGAATTTTTTTTTTTTTCCCAGAAAACCAGAGGATCTCTCTGTGCCTGGATTTATCCTCCCCATCAGCTCTCTGGTTCAGGCTCTGATTTTAAAGCCTAAAAGCACAGCCCCATCTGTCCTGTGCCTCTGGGGCATGGTAAAGATCCCTGTCCTGCAGAAGGGTTTTCCTTGTGCCCTGGCAGAGATTTTCATGAATTTTCCAAAGTGACTGTGCTGAACTTGGAGATTTCTCTTTTCCCAGGTGTAACTTTGCTGTTCCTTGCCATCCAGCCATCAGATTTGGGGCTGAGGAGTTGCTCTGGGATACTCTGGGGTGATTTTTGAGGCACCAGCAGGAGCCAGCTGCACCTCAGGGTCCCTTGGCTGGTGACCATTGGGTGGCTTTGTCCAAAACGTTGAAGAGAAGGGAAATTTGTCCCCATCAGGACTTTGCCTGTGTCCCCCTGGGCAGGCAGAGCAGGGTGAGGTGGCTGTCCCTGCAGGGCCCTGTCTCCCAGTGACCTTCTCAGCTCCTGCAGACAGCTTGGCTTTGCTGTAAAGCAGCTCATGTGACAGCAGTAATCCTCCCTGGGTGAACAGCTGTGCAGGAAGATTCCAGGGAATCGCCCTATTTTCCTGCTCCAGCACACCAGGAGGGTGCCAGGGCTGCAGGGCTCCATCCCCACTCAGGGCTCCCTCCCCACTCAGGGATCCATCCTCACTCAGGGATCCATCCTCACTCAGGGCTCCATTCCCACTCAGGGATCCATCCTCAGAGCAGGGATCCATCCTCACTCAGGGATCCATCCTCACTCAGGGCTCCATCCCCACTCAGGGATCCATCCCCACTCAGGGATCCATCCTCAGAGCAGGGATCCATCCTCAGAGCAGGGATCCATCCTCACTCAGGGATCCATCCTCACTCAGGGCTCCATCCTCACTCAGGGATCCATCCTCAGAGCAGGGATCCATCCTCAGAGCAGGGATCCATCCCCACTCAGGGATCCATCCTCACTCAGGGATCCATCCTCAGAGCAGGGCTCCATTCCCACTCAGGGATCCATCCTCACTCAGGGCTCCATCCTCACTCAGGGCTCCATCCTCACTCAGGGATCCATCCCCACTCAGGGCTCCATCCTCACTCAGGGCTCCATCCTCACTCAGGGATCCATCCTCACTCAGGGATCCATCCTCACTCAGGGCTCCATCCTCACTCAGGGATCCATCCTCACTCAGGGATCCATCCTCACTCAGGGATCCATCCTCACTCAGGGCTCCATCCCCACTCAGGGCTCCATCCTCACTCAGGGCTCCATCCTCACTCAGGGCTCCATCCTCACTCAGGGATCCATCCTCAGAGCAGGGCTCCATCCACACTCAGGGATCCATCCTCACTCAGGGATCCATCCTCACTCAGGGATCCATCCCCTGTGCACAGCTCCATCCCCTGTGCACAGCTCCATCCCCTGTGCACAGCTCCATCCCCTCTGCACAGCTCCATCCTCACTGCACAGCTCAATCCTCACTGCACAGCTCCATCCCCTGTGCACAGCTCCATCCTCACTGCACAGCTCCATCCTCACTGCACAGCTCCATCCCCTGTGCACAGCTCCATCCCCTCTGCACAGCTCCATCCTCACTGCACAGCTCCATCCCCTGTGCACAGCTCCATCCTCACTGCACAGCTCCATCCCCTGTGCACAGCTCCATCCCCTGTGCACAGCTCCATCCCCTCTGCAGGGCTCCATCCCCTCTGCTCAGTTCCATCCCCACTCAGGGCTCTGCATCCAGCCCTGAAAACTTGCACACTTGCAGGATTCCTCCTGGCAGTGCTGCTGGAGCTGCAGAACAGGTTGTAGGAATTTAAAAAACCCCATTTCTCCTCAAGTAGTTTCATTTTCCTTTTCTCCAAAACCATGAGTGGCATTTTTAAGCCTGAATTTGATTTCTGTCCCCCACCCTCCATATCCTTTGGCATCATTTATTCCCTCACAGTTTTACACATTCCTCCCTCTGGTAACAATTTCTGATGGCTCCTGGGATATTCAATGGACTTTTTGCCACCTGCCCATGGGAATTCAGTTTTGCTGTTCTGGAGGAGACAGAGACTGAGGGAGCACTGGCTTGAAGTTGGTTTCAAATGAATTATGGGTTTATTATGGGTTTATTATTCCCATCCCCATCCTACAGACTGCAGCAAACCTAAACCCTCCCCGTGGCTTTGCCCCAGATCCCTGAATCCCCATCTCCATTCCCCCTTATTTTAACCTCCCAAACCTCCCAGGGGATGCTCAGTGAATCTGTTTTGATGCTGACAAATCCAAGGAGCTGATGACAGCTAAATCAGGTGGTTTTAACCTGAGATCCACATTCCTGCACCTCACAGGCAGCAATTCCCCTCAGCTCCCTGCAGGAACGAGGTGCCTGGACCAGGTAGCAGCAGTTGCTTCCTAGCTGTGGAATCCCTGAGTTTCTCCAGCAGAAACCACCAGCAGGGTGTCTGAGGCTGCAATAAATTGTCCACCAGTGGCTGAGACAATCCCTGATTTGATGTAAGCCCTCAGGAGGGACCATCTGCTCCTGTGCCTGGTGCAGATCTGAGCAGGAGCCCTGGCAGTGAAAGGCTCTCTGCTATTCCCCTGAGCCCCCTGATCTCTTCCCTTCCACCTCTTCCCATCAGGGAGGGGAAAAAAAACCAAAAAACCCCACAGCTTTGTACTCCCAAGCATCAGGGGGGGCTCTAATTGGTGTGGAAATGGGGAGTGCTGTGTTTAAGTGGTGGACATGGAGCTAATGGAAGTGGGATTTTGTTGCTGGCATGGATTGGGGATGTTCAGCTCCTTTGAAGTGGCAGGGATCAGCAGCCAGGGGGTTTCTGTTCCATCAGAGTGAGTTTGGTCCCTGCTTGTTTCCCACTGCTTTGATGAGTTATCATCTCCTTCTCAGTTTCCTGGTGCGTTTTCCTTGGCAGAAAAAAAAATTAGTTGCACTTCCAAATAGGAATTCTGTATTGAGAGGTTTGAAGTCCAGCAGAAAATTAGGATTTGGACAGGTTTTAGGATTTCTGTGTGTGCTGCTGCTGGAGATGTGTTTCCTCACCTGTGGAGCTCAGGCCTGAGTCATCCCAGCAAATAAAAACCAGAAATAATTCTCCAGCCAGCACCAGCACAATTCTCATTTTCCAACCTCTTCTGTGTGCAGGACAGGCTCTTGCACTTCTTGATTCTCACTCATTTTGTCATTGTGCCACAAATCCCCACTTTGCACATGCAGGGACAGAACAGCTGGAAATCTTTTTGGGAAAAACAAACTCACCCCTCTCCCTGTTTGTCTTGGTGTGCAAAGGAACTGGATGGTTGGGGCACAAAAATTCTGTGCCTCAGTCAACCCAGAGCCCAAATTTTGTGTTTTTAGCAGCAGATGTGCAGAGTTGAGGAGGGAGGAATCTGCCAGAGGCAGCAGCATTCCAAGGATAAATACTCTGAGGAAAATGAGGTGGGAACCCATCCCAGCTGCCAGGCAGTGGGAGACAGGGGTGGACAAAAAAAAAAAAAAAAGGAGGAATGTGGACTGTAAAAACTTGATTTTACATGAAAACTTGCACATCTGAGCCGTGTGCTCACTGATTTATTGCTTGTCTTGTCTGGGGGGAGCTGTGCCAAACGTGTCCCTGTCCTATAAAGGACACCAGAGCCCAGGGAGGAAGGGATGTGCTGCTTTGGAGCTTTCCTGGCTGGATTTGGAGGGGAGAAAAAGGAGCCTTCAGGTGCATTTCCCCTTTTCCCCTGAGGAAAAAAGCCAAACTTACCTCCTGGCAGGACCCAGGGTGAGGTGAGGCTCCAGCTGCAGCTCCCCAGATCAAGCTTTGAATTCCCAAAGATTTCTCCTCCTCCAAAGCTCTCCTGGGGGGCTCCTGCCAGCCCTGGTGGGAGCACAGAATTCCCTGGCACAGAGGCACTGCTGAGACAGGGCAGGAGAACCCCATGAATGTTGTCCTGTTGTGGCAGGGAAGGAGCAAATCAGCAAAACAAAAATGCTGGGAAAATGGAGAAAATGGCTTTTAGCTGGAGCCAGGGCCTCTCTGGTTACAGATTGCCTTTCTGCCAGCACAATGGGTGCTTTGTGTGCCATGGGCTCTGCAGGGTGGGCCCGTGGCCCTGGTGTGGCTGAAAGCAGAACAGCCCCAAAATCACAGGGGCTCCTCCAGAAATCCATGAAATTCCCAAACTTTAAAATCACAGGGACTCCTCCAGAAATCCATGAACTTCCCAAGCCCTAAAATCACAGAGGGCTCCTCCAGAAATCCATGAACTCCCCAAACTCTAAAATCACAGGGGCTCCCTCAGAAGTGCTTGGAATCCAAGCCCTAAAATCACAGGAGCTCCTCCAGAAATCCATTAACTTCCAAAGCCCCAAAATCACAGGGGCTCCTCCAGAAGTCCATGAAATTCCCAAGCCCTAAAATCACAGGGAGCTCCCCTCAGGAGTGACTGGAGCCCTTGAACTTCCCAAGCCCCAAAATCACAGGGGCTCATCCAGAAATCCATGAACTTCCCAAACTCTAAAATCACAGAGTGCTCCTCCAGAAATCCATTAACTTCCCAAACCCTAAAATCACAGGGGCTCCTCCAGGAGTTCCTTGAGTCCATGAACTTTCCAAGCTTTAAAATCACAGGGGCTCCCCCAGGTGTGCCTGGAGTCCAAACCCTAAAGTCACAGGGGCTCCTCCAGAAATCCATGAAATTCCCAAGCCCCAAAATCACGGGGCTCCTCCAGAAATCCATGAAATTCCCAAGCCCTAAAATCACAGGGGCTCCTCCAGAAATCCATGAGATTCCCAAACTTTAAAATCACAGGAGCTCCTCCAGAAATCCATGAACTTCCCAAGCCCTAAAATCACAGGGGCTTCTCCAGAAATGCATGAACTCCCCAAACTCTAAAATCACAGGGGCTCCCTCAGAAGTGCTTGGAATCCAAGCCCTAAAATCACAGGAGCTCCTCCAGAAATCCATGAATTTCCCAAGCTTTAAAATCACAGGGACTCCTCCAGAAATCCATGAACTTCCCAAGCCCCAAAATCACAGGAGCTCCTCCAGAAATCCATGAACTTCCCAAACTTTAAAATCACAGGAGCTCCTCCAGAAATCCATGAACTTCCAAAGCCCCAAAATCACAGGAGCTCCTCCAGGAGTGCCTGGAGTCCAAGCCCTAAAATCACAGGGGGCTCCTCCAGAAATCCATGAACTTCCCAAGCCCTAAAATCACAGAGGCTCCTCCAGAAGTGCCTGGAGTCCAAACCCTAAAATCACAGGGGCTCCTCCAGAAATCCATGAACTTCCCAAGCTTTAAAATCACAGGGGCTCTTCCAGAAATCCATTAACTTCCCAAGCTTTAAAATCACAGGGGCTCCTCCAGGACTGCCTGGAGTCCAAGCCTCAAAATCACAGGGGCTCCTCCAGAAATCCATTAACTTCCCAAGCCCTAAAATCACAGGGAGCTCCTCCAGAAATCCATGAAATTCCCAAACCCTAAAATCACAGAGTGCTCCTCCAGAAATCCATGAACTTCCCAAGCTTTAAAACAACAGGGGCTCTTGCAGGAGTGCCTGGAGTCCAAGCCCTAAAATCACAGGGGCTCCTCCAGAAATCCGTGAACTTCCCAAGATTTAAAATCACAGGGAGCTCCCCTGGGAGTGCCTGGAGTCCAAACCCCAAAATCACAGGGGCTCCTCCAGAAATGCATCAACTTCCCAAGCTTTAAAATCACAGGGGCTCCTCCAGGAGTTCCTTGAGTCCTTGAACTTCCCAAGCCCCAAAATCACAGGGGCTCCCCCAGGAGTGTCTGGAGTCCTTGAACTTCCCAAACCCTAAAATCACAGGGAGCTCTTCCAGAAGTCCATGAAATTCCCAAGCTTTAAAATCACAGGGGAATCCTCCAGAAATCCATGAGATTCCCAAGCCCCAAAATCACAGGGGCTTCTCCAGAAATCCATGAACTTCCCAAGCTTTAAAATCACAGGGGCTCTTCCAGAAATCCATGAACTTCCCAAACTCTAAAATCACAGGGAGCTCCCCTGGGAGTGCCTGGAGTCCAAACCCCAAAATCACAGGGGCTCCTCCAGAAATCCATGAACTTCCCAAACTCTAAAATCACAGGGGCTCCTCCAGGAGTGCTTGGAGTCCAAGCCCTAAAATCACAGGGGCTCCTCCAGAAATCCATGAGATTCCCAAACTTTAAAATCACAGGAGCTCCTCCAGAAATCCATGGATTTCCCAAGCCCTAAAATCACAGGGGCTCCTCCAGGAGTGCCTGATGTCCATGAACATCCCAAGTCCTAAAATCACAGGGAGCTCCCCCCAGGAGTGACTGGAGTCCTTGAACTTCCCAAGCCCCAAAATCACAGGGCCTCCTCCAGAAATCCATGAACTTCCCAAGCCCCAAAATCACAGGGAGCTCCCCTGGGAGTGCCTGGAGTCCAAACCCCAAAATCACAGGGGCTCCTCCAGAAATCCATGAGATTCCCAAGCTTTAAAATCACAGGGGCTCCTCCAGAAGTCCAATGGATTTCCCAAGCCCTAAAATCACAGAGGGCTCCTCCAGGAGTCCATGGACTTTCCAAGCCCCAAAATCACAGGGGCTCCTCCAGAAATCCATGAAATTCTCAAGCCCTAAAATCACAGGGGCTCCTCCAGAAATCCATGAACTTCCCAAGCTTTAAAATCACAGGAGCTCCTCCAGGAGTGCCTGATGTCCATGAACTTCCCAAGTCCTAAAATCACAGGGGCTCCTCCAGAAATCCATGAACTTCCCAGCCTGGAGCTCTTGGGACAGGCAGGATTTCCACTTTGTGCTCCTCATTCATCCCATCCCTCTATGCCAGGAATTGTGGAGAGCTTGGCTGGAGAAGCCTGAGCTCCTCTGTGATGATTTCCCTGCTCTGCTGCAGCCTTTCCTCCCTGGGCCAGTTAAACCATTCACCTGAATGTTTGGAAAATACCTGGCAGTGCCTTGTTCTCACCCCCTACTCCCACACTCGGTGTTCTGTATGGATTTAGAAATATTTGAGTTGCTCTGCCCAATATTGGGGTGCTACTCCTCTGTGGGCACTCAATTTTTGTTCTCACCCAGTAAACCAAAGGATTTATTTATTATAAAATGCAATAAATCCCCCTCTCCAGCTGTAGAATTTCCCCTTTTCTCAGCCTTTTAAACTTTTGTCAGCAGATTATTCATGTTGCAAGTGGAGTGTGGCAGAGGGTCCATCAGCTGAGTGGATTTTTGTGAGTGGATTTTGGGATTTAGGTCCTTTTAGGTCCCTCTTGGTGTTTCTCAGGGTTGTGTCTGCCTGGGTTTTATGCCTGGGGTTGAAATGCCTTGGTAATAAAATGGTTTTGTAATTTTAGGGCTGCCCTACCATGCTACACACATTTATAAAAACATGTGGAAAAGACAAGCTATTTAAAAAATCAGGATAAGAATCACTCTCTTCCTCTGAGAGAGACCCTGAGGATGTTACAAGCACAACAGAGCAGACAGCAAAATATTTATGGCAAAATCTACCAGGGATCCCTTTTGGGGTGATGGCTCAGAATCTCCTTGGAGGTTTTAACAGCTGAGAAGAGGAACAGATTTATGTGAGGTGTTTCCTCTTGCTGAGAAGCTTGGCACAGCTGAGCCCTGTGTGCCCCACACCCAGCAGATCGTGGGGACAGCAAAGCCCAGCTGGAACAGAGCTCTGGGGCTGCTGGGTTTCTCTATTTTTATCTTTGTTTCGTGTGGAGATGATTGACCACGATGGATTTGTAATCTTCTCAGGTGTGGCCACGCCAAAGCCAGCTCATCAGCCAGGCTTAGACAGGTTATTCTCTAAGCTCTCAGCCCTGGAGGCCAGGAAAAACCTTCCTTCCCACAGCCAGACACATTCCTGGGGTTTGTCACCTCTCCTGGGTGACAAATCCACTCCGGTTGAAGGTGCCACACCCCAGAGAACAGAGGGGCAGGTCTGGGTTAGGACTGAGATTAAGCAGGGACAGTTTAATTCTGCCTCAGGTGGGACAGACAAAAGGTGTGGAGCAGTCCAAACTGCTTTTCCCTTTTCTTGGGAGCTTCTCCATCAAAAAATAAACAGAAAACCTCAGATTTCACATCATTAAACCTGAGATTAAGCATCACTGAAAGGTTTTTTTCACCCCCTGAAGGGGAGAGGGGGGCACAGATGGCATCAGGTAGGACAGACAAAAGGTGTGGAGCAGTCCAAACTGCTTTTCCCTTTTCTTGGGAGCTTTTCCACCAAAAACAACCCAGAAAACCCCAGATTTCACATCATTAAACCTGAGATTAAGCATCACTGCAGGCTTTTTTTCACCCCCTGAAGGGGAGAGTGGGACACAGAGGCAGGACAGACAAAAGGTGTGGAGCAGTCCAAACTGCTCTTCTGCTTTTCCTTTTTCTTGGGAGCTTTTCCATAAAAAAAAAAACCCAGAAAATTTCTCATCATCAAACCTGAGATTAAGCATCACTGCAAGTTTTTTTTTCCTTCTGGGATTTCCTCACTGCAAAGACAGAAGTCCCTGGCACTGGTGTGACACTTTTGCAGCCTGAGGGGCTTTGCTGTGCCAGGGAGGAGTCTGGGATCAGCTTGGCTCACTGGGATTTTCCTCTTTCCATGCAAGTGCTGAGGCTCCAGAGGAGATCATTCCTGTAAATCTGGAATTCCAGCCCTGTGGAATTAAAAGGAGTCCAAAAACTCCCTAAACATCCAAAACAATCCCAAAAATTCAAAGCCCCCACAAAAAAATTGTGGAAGAAATAAAGGAGATGAAGCCAAAGATATTTCAGCTGAGGCTTTTCCAGGGATGTCCCAAAGATGTTGGTGCTCCCAAATAGGGATTGAAGGTTGATCCCCAACCAAGATTTAGAGATAAATCAAATTTGGATGCTGAGATTTTATTTAAAACAACTTCTGGTTACAAAATTCCAACATTCTGCTGAATAAGAATGAGCTGTGTAAATGTGATGTTGCTTCCTGACCTCTCAGGGAGGAAGAAAACAGGAATGTCCCAAAGATGCTGATGCTCCCAGATAGGGAATGAAGGTTGATCCCCAAACAGATTTAGAGATAAATCAAATTTGGATGCTCAGATTTTATTTAAAACAACTCCTTGTTGCAAAATTCCAACATTCTGCTGAATAAGAATGAGCTGTGTAAATGTGATGTTGCTTCCTGACCTCTCAGGGAAGAAGAAAACAGGAATGTCCCAAAGATGCTCCCAGATAGGGATTGAAGGTTGATCCCCAACCAAGATTTACAGATAAATTAAATTTGGATGTTCAGATTTTATTTAAAACAACTCCTTGTTGCAAAATTCCAACATTCTACTGAATAAGAATGAGCTGTGTAAATGTGATATTGCTTCCTGACCTCTCAGGGAAGAAGAAAACAGGGATATTCCAAAGATGCTCTCAGACAGGGATTGAAGGTTGATCCCCAACCAAGATTTACAGATAAATCAAATTTGGATGCTCAGATTTTATTTAAAACAGCTCCTTGTTGCAAAACTCCACATTCTGCTGAATGAGCTGTGTAAATGTGATGTTGTTTCCTGACCTCTCAGGGAAGAAGAAAACAGGAATGTCCCAAAGATGCTCCCAGATAGGGATTGAAGGTTGATCCCCAACCAAAATTTAGAGATAAATCAGGTTTGGATGCTCAGATTTTATTTAAAACAGCTCCTTGTTGCAAAATTCCAACATTCTGCTGAATAAGAAAGAGCTGTGTAAATCTGCTGTTGCTTCCTGACCTCTCAGGGAAGAAAACAGGAATGTCCCAATGATGCTCCCAGATAAGGGAGGAAGGTTGATCCCCAACCAAGATTTAGAGATAAATCAAATTTGGATGTTCAGATTTTATTTAAAACAACTCCTTGTTGCAAAATTCCAACATTCTACTGAATAAGAATGAGCTGTGTAAATGTGCTGGTGTTTCCTGACCTCTCAGGGAAGAAGAAAACAGGAATGTCCTAAAGATGTTGGTCCTCCCAGATAGGGATTGAAGGTTGATCCCCAACCAAGATTTAGAGATAAATCAGGTTTGGATGCTCAGATTTTATTTAAAACAGCTCCTTGTTGCAAAATTCCAACATTCTGCTGAGGAAGAATGAGCATTCCTTGAAAAACTCAGGAAAACACAAATCCTGGCAGTTCTGAAGCAGCAGGTGACCCCTGGGACAGGAGATGTCACCAGGGAGGGAGGCAGTGACCCCAGGGCAGCAATGTTGGATCTCATTCTGCATTTATCTTCTCTCCTAAGGAAAAGTCAGGGCTGGGATGTGACTGGATTGACTCAGTTTGATATCAAAGCTTCAGGTGCCTCATGGAATTGTTCTTTATTGGGGTTTTGAAGTCCTGAAAAGACAGATGGTGGAGGGTCTTGGATGAGGATTGCAGCTTTTTGCAGATCATTTGGTGGAAAAACCCTTCATGTTTTGTGACTTGTGACTTGTGAGCCTGGAAAGTTCTGAGATGAAATCACTGCAGGGGGGTTTGTGATTTATTTTGTGATTTTGTGATTTATTAATATCAGCTTGGGTTGGGAGGGACCAAAGATCATCCTGGTCCAACCACACCTTCCACTATCCCAGGATGCCCCAAGATCTCTCCAGCCTGGCCTTGGACACCTCCAGGGATGGGAAAAATCCCTCCAATCATCCTACAAGATGTCAATTCGAGTTAACCCTTGGTGCTCTTGCATTGAGGTGGTGAGAGGTGGGGGAGCTGAGCTCTCAGCTCATCTTCTCCTGTCTGTGCTGTCCCTGCTGAGTGTGGTGGCATTCCTGAAATGTTTTATTTCTGAGGCTGCCTTTGGGGGAAATCCTTTCCATGCTGTCACCTCGTGCCTGCAGGGACAGGATGAGTTTGGCAGTTCAGGATTTGTCAGGGAAACTCTTGTCTTGGAGAGCCTGGAACCTGAAAATACAGATTGTCCCTGAAAATACAGATTATTGTCCCCTCCTCTACCTCTTGAAGGCCTCTCCAGTCAGAAGAGGATGTTTTATCTTTTTTTTTTTTTAAAATCTTCTCATTTTCCTGTTGGTGCTGAGCAGTGCTGGCAGTAACTCCAGAATTGCACTTGGTCAGGGCAGGAATGGTTTTTGCTCCAGGATTCTGTAGGACCAGCTCCTTTCCTGAACTTTTACCTCCTCTAAAACACCTCCAGTGATGGAAACTTTGCTCCAGGGCTTGTCTGGGATTTTTCCCACCTCTTAAGTGCAGGTTTCCATCCTGTCTTACTGGAGAAAAGACAATCAGAAAAAATGATATTGCCTTGCTAAAACCCAGCCCTGTGCTCTCTGAGGGGCTCCCTCAAGTCCTTCTGCACTTTACATTTTGTCCCATAAAGAATTCCCAAGAGCAATAATTCTGAGCTGCTTCACCACCTCGTGTCCCTGCTCCTCCTCCATGCCCTGCAGATTTTTGTGCCATCACAACCTGCAGAGCCCTGAACCCCCCTCCACTTCCTTTGATTTTCAAGACTCAAGAATTCGAGTTTTTTTGGGATTTTTTTTTTTTTTGTCTAATGGATTTCCTGTTTTTAATACAACTGAAAGGGTCTGAAATCTGTGATTTAGATTAACATGTGCCAGCTGGATTAGGGCAGGTGCAGCAGCATTCCCATGTGGTTCCTGGTGCCTTCCCCTCCCCTCCCAGGAGTGGGATCATTCCTGGGTGTTGTTGATGGATTTTTCACTCTTTGAAGGGTGAGAAGGAGATAAAGCAAGGCAGAAACTGGCACTGGTGACCCAAACAATGTCCAGGGCATTTCTGATCCTTGTCCCCAATTCCCACCCAGCCAGCCTCGTCCCCTGGAGCCCTTTGGGGGGGTTCAGCAGATTCTGCCCTGCAGGATCCTCACAGGAGTTTCTTGTGCACTGTGCCAGCTGATTCCTTCATCAGACATGGTGTGACTTTTCACCTCTGAATCCTGGCTCTCTGCTCTCAGTCTTATCCTTGTTCTTCCATCAGCTGAAAGCTGTTTTCTGCTGGAGCAGCAGGGTTTTCAGTCCCTCCTCTGGCACTGCAGACACCTCTGGAGTCCAAATCTCTGATTCAGCCCCTCGTGTTTTCCTTGGGACTTCTCCACCCTCCTGTCCCACCCATTCCCCCCATGGCATCACCAGCCATGCCAGACCCTCCTTTTTCCCAAAGCCAGCTGATCCTCCACCAAAAACCATCTTTTTTTCCAGTGGATCCCATTCCCTGTTCCTCACAGCACTCCCCTGTTCTGTATTTTCCAAAGACTCAAAAGTTGGGGGTGGGTTTTTTTTGGGGTTTGGTTTTTTTTTGGTGTGTGTCTAATGGATTTCCTGTTTTTAATACAATTGAAAGGGTCTGAAATCCATGCTTTAGATTAACATATGCCAGCTAGATTAGGGCTAATCAGGGCCAGGTCTGAGCAGATGCAGCCTGGGGCCAATCCCAGCCCTGATTACGGCATCTCGGTGCTTTAATCGTCTCCTCCCAAGGGCGATCAGCTCTGCCCTAATGCCCGGCAGACTTTGCAGCCCTCTCCTGCTCTGCTGTGTCCCCACCCCTGGCAGGAAGGGCTGGCTCCACGTCATCTGCTGAGCAGATTTGTGTTAATCCCAGCAGAGCACTTCCCCAGGTGCCCAGGCTGGGCCAAGCCTCTGGAACCATCTCAGCCTTCCCAAATTCCTGCTGGGGGCTCAGGGCTGGCCAGCACCTCTGGGCAGTGGGGAGGGTTTGTGGATTGGTGGCCATGGGGGTGGTGGTGGCTCTGTCCCTTGGCTGTGCCCTGATCTGCCCTGGGCTGGCAGCCCCAAAGGGCTTAGGTGGGTCTGGAGCAGGGATTTGAGGCCATCCCAGGCCAGAGCTGCAGCTCCTGCTTAAACTGGGATGTTGTGTGCTCTCCTCAGGGGTCTGCACAGATTGTCATCAGCAGGGCTTTTTCTTTTCTTTTCTTTTCTTTTCTTTTCTTTTCTTTTCTTTTCTTTTCTTTTCTTTTCTTTTCTTTTCTTTTCTTTTCTTTTCTTTTCTTTTCTTTTCTTTTCTTTTCTTTTCTTTTCTTTTCTTTTCTTTTCTTTTCTTTTCTTTTCTTTTCTTTTTTTCTCTTCTTTTCTCTTCTTTTCTTTTTTCTTCTTTTCTTTCTTTTATCTTCTTTTGCCTTTCCTCTCTTCTCTTCTCTTCTCTTCTCTTCTCTTCTCTTCTCTTCTCTTCTCTTCTCTTCTCTTCTCTTCTCTTCTCTTCTCTTCTCTTCTCTTCTCTTCTCTTCTCTTCTCTTCTCTTCTCTTCTCTTTTTTCTTTTCTTTCCTTTTCCCTCTTTCCATTTATTCTGTAGCCTGAGATTCCCACTGACCAGAAAGCTCCCTGGGATCTGGGATCCTCCTCCTGCCTCTGCCATTCCTGGTGCTGAACACCCAACCAGGGAACCAATTCCTCCCTTGGTGCTTGGGAGATGTGGCCACAACCCCTGGGGCTGGGGGTGCAGGACCCTTCCCAGCCCTGGCAGGCTGTGGGGGCTGAGGGGAGGATGCTGGAGGTCACTCCCTGGCCAGCAGGATCAGCTCTGAGCTTTGCTGTCTGCTCCCAGAGTTATCCCAGGACACGGCGCCGCCGTCACCAACCCAGGGCTCTGCTCCCCATCCCCACCCCAAAGGGGCTGAGCTGTTTTTCTGGGAGCAGAACCCATCCAACCCATGCTGGTGCTGCTGCTGGAAGGATTTGTTCACCTCCAAAATCAGTTTTTTTCCCCCAGCAGAGATGTGGGTAGTTTCTGAAATGTGTAAATGATCTCACTTGAACAAATCCCCCTTGGCCAAGCCGAGGATGGAGGGCACAGGGACAATGCTGGGGTAGAAAATGGAATTTCTCCTCCCAACCCAAAGTTTTACCAGCTCCATCCTCAGCCTGGAGGCCTCTGATCCATTCCTGCAGCTGGGCCAGCCTTGGGAAAAGCTGGTTCTGCTGTGCTGGACCATCCATGGCTGGGGAAGGGCTGAGAAGGGGAGATTTCCTTCTTTTCTCTGATGTTGAAGGGGATTTCTTTATTTTCTCTGATTTGAGGGGGATGCTTTCCTTTCTCTGATG
This sequence comes from Catharus ustulatus, assembly GCF_009819885.2. Taxonomy (NCBI): domain Eukaryota; kingdom Metazoa; phylum Chordata; class Aves; order Passeriformes; family Turdidae; genus Catharus; species Catharus ustulatus. The sequence goes on from NC_046224.1 coordinate 1,308,402, forward strand.
TGTCACACCCCTGTGAGAGCCTGGGGCCAGTGCCAGGAGCAAGTTTGGCTTGGCCTGGGCTTGTTGGTGCCTTTCCCTGTGCTGGAGGGAGTTGTGTTGGAGAGGGGATGTGGTGGGATCATGGATGCACAGCACTGGGATCCTCTCATCTGTCACTGAGAGTTACAGGGGATGGGGGAAGCCAAATGTCTCCCTTCCTCATCCCCCTGGTTCTCAATTCTGGGTAAATCCAGTGGGAATTGTGTGTAGGGGATCCCTGATGGGCTGTGGGGTGGCTGGGAGCAAAACTGATCCTGATGGGTTTGACTGAGCCCCTCCCTAAACGTGCCTGGGTTGGGTTCCTCCTCCAAAAATGAGATTGTTCCTTTGCTGCTCATCCTAATTCCCTCCCCCAAGATGCTCCCTCTCCAACCACACCAAGAGCCTTCAACCACCCAAAAAACCTCTCCAACCACCCCAAAAACCTCCCAAACCACACCAAGAACCTTAAACCATCTAAATAACCTCTCTAACCACCAAAAAAACCTCTTTAAACATCCAAAAACCTCCCCAACCACCCAAAAACTTCTCAAATCACCCCAAGAACCTCTGTAACCATCCCAAAAACTTCTTCAACCACCCAAAAACCTTTTGAACTACCCAAAAAACCTCTCCAGTCACCCAAAGAGCTTCTCCAACCACCCAAAAACCTGAACCACCCAAAAACCTCCTGAACCACCCCAAGAACCTCTGTAACCACCAAAAAACCTCTCCAACCATACCAAGAACCTTCAAACACCCAAAAAACTTCTGTAACCACCCAAAAAACCTCTATAACCACCCGAAAACCTCTTCAGTCATCCAAAGAACTTCTCCAACCACCCAAAAACCTCCTGAACTACCCAAAAAACCTCTCCAGTCACACAGGGAGCTTCTCCAACTACCCAAAAAACCTCTGTAACCACCCAAAAACTTCTTGAACCATCTGAAGAACCTCTGGAACCATCCAAAGAACTTCTGTAACCACCCAAAAACTTCTCCAACCACCCAAAAACCTCCCCAACCACCAAAAACTTCTTGAACCACCTCAAGAACCTCCTGAACCCCCCAAGAACCTCTGTAACCACCCAAAAACCTCCCCAACCGCCAAAAAACCTCTGTAACCACCCAAGGAACCTCTCCAACCACCCAAAAAACATCCCAAACCACACCAAGAACCTTCAACCATCTAAAAAACCTCTCTAACCACCCAAAACCCCTCTGTAACCAACCAAAAAACCTCTCCAATCACCCCAAAATCTTGTCCAACCACCAAAAAAACCTCTGTAACCACCCAAAAACCATCTCCAACCACCAAAAAAACCTTTCTAAGCACACCAAGAGCCTTCAACCACCCCAAAAACTTCTGTAACCACCCTAAGAACTTCTCCAATCACCAAAAAAAACCTCTATAACCACCCAAAACCCTCCCCAACCACACCAAGAGCCTTCAACCACCCAAAAAAACTTCTGTAACCACCAAAAAAACCTCTGTAACCACCCAAAAAACCTCTGTAACCACCCAAAAAACCTCTGTAACCACCCAAAAAAACCTCTGTAACCACCCAAAGAACTTCTCCAACCACCCAAAAACCTCTGGAACCACCCAAAACCTTCTCCAATCACACCAAGAGCCTTCAACCATACAAAAAACCTCTGTAACCACCCAAAAACCTCTCCAGTCATCCAAAAAACCTCCCCAACCACCCAAAGAACTCCTTAAACCACCAAAAAAATCTCCCCAACCACCCCAAAAAACCTCTGTAACCACCCAAAAAACCTCTGTAACCACCCAAAAAACCTCCCAAATCTCACCAAGAGCCTACAGCCACCCAAAAAACCTCTCTAACCACCCAAGGAACTTCTCCAACCACCCAAAAACCTCCTGAACCACCCAAGAAACCTCTCCAGTCACCCAAAGAACTTGTCCAACTACCCAAAAACCTCTGTAACCACCCAAAAATCTCTCCAGTCATCCAAAAACCTCCCCAACCACCAAAAAAACCTCTCTAACCACCCAAGAACCTCTGGAACCACCCAAAGAACTTCTCCAACCACCCAAAAAAACCTCTGTAACCACCCAAAAACCTCCTGAACTACCCAAAAAACCTCCCCAACCACCAAAAAAACCTCTCCAACCGCACCAAGAACCTTCAACCTCCCAAAAACCTCTTCAGCCATCCTAAAAACCTCTGTAACTACCCGAAGAACTTCTCAAACCACCCAAAAAACCTCCCCAACCACCCCAAGAACTTCTCCAACCACCCCAAACCCCTCCCAAACCACCCCCAGACCCCTCCCCCCGTACCCTCCCCTCTCTGACATCCCCTCTGTCCCCGGTGTCCCCGCAGGGCTCGTGCAGATCCCGGTGAGCATGTACCAGACCGTGGTGACCAGCCTGGCGCAGGGCAACGGGCCGGTGCAGGTGGCCATGGCGCCGGTGGCCACCAGGATAGCGGACACTGCGGTCACCATGGACGGCCAGGCCGTGGAGGTGGTGACCCTGGACCAGTGACAGCACCAGTGACATCCTGCTCCCATCTCCTCACCTCTCCAGGTTTTTTTTTTTGGTTTTTTTTGTTTTTTTTTTTCTTCTCCAGAGATGCAATCAGGTGGCATTTTGAGTCTTTTTTTGGAAACGAATTTTTGGTTTTTTTGTTGTTGATTTTTTTTTTTAATGAGAAAAATCGGGGAGAAAAAAAAAAAAACAACAAAAAAAAATAATCCTGGCGGAGGATGTGTGTAAAGTGATTTTTTTTTAGCGCCACTCTGCTCTCTCTCGGAGGAGCCAGAAGCCAAATTGTGACGGGACTTTGATTCCAAGAGGAGGAGGAGGTTGGGAAGAAAAGAAAAAATAAAGCCACCCTTTGTGCCCCTGTGGGATTGAGCAGGAGGGGCAGCACGGGCACCCTCATCCAGCACCGACCTCGACAGCAAATTAGGTATCAAAGATTTTAATAAAAACGGACTTTTATATTCCTTAAAAACCCACCCCGGAAAAAAAAAAAAAAAAAAAATTAAAAAAAATTTCAAAAATTTCGCGGGAATAAAAAAAAAAAAAAAAAAAAGACTCCTCTCCTGGGAAAAGCAAAAAAATTTAAAAAATTAACAAAAAAAAAAGAAATGCATGTGTGACTGCAGGGGGTGGAGAGCTCCCGAAGGGATGATCCAGGAGCCCCGCCCGGCTCCTCGGTGCACACTGGAGACCTTTCCTGTTCTCTGCTCTCGGCCCTGCCCTTCTCCACCCTCGGCGTTTCTTGGGGTTTTTTTGGAGTTGTTGGTTTTTGTTTTCTTTATTATTATTATTATTGTCGTTGTTGTTGTTGTTGTTATTATTATTATTTCCTGGAAGCGCCTCTAAAGGGGCTCTGGCTGCGTCCCCCCCTCCCCAATTTCCAATTTCATTCCCAGAATTTCCCTCTCTCCTCCCCAGTTTTTTTTCACCTCATTCCCAAAATTTCCCTCTGTCCCCCCATTTTTCCCTCCACATTCCCAAAATTTCCCTCTCTCCCCTATTTTTTTTCCACCTCAATCCCAGAATTTCCCTCTCTCCTCCCCAATTTTTTTTTCACCTCATTCTCAGAATTTCCCTCTCTCCTCCCCATTTTCCACCCCCCTCATTCCCAGAATTTCCCTCTCTCCTCGTGATTTTTTCCCCACTTTATTCCCTGAATTTCCCTCTCTCCCCCCATTTTTTTTTCACCTTATTCCCAGATTTTCCTCCCCATTTTTTCCCCCCACATTTCCAGAATTTCCCTCTTTCCCCCCATTTTTTTTCCCACCTTATTCCCACATTTTCCCTCTCTCCCCCCATTATTTTTATTTTCATCTCATTCCCAGAATTTCCCTCTCTCCTCCTGATTTTTTCCCCACTTTATTCCCTGAATTTCCCTCTCTCCCCATTTTTTTTCACCTTATTCCCAGATTTTCCCTCTTTTCCCCCCATTATTTTTATTTTCATCTTATTCCCTGAATTTCCCTCTCTCCTCCCCATTTTTTCCCCCCATATTTCCAGGTTTTCCCTCTTTCCCTCCCATTTTTTTTTCACCTCATTCCCAGATTTTCCCCCCCATTTTTTCCCCACTTTATTCTCAGAATTTCCCTCTTTCCTCCTCAATTTTTTTCCTATTTTATTCTCAGAATTTCCCTCTCTCTTCCCCATTTTTTCCCCATTTCATTCCCAGGTTTTCCTTTTCTCCTCCCCATTTTTTCCCCACTTTATTCCCAGAATTTCCCCCTCTCTCCTCCCACCCCTCCCCTCCAACTCCCCCAGGAAAATTTCCAATTTCCCCTAAAAGTGGGGATTGAGCACGACCTCCCCTTTGGGTTCTTCCCCCAAAACCTTCCCAGGAGGGTCCCAAGAATCTTTTGGGGTGGGTTGGGATTTTTTGGGGATTTTTTTTACTCAACATCCCCCATGGCCCAACAAATCTTCAAGCACTTCCCATGGGATTTCATTTTTTTGGGAATTATTTTGTGGAGTTTTTTATTATTATTATTATGAATTTTTTTCAAGTTCTCCACGAGGAAATTTTCAGATTCTTGTATTTACTTGTTTTATATGGGGGGGAAAAAAACAAAACAAAACAAAACATAAAAAAAAAACCCACCAGAAAAAACAAAAGTATAAAATGTTCTTTGTACAATGTTCTTTTTTTCTGAGGGGAGGGAAATCTTTCCATAGAAACAGTCCTGGTTCTCCAATTGATGAAGTTTTTTGGATTTTATTTTTTTTTTTTTTTCCTAATAATTATTTTTTTATCGTTGTTGTGAAGATGTTGGTGGCTTTCAGAGTCAGTGTTTTTTTGGCAATGAGATGAGGTTCTTTTAATCCCCACTCCCCCCTAAAAAAAATAAATAAAATAAAAAATAAAAACTACAAAAACCAGGCAAATAGCAGAGCATGGACCCCCCTTTGTTTTCCCAGTGTCTATTATTCAATAAATTGTTACAGATGTGTCTAAATGGGTGTCCAAGGATCCTGTTTGGGGGGTTTGGGGAAATTTGGGAATAAAAAATATAAATTAAAAAATAAAAATAAAATAAAAGTCCTTGGAGTGACTTTGGGGGTTTGGGCAGGAGAGGAGGAGCTGACCATCACCATGATTATATTATTATTATTATTATTATTATTATTATTATTATTATTATTATTATTATTATTATTATTATTATTTTATTTTTTGGTGCAATTAATTTCATTTTCCTCTTCCACCATGGTTTCGAGGGTTAATATTATTATTATTAATAACTATTATTTTTGTTTTTATTTTATTTTATTTTTTGGTGCAAATAATCTCATTTTCCTCTTCCACCATGGTTTTGGAAGTTAATCTTTATTATTATTTTTTGAATTATTTTATTTTATTTTTTGGTGCAATTAATCTCATTTTCCTCTTCCACCGTGATTTTTGGGTTTAACCTTTTATTTTTTTTTTTTTTTTTATTTTTTTGGTGCAATTAATCTCATTTTCCTCTTCTACCATGGTTTTGGGCATTAATCTTTTATATATATTTAATTTATATTTATATTTATATTTATATATATATATATATTTTTTTTTTGTGTAATTAATCTCATTTTCCTCTTCCACCATGGTTTTTGGGGTTAATCTTTTATATATATTTATTTATTTTTTAATTTATTGGTGGAATTAATCTTCTTCTCCTCTTCCACCATGGTTTTGGGGGTTAATCTTTTATATATATATATGTATTTTTTTTTTTTTTTACAATTAATCTCATTCTCCTCTCCCACCATGGTTTTTGGGTTTAACCTTTTATATTTATTTATTTATTTATTTATTTATTGGTGGAATTTATCTCATTTTCCCCTTCCACCACCCCCCTCAGAACCCCCCCAGGGCTGAGCTGATTTTTGGGGTGAATCCCTCCGTGCCCACCCCCTGGCTGATGTTTGATGATGTTTGATGATTTTTGATGATTTTTGATGATGTTTGATGATTTTTGATGATTTTTTGGGGGGTTCAGACCCAAGGAGGAGCAGAGACAGGGCTGAGTTTCAGCAGCTTTATTGGAACCAGGGATCCAGGGAATGCTGGGGAGAGGGGGGCTGGGGCTTTGGGGACATTTGGGGACATTTGGGGACCCCAGGACAGGGGGAGGTGGCCGGGCCTGGCAGCTGCTGGGAGCTTTTTAATCTTCATTAATCGGCCTTTAATGAGCAGCTTTAATCAACAGGATGGGGGCTCCTGCTGGGGCAGCTCCTGAGCACCAGTGAGCTCCAGTTTGTACTGGGAGAGACTGGAGGGGCTGGAACCTGCACCAGTGAGCTCCAGTTTGTACTGGGAGGGACTGGTGGGGCTGGAACTTGCACCAGTGAGCTCCAGTTTGTACTGGGAGGGACTGGAGTTCGGACTGGGAGGGACTGGTGGGGCTGGAACCAGCACCAGTAACCTCCAGCTTGTACTGGGAGACACTGGAGGGGCTGCATCTCTTCACCAGTAATTTCCATTTCATACTGGGAGACACTGGTGACACTGAACCTCTGCACCAACAACCTCCATTTCAAACTGGGAGGGACTGGTGGGGCTGAATCCTGCACCAGTAATTCTCATTTCTTACTGGGAGAGACTGGTGGGAATGAAGCCTACACCAGTGACCTCCAGTTCAGACTGGGAGGGACTGGAGGGGCTGGATCCTGCACCAGTGAGCTCCAGTTCAGACTGGGAGACACTGGTGGGGCTGGAGCCTTGGGAGTTGCACCAGTAATTCCCATTTCTTACTGGGAGAGACTGGTGAGACTGGACCCCAGCACCAGTAACCTCCAGTTCGGACTGGGAGAGACTGGAGGGGCTGGACTTCACCAGTAACTTGTATTTCATACTGGGAGGGACTGGAGGGGCTGTGGAACCTGCACCAGTGACCTCCAGTTCGGACTGGGAGGGACTGGAGGGGCTGGACTTCACCAGTAACTCCCATTTCATACTGGGAGGGACTGGAGGGGCTGGAACCTGCACCAGTAACTTGTATTTCATACTGGGAGACACTGGTGAGACTGGACTTCTGCACCAACAACCTCCAGCTCAGACTGGGAGGGACTGGTTGGGCTGAATCCTGCACCAGTAATTCCCATTTCATACTGGGAGGGACTGGTGGGGCTGGACTTCACCAGTAATTCCCATTTCAAACTGGGAGAGACTGAGAGACTGGTGGGGCTGAATCCTGCACCAGTAACTCCCATTTCATACTGGGAGACACTGGAAGGGCCGGATCCCTACACCAGTAACTCCCATTTTGTACTGGGAGACATTGGAGAGGCTGGATCCCTACACCAGTAACTCCCATTTTGTACTGGGAGAGACTGGTTGGGCTGAATCCTGCACCAGTAACTCCCATTTCATACTGGGACACACTGGAGGAGCTGGGCCCATTCCCCCCCCCCCAGCCTGGGCGTTCCAGGGGGGTCCCGCAGGGTTTTGGGGGGGGCTCTGTGGATTTTCTGCCTCTCCCCCCGGGGAGGGCCAGATGTGGCCCAGATGTGCCCCAGGTGTGGCCCCAGATGTGGCCCCAGGTGTGGCCCCAGGTGTGGCCCCAGGTGTGGCCCCAGGTGTGGCCCCAAATTCAGGACAGGAGCCCAAAACCGCGGGGGCTGAGCCCGGCTGGGAAGAGCCGGCAGGGAGCGGGGTGGGGCTGTCCCAGGGGTGTTGGGAATGTTGGGAATGTTGGGACACCACGGGGACACTTCGGGGGGTGTGGCCGTTGGGGGTGTGGCCATGGATGCTCCGCCCACCCCTGACCCCGCCCCCACGGGGCAGAGCGGGGGAGGGGCCAAAGCCAGCCCTGGGGGAGGGGAGAGGGAGGGACGGACGGGGAGATGGGCCAGGGGATGGACAGACAGACGGACAGGGGGATGGACAGACAGAGAGAGGGATGGACAGACAGACGGACAGGGGGATGGACAGACAGAGAGAGGGATGGACAGACAGACGGACAGGGGGATGGACAGACAGAGAGAGGGATGGACAGACAGACGGACAGAGGGATGGACAGACAGAGGGATGGACAGACAGACGGACAGGGGGATGGACAGACAGAGGGATGGACAGACAGACGGACAGGGGGATGGACAGACAGAGGGAGGGATGGACAGACAGACGGACAGGGGGCTGGACAGACAGAGAGAGGGATGGTGGAGGGAGGGATGGATGGACAGACGGGTGGATGGATGGACAGACAGAAAGATGGATGATGGATGGATGGACAGACAGGGGATGGATGGATGGATGGAGGGATGGACAGACAGACAAATGGATAAATGATGGATGGAAGGGGAGTAGTGTGGATGGATGATTCCATGCCTGGACAGACAGACAGACAGGGGATGGGTGGATGGATGGATGGACAGACAGAGAGATGGATCATGGATGGATGGATGGAAAGGCAGCAGGTGTGGATGGATTATTCCACTCCTGGACAGACAGACAGACAGACAGGGGATGGATGATGGATGATGGATGATGGATGATGGACAGACAGACAGACAGGGGATGGATGGATGATGGATGGACAGACAGACAGACAGGGGATGGATGATGGATGGATGATGGATGATGGATGATGGATGGACAGACAGACAGACAGACAGACAGAGGACAGGTGTCCGTACAGCTGACAGACACACTGCAGACGCTGGCTGTGCTGTTGTTACCTGGAGAGCAGACGGATGAAGGAGCGGACAGACACAAGGACCCTGTGCCCCACAGCCCCCGTCTGTCCGTCTGTCCCTCCCTGCCCATCCGTCTGTCCGTCCCTCCCTGCCCCCCGCGCAGGGAGGATGATTGGAGCTGCAGCCTAATCCAGCGTGATCCAATCTCCGCGGGCTTATGCGGAAAGCTCCGTAATCGCCCGGGCTGCCCTACATACCCCGCACAGCCCGCACAGCCCGGCACAGCCCGCGGTGGGGGAAGGGGAACACACAGCCCCTGTCCCCAGCACAGCCCCTGTCCCCAGCACAGCCCCTGTCCCCTCAGACTGCCACCAGCCCTGCCCTGCACGGGGACACGCGGGGGACACACGGCAGCTGCCACCGCCAGCTGCTCCCTGCGGGCTCGGCTTCCTCCCTGCCCCGGGCTGGGATCTGGGAATAGGGGCTTGGATCTGAGACTGGGGATGGATCTGGGAGTGGGGGTCAGATCCAGGAGCAGGGGCTGGATCCAGAACCGGGCTGGGATCTGGGAATAGGGGATGGATCTGAGAATGGGGCTGGATCTGAGACTGGGGTTGGATCTGGGAGTGGGGGTCAGATCCAGGATCAGGGGTCGGATCCAGGAGCAGGAGTTGAATCCAGGGCTGGGGTTAGATCCAGAACTGGGGTTGGATCCAGGGCTGGGGCTGGATCTGGGACTGGGGCTGGATCTGGAGCAGGGGTTGGATCTGGGAGTGGGGGTCGGATCCAGAGCAGGGGTTGGATCCAGGAGCAGGGGCTGAATCTGGGAATAGGGGCTGGAGCTGGAGCAGGGCTGTATTTGGGAGTGGGGGGCAGATCCAGGATCAGGACTTGAATCCAGGGCTGGGGTCGGATCCAGGAGCAGGGCTTGAATCCAGGCCTGGCGTTGGATCTGGGAGAGGGGGCAGGATCCAGGAGCAGGGGTTGGATCCAGGAGCAGGGGTTGGATCCAGAACTGGGGTTGGATCTAGGAGTGGGACCTGGATCTGAGACTGGGGCTGGATCCAGAGTAGGGGCTGGATCCAGGAGTGGGGGCTGGAGATGGAGCAGGGGCTGGATCTGGGAACGGGCGTCACATCCAGGAGCAGGGGGTTGGATCCAGGGTTGGGGTTGGATCTGGGAGAGGGGGTCAGATCCAGGAGCAGGGATTGGATCTGGGAGCGAGGGCTGGATCTGGGAGCAGGGGTTGGATCCAGGAGTGGGGTTGGATCTGGGAGTGGGGAGCAGATCCAGGAGCAGGGACTGGATCTGGGAGTGAGGGCTGGAGCAGGGGTCAGGGGTTGGATCCAGAGCAAGGGCTGGATCTGGAAGCAGGGCTTGAATCCAGGGCTGGGGTTGGATCTGGGAGTGGGGGATGGATCTGGGAGCAGGGATCGGATCCAGGATCAGGGGTCGGATCCAGAGCAGGGGCTGGATCTGGGACTGGGGCTGGATCCGGGAATGGAGGCTGGATCTGGGAGCAGGGCTTGAATCCAGGCCTGGTGCTGGATCTGGGAGTGGGGGCTGCTGGATCTGGGAGCAGGGCTTGAATCCAGGCCTGGTGCTGGATCTGGGACTGAGGCTGGACCCAGGGTTGGTGCCCCAATCCCCCCCCAGGTCCCTGCCCCGCTCAGCCCTCGACTCCGGAGTCAGGCGGGAACGCGCGGCCGCGCTGCTCCAATGACCCCATCCCGCACATCCCGGCTTCCATCCCCCCATCCCAGGTGTGCAGGACACCCACAGCACCCCCAAACCCACCCCAGACCCCTCAGCCCCCTCCCAGGCCGGCAGCAGAGCCCTGGGGGTGCCGGGGGGACACCGGGGGTTCGTGTCCGCGGCGCTGCCCCGGGGCCGTAGTTGGCAAGTCTAGAACCACCGGATCCTGCTGCTCACCAGTGTGAGTTCTACCATTGCCAAAACCAGCCCCGGGGCCGGGGACAGCCAGGGACACGCGGTGACAGAGCTGCAAAAAACAGGAAAAGTGATGAAAACAGCGTTTCACCCATCAGCTCCAGACCCCCGAGGGGACGCTCGGTGCCACCACCGTGGCCATCAACCACGAGGTGTCCCCAAGGGCTGGGACACCACGGTGGGCTGGACATCACCTCCATGTCCCACTTTGACATCCCCCCTTCCCACCACCCCACCCCAGCATTCCCCCCGCGATGCTCCTCCGCCCTCTCCCATATTGGCACTACACATAATTGCTCAAAAGCTACAAATCAAAGCAAAAATGTGCTAGTGCCAAAACGGGCCGGGCGGCCTCGGCGACGGCCCCGCGGGGCTCGCGGGTCTTTCTCTGCTCTGTTTATGGCCCTATGGTAATTCACTGACCGCGGGGTTGCACAGTGAATTCTACCAGTGCCATACACAGAACAGGAGTAGCGAGCTCGCACCTCCCTTCTCCCCCCGCGTTTCCACCCAAAGCCTCTCCGAGCAGGAGTCCAACGCCCCCCCAGCCTGGGAATGGCCACAGGAAAGGGGGAATGGATTGGTATCGATCGGTGAAATGCTCGGGGAAGGGGTGAGTGAGGGGAGATGCTCGCCCCGGTGCCGCCTCTGCGGGGAGGGTGGGGAGGATTCGCTCCCCAGCTCGCTTTTTGGGATGGGAATGCCATTTCCACAGCCACTGCCTTTGCAGGAATCCCACCCACAAACCCCCCCAAAATGGTCCCAGACCCCCAAAATGTTGCAACCTCCCCCAGATGGCCACAAGGCCCCCAAAAGGGTCCCAAATCTCAGAACTCTGGATGGTGCCACACCCCCAGAATGCTGCAATCCCCCCGGTTAATTCTGAGCTATCCACACGGCTGCAGCCCCCCTAAAATGATTCAACCCCCCCTAAAGGTCACTATCCCCCCTGGATGACTGAAAACCCCCCAAAATTTGCAATTCCTCTGGATGGCTGCAAGCCCCCAGAAGGTTAAAACCCCCCTGGATGGTCACAGACACCCCCAAAATTCGTCACCTCCCCTGGATGCTTTTGAAACATCCAGATAATTTGAATTCTCCTCCAAAAAAAAAAAACCCTGCAAGCCCCCTAAGAGTTACAAACACCCTGAATGGCAAAACATTTGGGAATTCTCTTGATGGCTTCAGACCCCCCCAAAACTGCAACACCCCAAAAAGATGCAGACCCCAAATAGCTGCAAGGCCCCCAAAATAATGAACCACCCCCCAGATGGCTTCAGACCCCCCAAAACTCCCAAACCCCCTGTGCTGCTGGAGATCCTCCAAAAGCACGAGCCCACCCAAGAGGACACAGATCCCTGGATGGCCACAGACCCCCAAAAATCTGCAACAACCCCAGGATGGTGGCAAAGCCCCCCTGGATGACCACAGACCCCCCGGCTGGCGGTGACACCGTCCCCAGCGGAGCAGCAGCAGGAGGAGGAGGAGGAGGAGGAAGGCACAAAGTCTCCTTTGTGTGGACGAAGCCGAGGCCCCAACGAGCCGGGCGGGCCCGGGATGAGCTCGGGGTGCTCCGGATCCGGCGCTGGGAGCTGAAACCCCCTCGATGTTCGCAGCCCCCGGTCCCTCGCACCCCGTCCGGCCTCGAGTTTGGTTTGGGGATGGAGACGAGGGCGGTGTTGGCTGGGCTCGGCCATCCCCGCGCTTTGGAGAGGTCACAGAGCTGTCCCCAACCTGGGCTCGGCCATCCCCGTGCTCTGCAGAGGTCACAGAGCTGTCCCCAACCTGGGCTCGGCCATCCCCGTGCTCTGGAGAGGTCACAGAGCTGTCCCCAACCTGGGCTCGGCCATCCCCGTGCTCTGGAGAGGTCACAGAGCTGTCCCCAACCTGGGCTTGGCCATCCCCGTGCTCTGGAGAGGTCACAGAGCTGTCCCCAAGCTGGGCTCGGCCATCCCTGTGCTCTGGAGAGGTCACAGAGCTGTCCCCAACCTGGGCTCGGCCATCCCCGTGCTCTGGAGAGGTCACAGAGCTGTCCCCAACCTGGGCTCGGCCATCCCCGTGCTCTGGAGAGGTCACTGCCAGCGGGGACAGAGCTGTCCCCAACCAGGGCTCGGCCATCCCCGTGCTCTGGAGAGGTCACTCCAGCGGGGACAGAGCTGTCCCCAACCTGGGCTCGGCCATCCCCGCACTTTGGAGAGATCACCACCTGCGCCGACCTTTGGGGCTCCAACACCCCAAAACCCTGGAGGAGCCCCAACACCAAAGGAAGAGGAGCCCCCCAGCGCTGTCCTCACCTGGGGGACCCCGCCCTGGCGTCGCAGAGTTTGGGGACAGCGCTCCCGAGGGGACACGGCCAGGCCGAGCCCTTCGCCATCCTTGGCGTGACTTTGACCGCGACGGCTTCGCCTTAATCCGCGCCCTCGTGGCCCTGGTGGCGCCGAGCCAGGAGCCGAACCCCAGCTCGGGCTGTGCCGCCCCCCGGGCCGGGCGAGCCTCGGGGTGCCCCCTTGGTGGCTGTCCCCCCGTCCCCGCCCAAGGCCACTGCGGCAGCCCGGGCCGGGCTGAGCCAGCCCCTCTGCGGAGCCGCCGCACCCCGCTCGTGACGTTGGGAGCTGCCGCATTGCGGATCTCGCCCCCCCGGGGCCCCCCCGGCCCCGCTCCCGCAGCCCCCTCCGAGGGCTCCCGAGGGTTCTGCTGCAAGGCCCGAGACCTCCAGCGTGGGGACAGCGGGGTCCCCGAGTCCCCCAGACTCGTTTTGGGGGGGAAAACGCCGTCCCCCAAAGCGGAAAGGCCGCCGGAGTCACCTGCGATGTTCATGGAGCACCAAGATGGTGCCGGGGTTCTGTCCCTGCCCTGGCGAGGGACAGGGACAGGGGGGCTCCTGGAGGTGCCACCGCCGTGTCCCCTGCCGTGGGGGACAGAGGGGGTGGGCACACGGCCGCCCTCGACACCCCGACATGGGCGGCTGCAGGGGCCACCCATGGGGATCGCCAGGTGGGGACGGGGATGGGGACAGGGAGGGAAAAGGATGGGGATGGGGACAGGGACGGGAATGGGGACAAGGACAGGGATGGGAATGGGATTAGGAACAGAAACAGGGATGGGAATGGGGCTAGGATGGAGATGGATGGGGATGGGGACAAGGACAAGGAGAAAGCAGAGAAGGAGAAGGAGAAGGAGAAGGAGAAGGAGAAGGAGAAGGAGAAGGAGAAGGAGAAGGAGAAGGAGAAGGAGAAGGAGAAGGAGAAGGAGAAGGAGAAGGAGAAGGAGAAGGAGAAGGAGAGCATGGGGATGGAGCCAGGGACTGAGATGGGGACAGATAAAGATGGGGATGGAAACGGGAGAGAGACAGAAAATCGGTCAGGGATGGAGACGAGGATGAGGATGCGGCTTGGGATGGGGACAGGGATGGAGACAGAGACGAGGATGGGGACAGGGATGGAGACAGAGACAGGGACAGGGACAGGGACAGAGCCAGAGCTCCATTCCGGGGTTAAGCCGGGCAGATTTGTGCCGCAGTGCCCGGGGCACCGGCCCTGCCCCCTCTCCCAGCGCCCGGGGCCGCCCCCTCACCCACAGCAGCCCCCAGCCCCGGCCAGGACCCCACCCTGCCACCCCCGACCGAGCTCTGGTGTCCCCAAGCGGGGCTGGGGACCCGCCGGAACCCCCGAGGGTCCCTCCACGCTCGGCAGCACCGGGGGGGCAGGGGGTGCTCACCCCGAGGGTTGGGGGGCTCGGGCAGACCCCCGGAGCATCCCCCCCGCCTCGCGGGGTCCCCCCCGGCCGAGATTTCGTTACCGGCCCCGTTCGGTGACAGCGGAGCCGCCATCGGGGCTGGGGGCGGCTCAGAATCGCAGCCGGGGGGTGGGGGAGGCACCCCCGGACCCCCAGAGAGCCCCCCCAGGCCCGGGGGGCGGCTCTGGCTGGGAGCGATGGGGCTGCACCCCGATTTCGTTGTCGCTCGCATCGCCCCAAGGATGCGGCCGCTGCGACCCCGCCCCGACGGCGGCGGTTTGGGGGGGAGCGATTTGGGGGGACCCCGGGAGGGATGGGGAGCGTGGGGAGGGGGCGAGGCACGGGGGGGGCTCAGCCCGAAGGGGTCTGGGGGATCCTCACGTCGAGGGACAGCGGGGACAGGGGGGACGGAGGGGTCGGGTGGAGCCGGGAGCGGGCGCGGGGGGAAGGGAGCGGTGCCAGGGGGGTCCCCGAACCCCGGGGGGGTCCCAGCAGGACCCGACCCCCCCCCTTCAATCCCCTCCACCCCGCACTTACCTCTGCTCCGGGCGCTGCTCAGCTCCGGGCGGCCACACCGGGCCCGACGGGGGGGTCACGGTGGGGCTGGGGATGGACGGAGGGACACGGGACCCCCCCCCCAAAACCCCGCATCCCCCGGGGGGGTCCCCGCCGCCGCCCCGGCGCTCGCCCAAGTGGCGGGGAGCGGCAGCGGCGGCGGCCTTAGCCCGGCCGGGGGACCCCCCCTGCGGCTCCCAATTGGCCCAGGTGCCCCGGAAGGTGGAGCCGGGCCCGGGGCGGGGAGGGGGGGGCTGGGACGGGCTCACCTTGGGCCACCCCCCCCCTCCCTCCCACGCCCCGCACCCCGGGGCCGCCCCGGCGGGAGCAGCTCCGAGCCCCCCGCTCCCCCTGCGGGCAGCCCGGGCGGGGATGGATGGATGGATGGAGGGATGGAGGGATGGAAGGATGGATGGATGGATGAGGGACGCTCCGAGGGGCTCCGGAACAGGCGGAGAATCCCCCCCCGCTCCATCCCTCGGGCGGTGCCCGCCCATCCCCGCCGCTCGGGGCGGGCAGCTCCGTCCGGACCGCGGGCAGGGCCCGGGCACGGCTGAGCCCCGAGCGCCGCTTCCTTCCCCTTGGGGGGGCATTTTTATAACCGGGGCCGTCCCGCCCCGGGGCCGCCGTCGGGGCCGCTCACCGGCTGTCGGACACCGGAGCCCTCACCTGAGCCGCCCCGCCGCCGCCGATCCGGTTTCCCGTTCCCTCAACTCCCCCCAATCCCCCCTCAGGGCCGGGGGGGGGGAAGGAAAATGATCCCGAGCCCCCCCTGCACCCCCCGGCTCCGCAACCCGAGAGGCGCAGCTGCCGCGGCCGCCCCGAGGGGACGGGGATGGGCGGGGGGCGACCCCGCGCTGGGAATCGCGGCCCGGGGGTCCCGCGGCTCCGGAGGGGTCCCCTCCTCCTTGTCGCGGTTCTGCTGAAATGATATCCCACCCCCCAAAATTCTCGTTCCCAGATTAGAACCCCGCACGCAAATCCCGCACAGACTCCCCCAGCGCAATAACGCGGGGTCAGACCATCGATAAAAACATAAATATGTGAAAATATAAATGCGGGAAAATAGAAATATGTGAAAATACAAACACGTAAAAATATAAATATGTGAAAATATAAATGCGGAAAAATAGAAATATGTGAAAATATAAATGCGGAAAAATATAAATATGTGAAAATATAAATATGTGAAAATACAAATACATAAAAAAATACGCGAAAATATAAATACGTGAAAATACAAATACGGAAAAATAGAAATATGTGAAAATATAAATATGGGAAAATACAAATATGTAAAAAAATAGGCGAAAATATAAATACGTGAAAATACAAATACGGAAAAATACAAATACGTGAAAATACAAATATATAAAAATAGAAATATGTGAAAATATAAATACGGAAAAATATAAATATGAGAAAATATAAATATGTGACAATATAAATATGTAAAAACACAAATATACAAAGCTGTAAATCTCCCGGGGGGTCAGTGCCGCCCCCCCGCCCCCAAGGTGAGCGTGCCTCGCTGGGCTCCAGCGCCGCAAACCAGCCCGACCAGTTTGGGGCCAGGCTGCCCGCTGGGACCGGGATCGGGTTGCCGCGATGGAGGGTGGGAGAAGCCATCGGTGCTTCCCGGTTTTTTTGTGTTTTAGTGGGGGTTAAACCCCCTGTGGGAGCGGAGGGGGGCTGGGGTGGGGGCAGCACCCCAGGAGAGATGGGGGAGAGGGGAGGGAAGGAGGGGCTGGGAGGGGTGAGGATCCTGGGATTGGGATCTCTTGGGATGCTGCTCTGTGGGACCCCAGAGAATCCCAAAATCAGGGAGCCCAGGGTGGTCCTTGGTGGTCCTGGTGGTCCCCAAGACCTGGTGTGGTCCCCACGAGCCAGGGGTGTCCCCAAGGACGGTTGGCAGGCAGGGAAGCCCCTGGGATGGTCCCCAAAGTCCCATTGGATGCTTCCCAGCATTCCAGGAGGGTTCTCAAGCAGGGAAGGAGCCAGGATTGTCCCCAGGTGCAAGGACAGACCCCAGGAGGGGCTTGGGGACCTCAAGACACTTCTGGAGCCTCCCAGATGATCCCCAAGAAAAGAAGAAGCCCAGATGGAGCCCAGAAGTTGGGATGATGATGTCCAAGAGCTTGGGATGGTCCCTGAGACCCCAAAACTGTCCCCAAGGTGGAAAGCATCCCAGAAGATCCCCAGGATGATCCCTCCCCAAGATCCTTGGGTGGTCTCCAAGGAAGGGAGAACCTGCAATGATCCCCAAGAGCCTGGGACAGTCCCTGAGCTCCCAGGGTGGCCCCAACCAAGGAGGGACCTTGGATGGTCCCCAAGACCGAGGGATGGTCCCCAAACAAGGGTGGTGTCCATGCCAAGGGACCTCCTGGCAGCCTGTCCAACCCAAGCATGGATTGGGACCCTCAGCTCCAGGCTCATCCCTCTCCTGGCATCGTGGATATCCCGAAATTTCGCGGCGGCCTCGTCCCGGCGCGTAAACCGAGCGGGGCAAACGGCCCTGATTAAAAATTTACATCTCCTCCTTTTGTTCCTCCACCGAATGTTTAATGGGCACGGAGCTGGAAGAGCCTCTGGAAAGGTGGAGGGGTCGGGTGGGGGCTCTGCCGGGCCGGGTTTCTCTGGGCTGGAGGGGGATGGAAGGATCATGAAATATTGATGGGGAGGGATGAGGGAGAGCAGCCGAGCTGCATCAGCCAGGGAACGCTCCCGGCACATTCTGGGGCAAAATCCTGCCCTGAGATGGGGCTGAAGGGTGGGGTGGGGGCTCAGGGGGAGGGAGGTGGGGGCTGTGTTCACCCCAATCTGGATATCCCATTCCTGTGGGTTTGGGGTTTTTTGGGGTGGGAGCTCAGGGGGAGGGAGGAGGGAGTTGTGTTCACCCCAATCTGGGAATGAATATCCCATTCCTGTGTTTTTTGGGGGTGGAAGCTCAGGGTTTGGGAGGTGGGAGCTGTGTTCATCCCAAACTGGGAATTGAACACCCTCTGTTCCTGTGGGGTTTGGGGTTTTGGGGGTGAAGTTCAGGGGTAGGGAGATGGGATCTGTGTTCACCCCAATCTGGGAATGAATATTCCATTCCTGTGGATTTGGGGATTTTGGGGTGGAAACTCAGGGGGAGGGAGGTGGGATCCGTGTTCACTGAGCTGGGAATGAATATCCCATTCCTGTGGGGTTTAGGGGGTTTTGGGGTGAAAGCTCTGGTGTAGGGAGGTGGGAGCTGTGTTCACCCTGATCTGGATATCCCATTCCTGTGGGCTTGGGGTTTTTGCTCTGAAGCTCAGGGGGAGGGAGGTGGGATCCATGTTCACCCTGAGCTGGGAAGGAACACACTCTGTTCCTCTGGGTTTGGGGTTTTTGGTCTGAAGCTCAGGGGTAGGGAGGTGGGAGTTGTGTTCACCCTAATTTGGGAATGAATATCCCATTCCTGTGTTTTTTGGGGGTGGAAGCTCAGGGTTTGGGAGGTGGGAGCTGTGTTCATCCCAAGCTGGGAATTGAACACCCTGTTCCTGTGGGTTTGGGGTTTTTGGGGTGGCAGCTCAAGGGGAGGGAGGTGGGAGTTTTGTTCATCCCAGTCTGGGAATGAACATCCCATTCCTGTGGGTTTTTGGTCTGAAGCTCATGGAGAGGGAGGTGGGATCCATGTTCACCCTGAGCTGGGAATGAACATCCCATTCCTGTGTTTATTTGGGGTGGAAGCTCAAGGTTTGGGAGGTGGGAGCTGTGTTCATCCCAAACTGGGAATTGAACACCCTGTTCCTGTGGGTTTGGGGTTTTTGGGGTGGAAGTTCAGGGGTGGGGAGGTGGGAGCTGCGTTCACTCTGATCTGTATATCCTATTCCTGTGGGTTTGGGGTTTTTTGGGGTGGAAGCTCAGGGGGAGGGAGGTGGGATCCATGTTCACCCTGATATGGGAATGAACACCCTGTTCCTGTGGGTTTGGGGTTTTTGGGTTTTTGGTCTGAAGCTCAGGGGAAGGGAGGTGGGAGTTGTGTTCACCCCAATCTGGGAATGAAAATCCTGTTCCTGTGGGTTTGAGGGTGGAAGTTCAGGGGTAGGGAGGTGGGGGCTGTGTTCATCTCAAGCTGGGAATGAACTTCCCATTCCTGTGGGTTTTTGGGGTGGAAACTCACGGAGAGGGAGGTGGGATCCATGTTCACCCCAATCTGGGAATGAACATCCCCTTCCTGTGGGGTTTGTGATTTTGGGGTGGAAGCTCAGGGGTAGGGAGGTGGGAGCTGTGTTCACCCTGATCTTGGAATGAAAATCCTGTTCCTGTGGGTTTTTGGGGTGGAAGCTCAGGGAGCCGTGTTCACCCCAAGCTGGGAATGAACATCCCCTTCCTGTGGGTTTGGGGGTTTTTGGGGTGGAAGCTCAGGGGCAGGGAGGTCGGATCCATGTTCACCCTGAGCTGGATATCCCATTCCTGTGGATTTGGGGGTTTTGGTCTGAAGCTCAGGGATAAGGAGGTGGGATCCATGTTCACCCCAATCTGGGAATGAACATCCCGTTCCTGTGGGTTTGGGGTTTTTGGTCTGAAGCTCAGCTGGGGATGAAAGGAGGAGTTGGGGGAAAAGAGCCAAAAATCGGGAAGGAGCAAAGCAAGGAGGGAAAAACCCCAGCTCCAAAAGGCTCAGAATCACCAATTATGGGGAAAACTGAGATATTTGTCAGCACTGCCTGAGCTGGGAGTGTCCCCTGCAGGAGGAAGGTCCCCTGGGAAAATCCATCCTGGCTCCAGCTCCACCATCCCAGCCTGGAACACACAGCCCTTGGCTTGGCCATTGGACAGGCACATCCTGAGCTGGAATTCGGGCTCTGGATGAAGGAAGAGGGACCCAAACCCTTCCCCACAGCCCTCCCTGCCCTCCCAGGGGTGCAGACAGCTCGGGGGGGTCCCAGCCCCGCCGCGGGGGTCGCGCTGGGCCGCGTCCCTCGGGAATGTCATGAATTAATAATGGGCACCGATCCGCCGGCGCTGACGGCATTTCTTCCAGGCAGGAGGAACAATCCAGGCTGTAACCAGAGCTGCTGAGGGGCAGCCAGGGAGGCTCAGGTGTCCCCCAGGGGACACTGGGGTCACCACCAGTGGCTGTGTTGTCTCGGTGCCCGCCTGGGGCCGGGTGGGTGCGCGGTACCCGTGAGCCAGGGCAGGATCCAGGGAGATCCTTGGGATCAGGGAATGTTCCCAAGGTGGAAAGGCCTGGCATGGGGACAGGGACAGAGCCAGGAGGGCTGGGAATGCCACCAGGAGCACCTGCCAGCGCTGGGGTGTCCCCACGTGTCACAGGGGATGTGGGGTGGCACCCAGAGATCCTTGGGGGTGGCACCGAGCACAGCCTGGTGGTGATGGCACCTGGATCTTCATGGGGGTGACAGCCAGGTCCCCACAGGGATGGGATCAAGCACAGCCTGGTGGTGATGGCACCTGGATCTTCACTAGGGTGACATCCAGGTCCTCACAGGGGTGGCACCAACCACAGCCTGGTGGTGATGGCACCTGGATCTTCGTGAGGGTGACAGCCAGGTCCCCACAGGGGTGGCACCAAGCACAGCCAGCAGCTCAGTGGAAATGGCTCTGGGTTGGACCCAAATGGCTCTGAAATGGACCCAAACCCCACAGGGACCCAAAACACCACAGGGATGGCACCCAAACACCACGGGGATGGCACCCAAACCTCACACGGATGGCACCCAAACACCACGGGGATGGCACCCAGAATTCCATGGTTGGCACCCAGAATTCCATGGTTGGCACCCAAAATCCCTCAGGGATGGCACCCAGTGGAAAGGGCTCCCCAGGCCCCTTTGGGGTGGCACCAGAGCCCGGTGGGAGTGACACCAAAAGTCCCGTGGGAACGGCACCCAAAACTCCTTGGGGACAACACCCAAATCCCTGGGGGGGTAAAAACCAGAGGGAATGTCACCCAGAGCCCTGTGAGGTGTCACCCAGTGCCCCACGGGAATGTCACCCAGAGCCCCGCGGGAATGTCACCCAGAGCCCTGTGAGGTGTCACCCAGTGCCCCATGGGAATGTCACCCAGAGCCCTGTGAGGTGTCACCCAGAGTCCCACAGGAATGTCACCAAGAGTCCCACGGGAATGTCACCCAGAGCCACACGGGAATGTCACCCAGAGCCCCGTGAGGTGTCACCCAGAACCCCACAGGAATGTCACCCAGAGCCCCTCGGGAATGTCACCCAGAGTCCCACGGGAATGTCACCCAGAGTCCCTTGAGGTGTCACCCACATCCCAGGGAGCCTCAGGCTCAGGGCTTTGCCCTTTGACACCGTCACAGACCGGGCAGGTGACACCTCTGGGTGCCACCAGCTCTGGGTCCCTGTCCCCCTTGTCACCCTAATCCTGCCCCCCCAAGCCACAGCCACGTCCCGAGGCGGGGACAGCGGGTGGCACTTGGGGACAGGGAGGGCAGCCTGAACTGGGCAGACTGGGAGGCCACTGGTGGGGCACGGGGGCCACCTGCCGGGCAGAGGGGACAGTGCCACCCTGACAGAGGGGACACAGCGGGGGTGGCACTGTCCCCCCTGCCCGGCTCCCTGCGCAGGGAGCGCTGGTGGCCCCGGCAGGTGGCCCGGTGGCCCCAGGGGGTGACCTGGGGACAATGTCCCACGCAGTGACACCCGGGTGTGCTCAGGGCTGGGCGCTGGCAGCAGGTGGCACTGGCACGACACAGTGTCCCGAGATGGGGACAAAACAGCTCCGAATTGGGGACAAAACACGAAACTGGGGACAAAGCCACGTGCCAGCCGTTGTCACCTCCCCGTTGTCACCCCCTCGTTGTCACCCCCTCGTTGTCACCCCCGAGCTGTTCCCATTCCCTGCACACTGATCCCAAACCTCATCCAAAAATTCGGATTATCCAGGGAACAGCTCTGCCTAATTAGCATCCATTAATTAATTGATTGCTTGATTGATTAATTGATTGATCAGCGCCCGTGGGATCCCAGCCTCACCTGGGACAACTTTTGCAGCTGCAAGGAGAGTTTAGGATGTGGGAGGAATCCTAAAAAAATCCTAAAATAATCCTTAAAAATCCTAAAAAAATCCCAAAATAATCCTAAAAAAGTCCTAAAAAAAGTCCTAAAAAATCCTTAAAAATCCTTTAAAAAATCCTAAAAATAATCCTTTAAAAATCCTTAAAAATTCCTTTAAAAATCCTAAAAAAATCCTAAAAAATCCTAATAAAAATCCTAAAAAACCACTAAAAAATCCTTTAAAAATCCTAAAAAAATTTTAAAAAACCTAAAAAAAAATCCTAAAAAATTTCTAAAATAATCCTAAAAAATCCTAAAAAATTCCTTTAAAAAATCCTAAAACATCCTAAAAACCCTAAAAAATCCTAAAAAAAATCCTAAAAAAATCCTAAAAATCCTTTAAAAATCCTAAAAAATCCTAAAAAATCCTAAAAAAATCCTTTAAAATCCTTTAAAAATTCCCTAAAAATTCCTAAAAAAATCCTAAAAAATCCTAAAAAAATCCTAAAAAAATAATAAAAAAAATCTTAAAAAATCCTAAAAATTCCCAAAATCCTAACAATCATCTTGGGGACCATGGCTTTGCTCAGGGGCAGGGGAGGACAGCACCTAAAAAATGAATTTTTGGAGTTCGAAAAAGCTCCAGGATGAATTTTGGGGTTGGAAAAGAGCTCCAGGATGATCAATCCTCACAGTAGCACCTCCAGCTGCTCCTTCCCAAATGGAAAAACGTCCAGGGAGGGTTTGGGAGCCGATCCTGAGGTCACAGCCGGGATGCAGAGCCCAAACACCATCCAGATTTCAAGGTATGTACAAATTTTATTTACAGTAATTTCACGACTATAAGCCGCACCCTTTGGACTAAAATCTTCCCCCGAACCCGGAAGTGCGGCTTAGAGTCCGGTGCGCCTTATATGGGCAAAGTTCGGAAATTTGCCAACCCAGAAGTGCAATCTGTGAGCTGCGCCGGGACCTGCGGGAGCCGCGGCCGTGCGGGGGGAGTTGGGAACCGCGGGAGCTGCGGCTGCTGGGTGGGGAAACCGGGAAGCGGCGCGGCCACCGGCTGGGAGGAGTGCTGAAAAGTGGCGAGAAAGCGTCGCGGGAAAGCGCCGAAAACAGCGCCGCCGGCCCCATAAGCGGCACCGTCATGGCCCCATAAGCAGTGCTGGCCACCGCCACCACTGTGACCCCATAAACTGTATCACCAGCCCCATAAGCAGCATCGCCAGCCCTGTAAACAGCGCTGTGGCCCCGTAAACAGCACCGCTGGCCCCATAAACTGCGTCACTGTGGCCCCATAAACAGCATTGCCGGCCCCGTAAACAGCGCCACTGCAGCCCCGTAAATAGCACTGGCTGCGGCCGCCGCTGCAGCCCCATAAACTGCATCACCCACCCCATAAGCAGCATCGCTGACCCCGTAAACAGCACCACTGGCCCTGTAAACTGTGTCACCGGCCCTGTAAGCAGTGCTGGCTGTGGCCACCGCTGCGGCCCTGTAAGCAGCACCGACAACCACCGCAGCTGCGGCCCCATAAGCAGCATCGCCGGCCCTGTAAACAGTGCCGCTGTGGCCCCATAAACTGCGCCACTGTAGCCCCATAAACAGCACCGCCGGCCGTGTAAGTGGTGCCATCGTGGTCCCATAAGCAGCACCGACAACCGCCGCTGCTGTGGCCCCATAAGCAGCATCGCCGGTCCCATAAACAGCGCCGCTGTGGCCCCGTAAATAGCACCAACAACCGCTGCGGCCCCGTAAGCAGCATCGCCGGCCCCATAAGCAGCACCAACAACCGCCGCTGCTGCGGACCCGTAAGCAGCACCACCGACCCCATAAGCAGCGCCGCTGTGACCCCGTAAACTGCATCGCTCTGGCCCCGTAAGCAGCGCCATCGCGGCCCCATAAGCAGCACCGACAACCGCTGCCACTGTGGCCCCATAAGCAGCATCGCCAGACCCATAAGCGGCGCCGTCACGGCCCTGTAAGCAGCACCGACAACTGCCGCCGCTGCAGCCCCATAAGCAGCATCGTCGGCCCCATAAGCAACATCGCTGGCCCCATAAGCAGCACCGCTGGCCCCATAAACAGACCCGGCTGTGGCCACCGTTGCGGCCCCATAAACAGCGTCACCGGCCCCATAAACAGCACCGCTGGTCCCGTAAACAGCGCTGGCTGCAGCTGCCGTTGTGGCTCCATAAACAGCGCCGCCGGCCCCAAAAGTGCCACCAGACCCCACCGCGGCCACGGCCCCGAGTCACCGCCGCTGCCCCGAGCCCCGCGTCATCAGCTGACACCGGGGGTGGGCGGGAGTGCCGGGCCCCGTGCACAGGGAGGACACTTGGGGCTGTGTTTAAAGGTTGCACCAATCTGTTTAAATGTTTGAGTAATTTGAGCCCCTGCCAGTGAACTCCACGATCGTGGGATTCTGTCACTAATTCGTTACTTTGTCACGCGCGGTGCGGATCTTCGCGGCAAAAAAAAGCGCGCCTTATAGTCCGGTGCGCCTTGTGGTCGTGAAATTACTGTAATTAAAAAAAAACTAACAAAAAACCCCAAAAAACCACAAAAAAAAACCCAAAACCAAAAACTAACAAACAAACAAAAAACAAAAAAAACCCCAACCCAGAAACAAAACAAAAAAAACCCAAAAAAAACCCAAAACCAAAACCAACCAACCAAAAAACCAAACAATTTAAAAAAACCCACCAAAAAACTCCAACCAAAAACAGAGAGAGAAAAAAAATAAAATTTACAGTTCTTAAATTATACACAACTCTTGGAGAGGTTGTACCCAGAGGTAACCAAAAAAGAAAGAGAAAGGAAAAATAACCAAGATTTGACTCAACCAAAGGGCAAAACCACCCCAAAATCTCTTCAGGAAATGAGCACAGGGGGGAATTGTGGGAGCAGGATGTGGAGGAGGAAAAAAAAATTTAAAAATATAAAATTTAAAGATATCTGGTGGAGGGGAGGGAGAGGAGGGATCAGAGCTTTGCATCCTCAAAAATCATCCCTGAAATGAAAAAATTCAGGGCAGAGGAGGTGGGGATGTGTCCACTCAGTTTCTCATTCCATGGATAAAAAATGAGGGGAAAAAATGAGATTTTTTAATTTTATTTTTTTTTTTTTGGCAAAAGAAGGCAAAGGTTGTTCCCAAAGCAGCTCCGAGGGCTGTGGCAAAGTTTGGCAGAGGGAATTCCCCAGGTGACTCCACCACTGATTTGTGAGGAATAAAAACACCAAAAAACACCCTGAGGATGATTTTTAAAAACTCTCAAGATGATTAAAAAAACTTGAAGATGATAAAAAAAACCTGAAGATGATTTAAAAAAGCCTGAAGATGATAAAAAAACCCTGAAGATGATTAAAAAAAGCCTGAAGATGATAAAAAAAAGCCTGAAGGTGATTTTTTTAAAAATGAAGATGATTTTTAAAAAGCTGAAGATGATAAAAAAAACTTGAAGATGATAAAACCTGAAGATGATAAAAAAAAAAGCTGAAGATGATAAAAAAATGAAGATAATAAAAAAACCCCTTAAGATGAAAAAAAAACCCTGAAGAAGATTTAAAAAATTAGGATTATTAAAAAAAAAACGATAATAAAAAAACCCTGAAGATGATAAAAAAAAAGCTAAGATGATTTTTTAAAAAATGAAGATTTTAAAAAAACCCTGAAAATGATAAAAAAAAAAAAATTAAATTATAAAAAAACCCTGAAGATGATCCAAAAACTCTCTTACTCCACTTTTTCATCACGAGGTTGGTGAAGATTTTTTGTGGAGGGGGGGAAGATTTTTTTGGGAGAAAAAAAGGAAATTTTGGGTGAAATAAAAATAAGGGGGTGGGACAGGAGCAGGAGCTGCTTTTTCCTCCAGAAAAAAATCCTGGAATTGTCCCAACCTGGGAAATTTTCATTTTTGTGGCTCCAGATCCATCCCTTGTGTCTCACACAGCCAGCTGTGCTTTCCCTTTTTTAATTTTAATTTTAATTTTTTATTTTTATTATTTTTATTTTTTTGGGAATCCCATTTAGTGTTCCCCACCTTTAGGATGCCCTAAATGAATGGAGACAAAAAAAAAAAAAATAAAAAACCTACAAAGGAAGGGGAAGAGGGAATTAGAACACTATTTTTATACAATATTGAAAAAATACAAATTTTTATTGTGATTTTTTTTTTGGTTGCCTTTTTTTTTGTCCTGTTTTTTTTTTCTTTTTTGTATTTTTTTTTTCTCGTTTTTTTTTGAAGCTTTTTAAACTGAAATCACCACCCAGCACTGGACTCTACTCCTAAGTAGCACCTACAAGTAAAATTTTTATAGCACAAGCAAAAAACTGCCAGGGCAGCAGGAAAAAAGCGAGTTCAAGGTGGCCCCTCCCTCCCCCAAAAAGAGTTAATTACATCATTACAGGTTAAAGAATTCAGGAATCTCACCCTCCAACAAGCCACAAATGCTAGATAGAGAATTTCAGCACAGAATTAGCCACAGCCCTACACCACTGCTGGAAAAAGAGGGGAAAAATAAAAATAAAAATAAAAAAATTGAGGGGAAAAATAAAAAAAAAAAAGGAGGAGGAAAAATAAAAAATAAAAATAAAAATAAAGGAGGGGAAAAATTAAAAAAAGGAGGGGAAAAAATAAAAAATAAAAATAAAGGAGAGGGAAAAATAAAAAATAAAAATAAAAAAAAAGAGGGAAAAATTAAAAAAAAGAGGGAAAAATAAAAAAAAGGAGGGGAAAAATAAAAATAAAGGAGAGGGAAAAATAAAAAAAAGAGGGAAAAATAAAAAAAAGGAGGGGAAAAATAAAAATAAAGGAGAGGGGAAAATAAAAAAAAAGGAGAGGAAAAAATAAAAAAGAGGGAAAAAAAGAGGGAAAAATTAAAAAAAAGGAGGGGGAAAAAAAAAAAAGGAGGGGAAAAAATAAAAAAAAGAGGGAAAAATTAAAAAAAAAAGGAGGAAAAAAAAAGAGAGGGAAAAATAAAAAAAAAGGAGGGGAAAAATAAAAATAAAGGAGGGGAAAAATAAAAAAAAGAGGGAAAAATAAAAAAAAGGAGAGGGAAAAATAAAAAAAAAGGAGAGGGAAAAATTAAAAAAATAGGGAAAAATAAAAAAAAAAGAGAGGGAAAAATTAAAAAAAAGAAGGGGAAAAATTAAAGAAAAGGAGAGGGAAAAATAAAATAATTAGGGAAAAATAAAAAAAAGAGGGAAAAATAAAAATAAAGGAGGGGAAAAATAAAAATAAAGGAGAGGGAAAAAAATTTAAAAAGAGGGAAAAATAAAAAAAGGAGAGGGAAAAATAAAAAAAAGGAGAGGGAAAAATAAAAAAAGGAGAGGGAATAAATAAAAAAAAAGGGAAAAATAAAAAAAAAAGGAGGGGAAAAATAAAAAAAAGGAGAGGAAAAAATAAAAAAAAAAGAGGGGGAAAAATAAAAAATAAAAATTAAAAAAGGAGAGGGAAAAAACCTTTGCTTCGTGCCCAGAATTAACAGAAAGGAAATTCGTGGAAGGTTTTTTTATTAAGGAAAATCATGCCAAAGCCAAGTGGGATTTGATGAAATTTTTTTGGTTTTTTTGTTGGTTTTTTTTTGTTGTTTTCTCCCCCCTCCCCCCAAAAGCAAAAGAAATCAAAGAAGTGATTGTGCTTTATGAACAGAGATGGGTTGGGACCTGGAAAAGGAATTTTTTCTGGGAGAATGACAAATCTGACATTCAGAACTCTGCTCAGGGTGGGTTGATTTTTTTTTTCTTTTTTTTGTTTTTTTCCCTGCATCACAAATGATTTCATCCAAACCCCTCTGAAAAAAAAAAAAAATCCCCAAAAGAAAACAGCAGGTAACATTCAGCTTGAAAAATCCATCTCAGTTTGAATCTCTGATGCACAATTATCCCAATTCAAGTATCCCAAGGATTTACTCAGCAGATTTTTAGGAACAACAGCAAAAAAAAAAAAAATAATAATAATAATTAAAAAAAAAAAAAATCTCTCAGCTTGCTGCAAGACACCAGGAGAAATCCAACATTCCAATTCCCAAACATCCTGGAGGAAAAAAAAAAAAAACAAACCAAAATAAAAAACCAAACCAACCAACAAAAAAAAAAACAGAGTGACTTCATTTGCTTCCTTAGTTGGTGCTTTTTAGGTTTTTTTTTTTTTATTCAGCTCAAATTTTGTGTGGGTTTTTTTTGTTTTCTTAACTCTTAAGGAATTTTATCCTGTTGTACACACACAAGCAGATGGTGCAGAAGAGGGAGGAAAGAAAGATTTCAAAAAAAAAAAAAAGAAAAAAAATCAAAATCGGCGCCGATGGATTCGTGGACTTTGGCCAAAGGGACAATTCCAATTCCAAGGCCAATCCATCTGGTCAGAGCAATTCCCAGTGCCAGATTTCCAGCAAAAAAAGGGTGGAGGAAAGAAAGAAATACAGAAAATAATAATAATAATAATTATAACAACAAAGCCAAGTGGAAGGCAGTGAAGGTTCCAGGTGGGACAGAAATTTCACGTCCACGAGCTCCGGCTCAATCCCAGGTCCAGGAGGGTTCCAGGTTCTTCCTGATCCACCCCAGGCCAGGGGAATAAACATCCAGAGCTTCTCCAGAATCCCCCAGGGCATCCAGCAGTGCCCACAGTTCGGGAGGGCAGGGAGGAGTCCACAGCCACACCTGAAATCCTGAAATCCCGAAATTCCGAAATTCCGAAATCCTGAAATTCCCAAATTCCGAGGCGTTCTCCAGCTCCACTCATTTGAGTTCTTTTCTTTACTTAAATCTCTTTTTTTTTTTTTCTTTTAGAGGAGCCCCTTCCATCCCTACACAGCTCTACCACCCCCAAGGTTTTAACCTCCAACATGCCAGGTGGAAATCTCGATCCAACAGCAAATCCATCAGCAAATCCAACAGCAAATCCAACAGCCAAGAGTAAATCCAACAGCAAATCCAACAGCCAATCCAACACCAAATCCAAATCCAAGAGCAAATCCAACAGCCAATCCAACAGCAAATCCAACAGTAAATCCCTCTTTGTTTTTCCTGTTCTGTTTGGATTTTTGTTGGTTTTTTTTTTCTTTTTTTTTTTTGTTATTCCCTCCCTCCCAGGGCAGCTGTTTGGTAGCACACACCAAAAGTAGACTTGGCCAAAATGGAAAAAATCTCAAGCATGCATCCAGGTTGCATATTGCTACCAGAATGGAATGTTGGGAATACTCTAATGCACCTCAGGGAAAAAAAACCGGGAAATGACCGAGAGAGAGAAAAAAAAAAAAATCAAGATTCTAAAGGGTGATATATATATAGGTACATATATATATCAATGCTAGAATTCATAAAAACCTTGTTTAGTAATAAAAAAAATTGCTTTGTTTAAATATGAATATTATAGTCTGCTTCTCATGGTTAGGAAATTAGAGTGTCTCTGAAAAGCAGTGGCCTCCTCTACTACAACTCCATGTCCTGAGCCTCGTCCTCAGAGAAGTCGGACATGGAGCTCTCGGACGAGCTGTCCCCGGTGCCTTCTTCCTGCTCCTTTAGTGCTTCTTCTGTTGCATATTTCTGGATGTATTCTGGACAGGAAAGAAAAAAATTAAGTGTTTAGGGAGAGTTGAGCAAAATATGTGGGAGGTGTGAGAAGTTGGATCAATGATTTATGGTAAAATTTGTAATATAGTGAAATATCGTGAATAAAATAATAAAAATTACTGTAAGTTATGTTGGATATTTCTGGATGTATTCTGGATGGGAGAGAGGAAAATTCAATGTTTAGGGAGAGCTGAGCAAGAGGTGTGGGAGGTGTGAAAAGTTGGATCAATAATTTATTGCAAAAGTCGTAATATAGCGGAATATCGTGAACAAAAAGAATAAAAATTACTGTAAGTTATGTTGCATATTTCTGGATGTATTCTGGATGGGAGAGAAAAGAATGAAATGTTCAGGGATAGTTGAGCAACAGCTGTGGGAGCTTTGGGAAATTGCATTAATGATTTATTGTAAAATATGTGGAATATCGCGAAAAAAAATAATAAAATTCCTATAAGTTATCACAAAGATTAATACTGATCAATAATATAAATTATAAACTATAAATGATCCTATGGGCCAGACAAAGTTGTTGTTTTAGTGCTTCTGTTGGATATTTCTGGATGTATTCTGGATGGGAGAGAGGAAAATTAAATGTTTAGGGAGAGCTGAGCAACAGGTGGGGGAGGTGTGAGAAATTGCATCAATGGTTATAATATAGTAGAATACAGTGAATAAAAAGAATAAAAATTACTGTAAGTTATGTTGCATATTTCTGGATGTATTCTGGACAGGAAAGAAAAAAATTAAATGTTTAGGGAGAGCTGAGCAAAATATGTGGGAGGTGTGAGAAGTTGGATCAATAATTTATTGTAAAAGTCGTAATATAGTGAATATCGTGAATAAAAATAATAAAAAATATAAATTATCACAAAGATTAATACTGATAAATGATATGAATTATAAATTATAAATGATCCTATTATTGGTCAGAGAAGCTGTTGTTTTAGTGTTTCTGTTGGATATTTCTGGATGTATTCTGGACAGGAAAGAAAAAAATTAAATGTTTAGGGAGAGCTGAGCAATAGGGGTGGGATGTGTGAGAAGTTGGATCAATGATTTATGGTAAAATTGAATATCATGATGAATAAAAAGAATAAAATTACTATAAATTATTTTGCATATTTCTGGATGTATTCTGGATGGGAGAGAAAAGAATGAAATGTTTAGGGAGAGCTGAGCAACAGCTGTGGGAGCTGTGAGAAATTGTATTAATGATTTATTGTAAAATTTGTAATATAGTGAATATCGTGAATAAAAAAACCAAAAATTACTATAAGTTTTCACAAAGATTAATACTGATCAATCATATAAGTTATAAATGATCCTATGGGCCAGATAAAGCTGTTGTTTTAGTGCTTCTTCTTTTGGATATTTCTGGATGTATTCTGGATGGGAGAGAGGAAAATTCAATGTTTAGGGAGAGCTGAGCAATAGGGGTGGGAGGTGTGAGAAGTTGGATCGATGATTTATGGTAAAATTTGTAATATAGCGGAATATCGCGAATAAAAATAACAAAAATATAAATTATCACAAAGATTAATACAGATAAATTATACAAATATATAAATTATAAATGGTCCTATGGGCCAGATAAGCTGTTGTTTTAGTGCTTCTGTTGCATATTTCTGGATGTATTCTGGATGGGAGAGGAAAGAATGAAATGTTTAGGGAGAGCTGAGCAAGAGGTGTGGGAGCTGTGAGAAATTGCATCAATGGTTATAATATAGTAGAATACAGTGAATAAAAAGAATAAAAATTACTGTAAGTTATGTTGCATATTTCTGGATGTATTCTGGACAGGAAAGAAAAAAATTCAATGTTTAGGGAGAGCTGAGCAATAGGTGTGGGAGCTGTGAGAAATTGTATTAATGATTTATTGTAAAATATGTAATATAGTGGAATATCACGAATAAAAAAAAATAAAATTTACTATAAGTTATCACAAAGATTAATAATGATAAATTATACAAATATATAAATTATAAACGATCCTATGGGCCAGATAAGTTGTTGTTTTAGTGCTTCTGTTGGATATTTCTGGATGTATTCTGGATGGGAGAGAGGAAAATTCAATGTTTAGGGAGAGCTGAGCAACAGCTGTGGGAGGTTTGGGAAATTGCATTAATGATTTATTGTAAAATATGTGGAATATTGCGAATAAAAATAATTAAAATTCACTATAAGTTATCACAAAGATTAATACTGATCAATCATATAAATTATAAACTATAAATGATCCTATGGGCCAGATAAGCTGTGGTTTTAGTGCTTCTGTTGCATATTTCTGGATGTATTCTGGATGGGAGAGAGGAAAATTAGGTGTGGGAGGTGTGAGAAATCTGATCGATAATTTACGATAAAAGTCGTAATACAGCAGAATTTAATCAATAAAAAGAATAAAAATTACTATAAGTTTGTTGCATATTTCTGGATGTATTCTGGATGGAAGAGAGGAAAATTCAATGTTTAGGGAGAGCTGAGCAATAGGGGTGGGAGGTGTGAGAAATCTGATCAATGATTTATTGTAAAAGTTGTAACATAGCAGAATATCGCGAATAAAAAAAATAAAATTTACTATAAGTTATCACAAAGATTAATACTGATAAATTATATGAATTATAAATTATAAAAGATCCTATTATTGGTCAGAGAAGCTGTTGCTTTAGTGTTTCTGTTGCATATTTCTGGATGTATTCTGGATGGGAGAGAGGAAAATTAAATATTTAGGGAGAGCTGAGCAATAGGGGTGGGAGGTGTGAAAAGTTGGATCAATGATTTATCGTAAAATTGAATATCATGATGAATAAAAAGAATAAAAATTACTGTAAGTTATGTTGGATATTTCTGGATGTATTCTGGATGGGAGAGAGGAAAATTCAATGTTTAGGGTGAGCTGAGCAATAGGGGTGGGAGGTGTGAGAAGTTGGATCAATGATTTATGGTAAAATTTGTAATATAGTGGAATTTCATTAATAAAAAGAATAAAAAATATTATAAATTACCACAAATATTAATACTGATAAATGATACGAATTATAAATGATAAATGATCCTATTATTGGCCAGATAAGTTGTTGTTTTAGTGCTTCTGTTGGATATTTCTGGATGTATTCTGGAAGTTGTAATTCCTTGCACATCCCAGCAAAGGGAACCTGAGAGCTGGATTTGGGATTTGGGATTTCAAAATTCCTTTTGTGGGAACCTCAGAAATTCCCTCTGGGATTATCCCAAACCCACCTGAGCTTCCTCACTGGGGAAATTCCCACAAGTTTCAAACTCTGGGATTTATGGAATGATTTCCAAACTCTGGGATTTACTGAACCTGTTCCAAACTCTGGGATTTAAGGAACAAGTTCTCAACTCTGGGATTTACTGAGTTCCAGATTCTGGGATTTACTGAACAAGAACCAACTCTGGGATTTATGGAACAAGTCCTAAACTCTGGGATTTACTGAGCAAATTCCAAACTCTGGGATTTACTGAACAAGTCCCAAACTCTGAGATTTACTGAACCTGTTCCAAACTCTGAGATTTATGGAATAATTCCCAAACTCTGGGATTTACTCAACAAGTTCCAAACTTTGGGATTTATGGAACAAGTTCTCAACTCTGGGATTTACTGAGTTCCAAATTCTGGGATTTACTGAACAAATTGCAAACTCTGGGATTTACTGAACAAATTGCAAACTCTGGGATTTAAGGAACAAGTTCCAAACTCTGGGATTTAATGAGCAAGTTCCAAACTCTGGGATTTACTGAGTTCCAAATTCCAAACTCTGGGATTTACTGAGCAAGTTCCCAACTCTGGGATTTACTGAATTAATTCCAAACTCTGGAATTTATGAACAAGTTCCAAACTCTGGGATTTATTGAGCAAATTTCAAACTCTGAGATTTATTGAACAAGTTACAAACTCTGGGATTTACTGAGTTCCAAATTCTGGGATTTACTGAGTTCTAAATTCTGGGATTTAAAGAACAATTTCCAAACTCTTTACTGAGCAAATTCCAAACTCTGGGATTTATGATCAAGTTCCAAACTCTGGGATTTACTGAACAAATTCCAAACTCTGTGATTTATAAACAAGTTCCAAACTCTTGGATTTGCTGAGCAAGTTCCAAACTCTGGGATTTATGAACAAGTTCCAAATTCTGGGATTTAAAGAACAAATTCCAAACTCTGGGATTTACTCAACAAATTCCAAACTCTGGGATTTACTGAGCAGGTTCCAAACTCTGGGATTTACTGAGCAGGTTCCAAACTCTGGGATTTACTGAACAAGTTCAAAACTCTGGGATTTAACAAGTTCCAAACTCTGGGATTTACTGATCCAAACTCTGGGATTTAAAGAACAATTTCCAAACTCTTTACTGAGCAAATTCCAAACTCTGGGATTTACTGAGCACGTTTCAAGGTCTGGAATTTAACAAGTTCCAAACTCTGGGATTTACTGATCCAAACTCTGGGATTTACTGAACAAGTTCCCAACTCTGGATTTACTGAGTGCCAAACTCTGGGATTTAACTGAGCAAGTTCCAAATTCTGGGATTTACTGAGCAAATTCCAAATTCTGGAATTTATTAACAAGTTCCAAACTCTGGGATTTATTGAGCAAGTTCCAAATTCTGGGATTTAAAGAACAAATTCTAACTCTGGGATTTACTGAACAAGTTCCCAACTCAGGGATTTATGGAACAAGTTCAAAAATTTTGGGATTTATGAACAAGTTCCCAACTCTGGGATTTACTGAGTTCCAAATTCCAAACTTGGGATTTACTGAACAAATTCCAAACTCTGGGATTTACTGAGTTCTAAACTCTGGGATTTATGGAACAAGTTCAAAACTTTGGGATTTATGAACAAGTTCCCAACTCTGGGATTTACTGAGCAAATTCCAGACTCTGGGATTTATTGAGCAAGTTGAAACTCTGGGATTTATGGACAATTCCAAATTCTGGGATTTAAAGAACAAATTCCAAACTCTGGGATTTACTGAGTTCCAAACTCTGGGATTTAGGGAACAAGTCCCAAACTCTGGGATTTATGAACAAATTCCAAACTCTGGGATTTATTAAAAAAATTCCAAACTCTGAGATTTATGAACAAGTTCCCAACTCTGGGATTTATGAACAAATTCCAAACTCTGGGATTTATTAAAAAAATTCCAAACTCTGAGATTTATGAACAAGTTCCAAACTCTGGGATTTTCCTTCATCCCCAGAGATATCCCAGATCTCCCTTTGACTAAAATCAATTTTTCTCTATTTTTCCCAAGGATATTTTTATTTTTTTGGCCGTTTCCAGAGCACTTTCACTGCTGGCACTGGAGATTTTATCTCTATAAAATGGTGCAGGTTATAATAATGAAACTGCTGTGAGTGTGTTGATTGCTGTGAGTGTGTTGATTGCTGTGATTGTTGATTGCTGTGAGTGTTGATTGCTGTGAGTGTGTTGATTGCTGTGAGTGTGTTGATTGCTGTGATTGTTGATTGCTGTGAGTGTGCTGATTGCTGTGAGTGTGTTGATTGATTGCTGTGAGTGTGTTGATTGCTGTGAGTGTGTTGATTGCTGTGAGTGTGTTGATTGCTGTGAGTGTGTTGATTGCTGTGAGTGTGTTGATTGCTGTGAGTGTTGATTGCTGTGAGTGTGTTGATTGCTGTGATTGTTGATTGCTGTGAGTGTGTTGATTGCTGTGAGTGTGTTGATTGCTGTGAGTGTGCTGATTGCTGTGAGTGTGTTGATTGCTGTGAGTGTGTTGATTGCTGTGATTGTTGATTGCTGTGATTGTTGATTGCTGTGAGTGTGTTGATTGCTGTGATTGTTGATTGCTGTGAGTGTGCTGATTGCTGTGAGTGTGTTGATTGCTGTGAGTGTGCTGATTGCTGTGAGTGTGTTGATTGCTGTGATTGTTGATTGCTGTGATTGTTGATTGCTGTGAGTGTGTTGATTGCTGTGATTGTTGATTGCTGTGAGTGTTGATTGCTGTGAGTGTGCTGATTGCTGTGAGTGTGCTGATTGCTGTGAGTGTGCTGATTGCTGTGAGTGTGTTGATTGCTGTGATTGTTGATTGCTGTGATTGTTGATTGCTGTGATTGTTGATTGCTGTGATTGTTGATTGCTGTGATTGTTGATTGCTGTGATTGTTGATTGCTGTGAGTGTTGATTGCTGTGAGTGTTGATTGCTGTGAGTGTGTTGATTGCTGTGATTGTTGATTGCTGTGAGTGTTGATTGCTGTGAGTGTGTTGATTGCTGTGAGTGTGTTGATTGCTGTGATTGTTGATTGTTGTGAGTGTGCTGATTGCTGTGAGTGTGTTGATTGCTGTGAGTGTGTTGATTGCTGTGAGTGTGTTGATTGCTGTGAGTGTTGATTGCTGTGAGTGTGTTGATTGCTGTGATTGTTGATTGCTGTGAGTGTGCTGATTGCTGTGAGTGTGTTGATTGCTGTGAGTGTGCTGATTGCTGTGAGTGTGTTGATTGCTGTGATTGTTGATTGCTGTGATTGTTGATTGCTGTGAGTGTGCTGATTGCTGTGAGTGTTGATTGCTGTGAGTGTGTTGATTGCTGTGATTGTTGATTGCTGTGAGTGTGCTGATTGCTGTGAGTGTGCTGATTGCTGTGAGTGTGTTGATTGCTGTGAGTGTGTTGATTGCTGTGATTGTTGATTGCTGTGAGTGTGCTGATTGCTGTGAGTGTGTTGATTGCTGTGAGTGTGCTGATTGCTGTGAGTGTGTTGATTGCTGTGAGTGTGTTGATTGCTGTGAGTGTGTTGATTGCTGTGAGTGTGTTGATTGCTGTGAGTGTGTTGATTGCTGTGAGTGTTGATTGCTGTGAGTGTTGATTGCTGTGAGTGTGTTGATTGCTGTGAGTGTTGATTGCTGTGAGTGTTGATTGCTGTGAGTGTGTTGATTGCTGTGAGTGTTGATTGCTGTGAGTGTGTTGATTGCTGTGAGTGTTGATTGCTGTGAGTGTTGATTGCTGTGAGTGTGTTGATTGCTGTGAGTGTGTTGATTGCTGTGAGTGTGCTGATTGCTGTGAGTGTGTTGATTGCTGTGAGTGTGTTGATTGCTGTGATTGTTGATTGCTGTGATTGTTGATTGCTGTGAGTGTGTTGATTGCTGTGATTGTTGATTGCTGTGAGTGTGCTGATTGCTGTGAGTGTGTTGATTGCTGTGATTGTTGATTGCTGTGAGTGTGCTGATTGCTGTGAGTGTGTTGATTGCTGTGATTGTTGATTGCTGTGATTGTTGATTGCTGTGAGTGTGTTGATTGCTGTGAGTGTGTTGATTGCTGTGAGTGTGTTGATTGCTGTGAGTGTGTTGATTGCTGTGAGTGTGTTGATTGCTGTGAGTGTGTTGATTGCTGTGAGTGTTGATTGCTGTGAGTGTGTTGATTGCTGTGAGTGTTGATTGCTGTGAGTGTTGATTGCTGTGAGTGTGTTGATTGCTGTGATTGTTGATTGCTGTGATTGTTGATTGCTGTGAGTGTGTTGATTGCTGTGATTGTTGATTGCTGTGAGTGTGTTGATTGCTGTGAGTGTGTTGATTGCTGTGAGTGTTGATTGCTGTGAGTGTGTTGATTGATTGCTGTGAGTGTGTTGATTGCTGTGAGTGTTGATTGCTGTGAGTGTGTTGATTGATTGCTGTGAGTGTGTTGATTGCTGTGAGTGTGTTGATTGCTGTGAGTGTGCTGATTGCTGTGAGTGTGTTGATTGCTGTGAGTGTGTTGATTGCTGTGATTGTTGATTGCTGTGATTGTTGATTGCTGTGATTGTTGATTGCTGTGAGTGTTGATTGCTGTGAGTGTGTTGATTGCTGTGATTGTTGATTGCTGTGAGTGTTGATTGCTGTGAGTGTGTTGATTGCTGTGAGTGTGTTGATTGCTGTGATTGTTGATTGCTGTGAGTGTGCTGATTGCTGTGAGTGTTGATTGCTGTGAGTGTGTTGATTGCTGTGAGTGTGTTGATTGATTGCTGTGAGTGTGTTGATTGCTGTGAGTGTGTTGATTGCTGTGATTGTTGATTGCTGTGAGTGTGTTGATTGATTGCTGTGAGTGTTGATTGCTGTGAGTGTGTTGATTGCTGTGAGTGTGTTGATTGCTGTGATTGTTGATTGCTGTGAGTGTGCTGATTGCTGTGATTGTTGATTGCTGTGAGTGTTGATCGCTGTGAGTGTGTTGATTGCTGTGATTGTTGATTGCTGTGAGTGTGTTGATTGCTGTGATTGTTGATTGCTGTGAGTGTTGATCGCTGTGAGTGTGTTGATTGCTGTGATTGTTGATTGCTGTGAGTGTGTTGATTGCTGTGATTGTTGATTGCTGTGAGTGTTGATTGCTGTGAGTGTGCTGATTGCTGTGAGTGTGCTGATTGCTGTGAGTGTGTTGATTGCTGTGAGTGTGTTGATTGCTGTGAGTGTGCTGATTGCTGTGAGTGTGTTGATTGATTGCTGTGAGTGTGTTGATTGCTGTGAGTGTGTTGATTGCTGTGAGTGTGTTGATTGATTGCTGTGAGTGTGTTGATTGCTGTGAGTGTGTTGATTGCTGTGAGTGTGTTGATTGCTGTGAGTGTGTTGATTGCTGTGAGTGTGTTGATTGCTGTGAGTGTTGATTGCTGTGAGTGTGTTGATTGCTGTGATTGTTGAGTTGCTGTGAGTGTGTTGATTGCTGTGAGTGTGTTGATTGCTGTGAGTTGTGTTGATTGCTGTGAGTGTGTTGATTGCTGTGAGTGTGTTGATTGCTGTGATTGTTGATTGCTGTGATTGTTGATTGCTGTGATTGTTGATTGCTGTGAGTGTTGATTGCTGTGAGTGTTGATTGCTGTGAGTGTGCTGATTGCTGTGAGTGTGTTGATTGCTGTGATTGTTGATTGCTGTGAGTGTTGATTGCTGTGAGTGTGTTGATTGCTGTGAGTGTGTTGATTGCTGTGATTGTTGATTGTTGTGAGTGTGCTGATTGCTGTGAGTGTGTTGATTGCTGTGAGTGTGTTGATTGCTGTGAGTGTGTTGATTGCTGTGAGTGTTGATTGCTGTGAGTGTGTTGATTGCTGTGATTGTTGATTGCTGTGAGTGTGCTGATTGCTGTGAGTGTGTTGATTGCTGTGAGTGTGCTGATTGCTGTGAGTGTGTTGATTGCTGTGATTGTTGATTGCTGTGATTGTTGATTGCTGTGAGTGTGCTGATTGCTGTGAGTGTTGATTGCTGTGAGTGTGTTGATTGCTGTGAGTGTGCTGATTGCTGTGAGTGTGTTGATTGCTGTGAGTGTGCTGATTGCTGTGAGTGTGTTGATTGCTGTGAGTGTGTTGATTGCTGTGAGTGTGTTGATTGCTGTGAGTGTGTTGATTGCTGTGAGTGTGTTGATTGCTGTGAGTGTTGATTGCTGTGAGTGTTGATTGCTGTGAGTGTGTTGATTGCTGTGAGTGTTGATTGCTGTGAGTGTTGATTGCTGTGAGTGTGTTGATTGCTGTGAGTGTTGATTGCTGTGAGTGTGTTGATTGCTGTGAGTGTTGATTGCTGTGAGTGTTGATTGCTGTGAGTGTGTTGATTGCTGTGAGTGTGTTGATTGCTGTGAGTGTGCTGATTGCTGTGAGTGTTGATTGCTGTGATTGTTGATTGCTGTGAGTGTGTTGATTGCTGTGATTGTTGATTGCTGTGAGTGTGCTGATTGCTGTGAGTGTGTTGATTGCTGTGATTGTTGATTGCTGTGAGTGTGCTGATTGCTGTGAGTGTGTTGA
Source organism: Catharus ustulatus (assembly GCF_009819885.2). Lineage (NCBI taxonomy): Eukaryota > Metazoa > Chordata > Aves > Passeriformes > Turdidae > Catharus > Catharus ustulatus. The sequence goes on from NC_046224.1 coordinate 1,347,598, forward strand.
TTGCTGTGATTGTTGATTGCTGTGATTGTTGATTGCTGTGAGTGTGTTGATTGCTGTGAGTGTGTTGATTGCTGTGAGTGTGTTGATTGCTGTGAGTGTGTTGATTGCTGTGAGTGTGTTGATTGCTGTGAGTGTGTTGATTGCTGTGAGTGTTGATTGCTGTGAGTGTGTTGATTGCTGTGAGTGTTGATTGCTGTGAGTGTTGATTGCTGTGAGTGTGTTGATTGCTGTGAGTGTGTTGATTGCTGTGAGTGTGCTGATTGCTGTGAGTGTGTTGATTGCTGTGAGTGTGTTGATTGCTGTGATTGTTGATTGCTGTGATTGTTGATTGCTGTGAGTGTGTTGATTGCTGTGATTGTTGATTGCTGTGAGTGTGTTGATTGCTGTGAGTGTGTTGATTGCTGTGAGTGTTGATTGCTGTGAGTGTGTTGATTGATTGCTGTGAGTGTGTTGATTGCTGTGAGTGTTGATTGCTGTGAGTGTGTTGATTGATTGCTGTGAGTGTGTTGATTGCTGTGAGTGTGTTGATTGCTGTGAGTGTGCTGATTGCTGTGAGTGTGTTGATTGCTGTGAGTGTGTAGATTGCTGTGATTGTTGATTGCTGTGATTGTTGATTGCTGTGATTGTTGATTGCTGTGAGTGTTGATTGCTGTGAGTGTGTTGATTGCTGTGATTGTTGATTGCTGTGAGTGTTGATTGCTGTGAGTGTGTTGATTGCTGTGAGTGTGTTGATTGCTGTGATTGTTGATTGCTGTGAGTGTGCTGATTGCTGTGAGTGTTGATTGCTGTGAGTGTGTTGATTGCTGTGAGTGTGTTGATTGATTGCTGTGAGTGTGTTGATTGCTGTGAGTGTGTTGATTGCTGTGATTGTTGATTGCTGTGAGTGTGTTGATTGATTGCTGTGAGTGTTGATTGCTGTGAGTGTGTTGATTGCTGTGAGTGTGTTGATTGCTGTGATTGTTGATTGCTGTGAGTGTGCTGATTGCTGTGAGTGTGTTGATTGCTGTGATTGTTGATTGCTGTGAGTGTTGATCGCTGTGAGTGTGTTGATTGCTGTGATTGTTGATTGCTGTGAGTGTGCTGATTGCTGTGAGTGTTGATTGCTGTGAGTGTGTTGATTGCTGTGAGTGTGTTGATTGCTGTGAGTGTGTTGATTGCTGTGAGTGTGCTGATTGCTGTGATTGTTGATTGCTGTGAGTGTGCTGATTGCTGTGAGTGTTGATTGCTGTGAGTGTGCTGATTGCTGTGAGTGTGTTGATTGCTGTGAGTGTGCTGATTGCTGTGAGTGTGTTGATTGCTGTGAGTGTGTTGATTGCTGTGAGTGTGTTGATTGCTGTGAGTGTGTTGATTGCTGTGAGTGTGTTGATTGCTGTGAGTGTTGATTGCTGTGAGTGTTGATTGCTGTGAGTGTGTTGATTGCTGTGAGTGTTGATTGCTGTGAGTGTTGATTGCTGTGAGTGTGTTGATTGCTGTGAGTGTTGATTGCTGTGAGTGTGTTGATTGCTGTGAGTGTTGATTGCTGTGAGTGTTGATTGCTGTGAGTGTGTTGATTGCTGTGAGTGTGTTGATTGCTGTGAGTGTGCTGATTGCTGTGAGTGTGTTGATTGCTGTGATTGTTGATTGCTGTGATTGTTGATTGCTGTGATTGTGCTGATTGCTGTGAGTGTGTTGATTGCTGTGATTGTTGATTGCTGTGAGTGTGCTGATTGCTGTGAGTGTGTTGATTGCTGTGAGTGTGTTGATTGCTGTGAGTGTGTTGATTGCTGTGAGTGTGTTGATTGCTGTGATTGTTGATTGCTGTGAGTGTTGATTGCTGTGAGTGTGTTGATTGCTGTGAGTGTGTTGATTGCTGTGAGTGTGTTGATTGCTGTGAGTGTGTTGATTGCTGTGAGTGTTGATTGCTGTGAGTGTGTTGATTGATTGCTGTGATTGTTGATTGCTGTGAGTGTGTTGATTGCTGTGATTGTTGATTGCTGTGAGTGTGTTGATTGCTGTGAGTGTGCTGATTGCTGTGAGTGTGTTGATTGCTGTGAGTGTGCTGATTGCTGTGAGTGTGTTGATTGCTGTGAGTGTGCTGATTGCTGTGAGTGTGTTGATTGCTGTGATTGTTGATTGCTGTGATTGTTGATTTGCTGTGGAGTGTGTTGATTGCTGTGATTGTTGATTGCTGTGAGTGTTGATTGCTGTGAGTGTGCTGATTGCTGTGAGTGTGCTGATTGCTGTGAGTGTGTTGATTGCTGTGAGTGTGCTGATTGCTGTGAGTGTGTTGATTGCTGTGAGTGTGTTGATTGCTGTGATTGTTGATTGCTGTGATTGTTGATTGCTGTGATTGTTGATTGCTGTGAGTGTTGATTGCTGTGAGTGTTGATTGCTGTGAGTGTGTTGATTGCTGCTGTGAGTGTTGATTGCTGTGAGTGTGTTGATTGCTGTGAGTGTGTTGATTGCTGTGATTGTTGATTGTTGTGAGTGTGCTGATTGCTGTGAGTGTGTTGATTGCTGTGAGTGTGTTGATTGCTGTGAGTGTGTTGATTGCTGTGAGTGTTGATTGCTGTGAGTGTGTTGATTGCTGTGATTGTTGATTGCTGTGAGTGTGTTGATTGCTGTGAGTGTGTTGATTGCTGTGAGTGTGCTGATTGCTGTGAGTGTGTTGATTGCTGTGATTGTTGATTGCTGTGATTGTTGATTGCTGTGAGTGTGCTGATTGCTGTGAGTGTTGATTGCTGTGAGTGTGTTGATTGCTGTGAGTGTGCTGATTGCTGTGAGTGTGTTGATTGCTGTGAGTGTGCTGATTGCTGTGAGTGTGTTGATTGCTGTGAGTGTGTTGATTGCTGTGAGTGTGTTGATTGCTGTGAGTGTGTTGATTGCTGTGAGTGTGTTGATTGCTGTGAGTGTTGATTGCTGTGAGTGTTGATTGCTGTGAGTGTGTTGATTGCTGTGAGTGTTGATTGCTGTGAGTGTTGATTGCTGTGAGTGTGTTGATTGCTGTGAGTGTTGATTGCTGTGAGTGTGTTGATTGCTGTGAGTGTTGATTGCTGTGAGTGTTGATTGCTGTGAGTGTGTTGATTGCTGTGAGTGTGTTGATTGCTGTGAGTGTGTTGATTGCTGTGAGTGTGCTGATTGCTGTGAGTGTGCTGATTGCTGTGATTGTTGATTGCTGTGGTTGTTGATTGGGGCTCACCTTTGATTTTCTGTTTGTACTCCTCTGGCCGGTGCAGGTACATGGCGGCAGCGTCTCCGTTCAGGGGGTCGATGGGGTTGGGGTAAGCCAGCAGCTGGGGCAGGAAGGACTCAAGATGTGGTGAGATCTGCAAGGCAAACACGATGTTGATTCAGGGTTTCAGAGGTAAAGCAATCCCAAAAAAATCAGTCTGGAACGTCCAGGTTGAGTTTCAAGGGGGGAAATGAAGTGAGAATTTGGGAAGGGGGTGGGGTAAAGGGAATAAAATTAAAAATAAAAGCAAAAATAAAAAATAAAAATAAAATAAAAATAAAAATAAAATTAAAAGTAAAAATAAAAAGTAAAAATAAAAAGTAAAAATAAAAATAAATAAAAGTAAAAAAAAAAAAGTAAAAATAAAAAATAAAAGTAAAAATAAAAATAAAAGTAAAATTAAAAGTAAAAATAAAAATTAAAGTAAAAATAAAAATAAAAAAATAAAAAAATTAAAGTAAAATTAAAATAAAGTAAAATTAAAAATAAAAATAAAAGTAAAAATAAAAGTAAACATAAAAATAAAATTAAAATAAAAATAAAAGCAAAAATAAAAATAAAAGTAAAATAAAAATAAAAGTAAAATTTAAAATAAAAATAAAAGCAAAAATAAAAATAAAAGCAAAACTAAAAATAAAAGCAAAAAATAAAATAAAAGTAAAAATAAAAATAAAGGTAAAAAAATAAAAACTAAAGTAAAAATAAAAATAAAAGTAAAAATAAAAATAAATAAAAATAAAATAAAAATAAAAATAAAAGTAAAAATAAAAAATAAAAGTAAAAATAAAAAATAAAAGTAAAAATAAAAAGTAAAAATAAAAATAAAAGTAAAAATAAAAAGTAAAATTAAAATAAAAGTAAAAATAAAAGGTAAAAATAAAAATAAAAATAAAAATAAAAATAAAAGTAAAAATAAAAGTAAAAATAAAAAGTAAAAAAATAAAAAGTAAAATTAAAATAAAAGTAAAAATAAAAGTAAAATTAAAAATAAAAGCAAAATAAAAATAAAAGTAGAAAATAAAAAGTAAAAATAAAAAAAATAAAAGTAAAAATTAAAAAAAGTAAAAGTAAAAATAAAAGTAAAATTAAAAATAAAAGTAAAAATAAAAATAAAAAGTAAAAATAAAAAAGTAAAAAAATAAAAAAATAAAGTAAAAATAAAAATAAAAGTAAAAATAAAAATAAAAAGTAAAAATAAAAAAAGTAAAAAAATAAAAAATAAAGTAAAAATAAATAAAAGTAAAAATAAAAATAAAAGCAAAATTAAAAATAAAAGCAAAAATAAAAATAAAAGTAGAAAATAAAAAGTAAAAATAAAAAGTAAAAATAAAGGTAAAAAAAATAAAAGAAAAACATTAAAGTAAAAATAAAAATAAAAAAAAGTAAAAGTAAAAGCAAAAATAAAAAAACAAAAATTAAAATTAAAATAAAAATTAAAAGCAAAAAAAAAAATAGAAAAAATAAAAATAAAACCAAAAACAAAAGCAAAAATAAAAATAAAAGTAAAAATAAAATACAAGTAAAAATAAAAATAAAAAAGTAAAAATAAAAATAAAAATAAAATAGATTTCTTTAACCAGAAATGATCACTCTGCAGCATCAGAGGCAATCTCACCTCTTACCGGTAAAAAAAATCTCTTTATTTTTTTTTGAGATTTTGGCTCAGGAAGGAGTTTCAAATTCAGTAAAAAACCCCAAAAATGGCCTGAAATTATCTGTAACCCAACTCACCATAGAGAGCTGTCCAGGTTTTGATTGATTACATCTAGACATACAGTTCCTGACCTGGAATACACAGAAAAAAAATGGAATTAACAGTGGAAAATAGAAAAAAAAAAATTGAAATTGAAAATTGGAATTGAAAAAAAAAAAGGGAATTGAAAAAAAAAAATGGGAATTGAAAAAAAAATGGGAATTTAAAAAAAAAAAGGAATTGAAAAAAAAAATCCTCCCCAATTTATTTATTTATTTAATTATTCCTTTAATTTCTATCTTCCCAAGAGAAAATAAATTGGAATTTTTACTGCTATGGAAGCAGAGGAATAAATAAAATAATAATAAAAAAGGGGAAATATCTTGAATTTTGGAGGATTTAATGGAAAAAGATTCACTCACGCTTCATCAATGTTGGGATGGAAGATTTTATTCATGAATCCTGCAAGGAGAAAACAGAGAAATCAGCAGGAAAAATTATAAATTTATTTTTTTTTACATGAGAAATGTGGAATTTAGTAAATTCTGTGCTAGAAATAATTCAAATAATTCATTTATCATTTCCACCCTGGGCTCCATCCCCTGAAAATTCAGGAAATAAATTCAAGAAATTCAGAAAATTCAGAAATAAATTCAGGAAATTCAGAGAAATTCAGGAAATTCAGAGAAATTCAGGAAATAAATTCAGGAAATTCAGGAAATAAATCTAGAAAATAAATCCAGAAAATTTCAGGAAATAAATCCAGAAAATTCAGGAAATAAATCCAGGAAATTCAGGAAATAAATTCAGGAAATTCAGGAAATAAATCCAGAAAATTCAGGAAATGAATCCAGAAAATTCAGGAAATAAATCCAGGAAATTCAGGAAATAAATTCAGAAAATTCTGGAAATAAATCCAGAAAATTCAGGAAATTCAGGAAATAAATCCAGGAAATAAATCCAGGAAATTCAGGAAATAAATTCAGGAAATTCAGGAAATAAATTCAGGAAATAAATCCAGGAAATAAATCCAGGAAATTCAGGAAATAAATTCAGGAAATAAATCCAGGAAATAAATCCAGGAAATTCAGGAAATAAATTCAGGAAATTCAGGAAATAAATTCAGGAAATAAATCCAGAAAAATCAGGAAATAAATTCAGGAAATTCAGGAAATAAATTCAGGAAATAAATTCAGGAAATAAATCCAGGAAATTCAGGAAATAAATTCAGGAAATCCAGAAATTCAGGAAATAAATCCAGAAAATTCAGGAAATAAATTCAGGAAATTCAGGAAATAAATTCAGGAAATAAATCCAGGAAATTCAGGAAATAAATCCAGGAAATTCAGGAAATAAATTCAGGAAATTCAGGAAATAAATTCAGGAAATAAATCCAGGAAATTCAGGAAATAAATTCAGGAAATTCAGGAAATAAATTCAGGAAATAAATTCAGGAAATCCAGAAATTCAGGAAATAAATCCAGAAAATTCAGAAAATAAATTCAGGAAATAAATTCAGGAAATAAATCCAGGAAATAAATTTTCTTTTTCCTTGTTGTGCCACCTTTCTAAATTAAGAACCTGAAATAAATCTTTTTCCCCATTGTGCCACTTTTTTTTATTGAAAATTTAAAATTAATCTTCTTTTTCCAGTTGTGCCATTTTTTAATTGAGAATTTGAAATAAATCTTCCTTTGCTGTGCCACCTTTCTAAATTGAAAATTTAAAATAAATTTTCTTTTTCTTTGTTGTGCCACCATTTTTAATTTGAGAATTTGAAATAAATTTTCTTTTTCCCTGTTGTGCCACCTTTTTAAATTGAGAATTTGAAATAAATATTATTTTTCTTTGTTGTGCCACCTTTCTAAATTGAGAATTTTAAATAAATATTATTTTTCTTTGTTGTGCCCCCTTTTTTTATTTGAGAATTTGAAATAAATCCTATTTTTCCCTGTTGTGCCACTTTTTAAATTGATAATTTTAAATAAATCTTCGTTTTCTTTGTTGTGCCACTTTTTAAATTGAGAATTTGAAATTTGAAGAAATTCAGATCTGGGGACATTGACTCAACCCATGGAAAAATCTCCTTTAAGGACTCCAAAATTATGGAAATTTTCTTTCCAGAACAGCCCAAAAAATCCTAAAAAATTCAATATTTGCTATTTTAAAAATTCTAAATCTCCCCCACCATCACCCAGCAGTTTGAGCAATCCCATCAAATATTTACAAGTTGAAATCAGGTCCTGGATCCATTTTGCTGAGTCTGATCCTAAATCCTCTTTTTTTTGTTTTTTTTTGGGGTGGGGTGGAAGCAAATAATGGAAAGAGAGGGTGGAGAAGGCACTGGAATAAAATAAAATAACAAAAATAAAAATAATAAATAAATAAAAATAAAAATAAAATAAAAATAAAAAATTCCCATCCTAATACCTGGAAAATTTGGGAATGTGGAAAATTCCCATCCTAATATTTGGATAACTTTGGGATATGAAGAGTCCCACCCTAATATCTGGAAAATTTGGGAAATATGGAATATTCTCACTCTAATTCCTGGAAAATTTGGGAATGTGGAAAATTCCCATCCTAATATTTGGAGGAATGTGGAAAAATTTTCACCCTAACAGCTAAAAAATTGGGAATATGGAACATTTCCTCCCTAATATTTTGATAACTTGGGAATATGCAAAATTCCCACTCTAATAATTGGAAAATTTGGGAATGTAGAAGATTCCCATCCTAATATTTGGATAACTTTAAAATGTGCAAGATTCCCACTCTAGTAATTGGAAAATTTGGGAATGTGGAAAACTCCCATCCTAATATTTGGATAAATCTGGAATACGGAAGATTCCCATCCTAATGCCTGGAAAATTTGGGAAATATGGAAGATTCTCACCCTAAAACCTGGAAAATTTGGGAATGTGGAAAATTTCCATCCTAATATTTGGATAACTTTGGAATATGGAAGAGTCCCACCCTAATACCTGGAAAATTTGGGAATATGGAACATTTCCTCCCTAATATTTGGATAACTTGGGAATGTGCAAGATTCCCATCCTAATGCCTGGAAAATTTGGGAATATGGAAAATTCCCATCCTAATATTTGGATGGAATGTGGAAGATTTTCACCCTAACAGTTAAAAAAATTGGGAATATGGAACATTTCCTAATATTTGGATAACTTTAAAATGTGCAAGATTCCCACTCTAATAATTGGAAAATTTGGGAATGTGGAAAATTCCCATCCTAATATTTGGATAACTTTAAAATGTGCAAGATTCCCACTCTAATAATTGGAAAATTTGGGAATGTGGAAGATTTCCTCCTTAATATTTGGATAAATTTGGAATATGGAAGATTCTGACCCTAATAACTGGATGGAATGTGGAAGATTCCCACATTAACACCTAAAAAATTGGGAATATGGAACATTTCCTCCCTAATATTTGGATAACTTGGGAATGTGCAAGATTCCCACTCTAATAATTGGAAAATTTGGGAATGTGGAAAATTCCCATCCTAATATTTGGAGGAATGTGGAAGATTTTCACCCTAACACCTAAAAATTTGGGAATGTGGAAAATTTCCTCCCTAATATTTGGATAACTTGGGAATATGCAAAATTTCCATCCTAATACCTGGAAAATTTGAGAATGTGGAAAATTCCCATCCTAATATTTGGATAACTTTGGAATATGGAAGAGTCCCAGCCTAATATCTGGAAAATTTGGGAAATATGGAATATTCTCACTCTAATTCCTGGAAAATTTGGGAATGTGGAAAATTTCCTCCCTAATATTTGGATAACTTTAAAATGTGCAAGATTCCCACTCTAATAATTGGAAAATTTGGGAATGTGGAAAATTCCCATCCTAATATTTGAGTAACTTTGGAATATTGAAGATTCTGACCCTAATATTTGGATGGTTGTGGAAGATTCTCACCCTAAAACCTAAAAAATTTGGGAATATGAAACATTTCTTCCCTAATATTTGGATAATTTGGGAATGTGAAATCTTCCACCTCTAAAAATCAAATATTCCTACAGGAAATTTAATCCCTGTGTTATCCAGAGTTCAGGGTGGGTTAGAAATGAAAAAATTCTGATTTTCATCATTTCCAGATTAAAATTTTATCAGGAATGTCCATTTAATCCCTGAAATTTCTCTAAAAATATCAAATATTTCTACAGGAAATTTA